>NC_036859.1:21985715-22180352 GCF_002910315.2 Salvelinus sp. IW2-2015
AATGCCTGTATATACATAGGTTGAAGTCTGAAGTTTAACTATTACACCTTAAGCCAAATACACTTAAACACAGAAATTCACAATTCCTGACATTTAATCCTCGTAAAAATTCCTTGTCTTAGGTCAGTTATTTTTTAGAGATCACCACTTTTATATTTTTTTAACGAATGTCATTGTGAATAAAATTGTCAGGAAAATAATAATAGACTTGTAATTTCAATAGGCATAGGCTTTACTGACTAAAAAATCTGGTAGTGTATGATATGTAATATAACATAGTATGCATGGATTGCTTGGAGACTAGAATGCAGGTAGCACTATGGACCCACATGATAGAACCTACATCTCATATTCAGAAGAAAAGTACACAAGAACTGAACAAATTAAAACGTGAAAAGGAATTGATATACATATTGCAAGATAGTACTGATAGACCATGCGCATACAGAGATTTATTGCGTACAGACAATTAACATCACTGAGGAAAAGATTATCCTTTGCCATCCAGAACGCTCAAAAAAAAAAAAAAAAATTTACCAGGTTGGTGTCAGAGAAGGCACCAAAAAAATGTCAAGTCATAGATGTTTCGCTTCTGCTACCACACGGCAAAGCAGGTACGGAGCCGCCAGTCACCAAATAGGCTCACTTAACATAGCATCCTTTATCCACTCTGTCCAATGAAGGACTGCTGAACAATTAATCAAAATGGCACCCGGACTATTACATTGACAACCTCCAACTCTCCATTTGTTTTTTTTCACGCTGCTAACGACTTGTTTCGAATTAAGCTAATTCATAGTCACTTTCCTTTCATCAATCATACCATGTGAACAACAAATATATTACCTCGACTAACCCGTGTTACCCCCGCATATTGACTCTAGGTACCGGTCCCCCTCTATATCGCCTCGTATTGTTATTTTTTGTGTGATTTGAGTATTTTTTCTCTTAGTTGATTTGAGTAAATATTGCGGTGATACTCAATGTATATTCTAACTCATTTCTTGAATCTGCATTTGAGTTCGAGTGTAAACGGGATTGTAAATACCACTTTCACTCGTAAAGATCTAACCTGTGGGTATTTCGGCGCATGTGTACAAAACTGTAATCATATTTCATTTGTTATTTGAATAGCGTCGACCTAGCCCGCCGGTAAAAAAATTTCCTGGCAACGAAGTGCGCCCTGGCTTCCTCACTTCGCGATCATCTCTCTAGTCATGTTGGTAACCTCTACAACTCTGTCTGTCAACACACACTCACACACACACACAGAGCACACACTACAGACGAACCCTCGCCCACCATTCCACACTCACTCACTCTCGAGCAACAGCCTGCTCACTGCCTGATAGTCAGCCGGAGCATAGGCAGTGTCACAGTGAAATCTTTTTTTGAGCGAGACGAGAGGAATACTGCGAGGGTGGCCCCGGTTACCACTGCAACGTAGAAGTGCCAAAAACCTGCCATCTCTCGTACCAAAATATTTGTTCACCTCAACACCATCTGTTTTTAAAGATAGCCCCATTTTGTCTATAAGAAATAGCTGTCGGACCGTGGCAACCTTGCATGGCACCGATCTTCACTGGGATACAGATGGGATCGTTCAGGCCAGTTCTTGCAGAACAGGGTCAATATGTCGGTCAGGGATCTACAAATGTGTTGAAAGCGGTGTTGCCACGGAGGAATTTGCTGGTTCGGCACCCGTTGACTACCTCTCCACTCCTCCATCCCACGTATGGTGTCTAGAGTTGGTTGGATGTCCTTTTGGTGGTTGTATTCGAATTCACACGGTATACCATGTTGAACATGGAAAAACCAGCAGCTATGCATTTCTTGACACAAATAAGACCATGAGATGCGCTCGGCACACACGAGTTCAACTACCATACCGCGATTGGTTGTAGACACTAAATACTATTTGTCATGCCCATTCTTAACCGCTTCTGAATGGAAAACATACAGCAATCATGTCTCATTTGTCTCTAACGGCTTCAAAACTATCTTGCCTTTACACCCGTTTCTTTCCTCCCTTTCTATTTATATCCTAGCCTACCAATTGAAGTAGGATTATTTAGAGGATACATCAACTAATGTAGTGCATAGCATATTTTCACCTGCATTCATGCATGGTCAGTCTATGTATGGAGAAGAGCAGGGGTGTACCGTAAGTGTTTCTATTTTTGCTCTAGTGGTAGGTACTGATTTGGCACAATACTCAAAACGAACTCATGTCCTTAGTTCCACCCGCGCTGAAGCATCATCATTAGAGATATCTTTCAAGATCTGTAATTAGTTCCACAGTATGAAATTAGGCATAAATTCTAGACAGAGATAATTATGAACTTTAATCTGCTGATTGTCTTGGGTACGTAGGACATCTGAAAAATTGACTCACCATTTCTTGCCACAATATACTACTTCAGTGGGAAGTATGCTTGGTAAAAAGGCGCGAAAAAGTTCTTAACAGGATAACTCTAATTCTTTATTTTTCTTCAACCATGTCACACTCTTTGTCCCCGCTTCGCTCTGCGCGTTCCCATTCGCTCTTTGTCTCATGTTGCTCTCGTAAATGTACATCACCCTCCCTCCTCCTGACCATACTCATGCCTGTTTGACCCATTCTTCTGACTTCTCACCCATTTCCTTGGTTAGTCGGGCTAATTGAGGTAGTATATACATGTACATATTGTTAAAGTGACTATGCATATATGATAAACAGAGAGTAACAGCAGCATAAAATAGGGGTTGGGGGGGTGGGACAATGCAAATAGTCCGGGTAGCCATTTGATTACCTGTTCAGGAGTCTTATGGCTTGGGGGTAAAAGCTGTTGAGAAGCCTTTTGGTCCTAGACTTGGTGCTCCGGTACCGCTTGCCATGCGGTAGTAGAGAGAACAGTCTATGACTGGGCTGGCTGGKGTCCTTAACAATTTTTAGGGCCCTCGCTTCATACTCGTCGCCAAACCCACTGGCTCCAGGTCATCTCCAAGTCTTTGCTAGGTAAAGCCCCGCCTTATCTCTGCTCACTGGTCACCAGAGCAGCACCCACCCGTAGCATGCACTCCAGCAGGTATATCTCACTGGTCACCCCCAAAGCCAATTCCTGCTTTGGCCGCCTTTCMTTCCAGTTCTCTGCTGCCAATGACTGGAACGATCTGCAAAAATCACTGAAGCTGGAGACTCATATTTCCCTCACYTAACTTTAAGTACCAGCTGTCAGAGCAGCTCACAGATCACTGCACCTGTACATAGCCCATCTAGATCACTGCACCTGTACATAGCCCATCTGTTAATAGCCCATCCAACTACCTCATCCCCATACTGTATTTATTTATTTGTCTTGCTCCTTTGCACCCCAGTATCTCTTCTTGCACATGCATCTTCTGCACATCTATCACTCCAGTGTTTAATTGGTATATTGTAATAACTTCGCCACCATGGCCTATTTATTGCCTTACCTCCCTTATCTTACCTCATTTGCACACACTGTATATAGACTTTTTCTACTGTATTATTGATTGTATGTTTGTTTATTCCATGTGTAACGCTGTGTTGTTATATGTGTCGAACTGCTTTGCTTTATCTTGGCCAGGTCGCAGTTGTAAATGAGAACTTGTTCTCAACTAGCCTACCTGGTTAAACTTTTGGTGAAATAAAAATAAATAAATAAAACGCCTGGTGCAGAGGTCCTGGATGGCAGGCAGCTTAGCCCCAGTGATATACTCGGCCGTACGCACTATCCTCTGAAGTGCCTGCGGTCGGAGGCTGAGCAGTTGCCGCACCAGGCAGTGATGTAACCAGTCAGGATGCTCACAGTGTTGCAGCTGTAGAACCTTTAAAGGATCTGAGTACCCATGCCAGATCTTTTTAGTTTCCTGAGGGGGGAATAGGCTTTGTCGTGCTCTCTTCACGACTGTCTTGGTGTGTTTGGAGCATTCTAGTTTGTTGGTGATGTAGACACCAAGGAACTTGAACCTCTCAACCTGCTCCACTACAGCCCTGTCGATGAGAATGGGGGCATGCTCGGTCCTCCTTTTCCTGTAGTCCACAATCATCTCCTTTGTCTTGATTATGTTGAGGGATAGGTTGTTATTCTGGCACCACCCGGCCAGGTCTCTGACCTCCTCCCTATAGGGTGTCTCGTCGTTGTCGGTGATCAGGCTGTTGTGTCGTCTGCAAACTTAATGGTGTTGGTGTCGTGCCTGGCCACGCAGTTGTGGGTAAACAGGGAGTATAGGAGGGGACTGAGCACGCACCCCTGAGGGGCTCCAGTGTTGAGGATCAATGTGGTGGATGTGTTGCTATCTACCCTCACCACCTGGGGGTGGCCCGTCAGGAAGTCCAGGATCCAGTTGAAGAGGGAGGTGTTTAGTCCCAGGATCCTTTGCTTAGTGATGAGCTTGGARGGTACTATGGTGTTGAACGCTGAGCTGTCGTCAATGAATAGCATTCTCACGTAGGTGTTCCTTTTGTCCAGGGTGGAAAGGGCAGTGTGGAGTGCAATTGATATTGCATCATCTGTGGATCTGTTTGGAGTGGGTCTAGGAAAATTGGAGTGGGTCTAGGATTTCTGGGATAATGGAGTTAATGTGAGCCATTACCAGCCTTTCAAAGCACTTCATGGCTACGGACATGAGTGCTACAGATCTGTAGTCATTTAGKCAGGTTGCCTTGGTGATCTTGGGCACAGGGACTATGGTGGTCTGCTTGAAACATGTTGGTATTACAGACTCAATCAGGGACATGTTGAAAATGTCAGTGAAGACACTTGCCAGTTGGTCAGCACATTCCTGGAGCACACGTCCTGGTTATCCGTCTGGCCCCGCGGCCTTGTGAATGTTGACCTGTTTAGAGGTCTTACTCACGTCGGCTATGGAGAGCGTGATCACACAGTCGTCCGGAACAGCTGATGCTCTCATGCATGCCTCAGTGTTGCTTGCCTCGAAGCGAGCATAGAAGTGATTTAGCTCGTCTGGTAGGCTCGTGTCACTGGGCATCTCGCGGCTGTGCTTCACTTTTGTAGTCTGTAATGCCCATCACATAAGATGAGCGTCGGAGCCGGTGTAGTACGATTCAATCTTAGCCCTGTATTGACGCTTTGCCTGTTTGATGGTTCGTCGGAGGGCATAGCAGGATTTCTTATAAGCTTCAGGGTTAGAGTCCCGCACCTTGAAAGTGGTAGCTCTACCCTTTAGCTCAGTGYGAATGTTGCCAGTGATCCATGGCTTCTGGTTGGGGTATGTACGTACAGTCACTGTGGGGACGACGTCATTGATGCACTTATTGATAAAGCCAGTGACTGACGTGCTGTACTCCTCAATGCCATCGGAAGAATCCCAGAACATGTTCCAGTCTGTGCTAGCAAAACAGTCCTGTAGTTTAGCATCTGCTTGATCTGACCGCTTTTTAATAGACTGAGTCACTGGTGCTTCCTGCTTAAATTTTTTGCTTGTAAGCCGGAATCAGGAGGATAGAATTGTGGTCAGATTTACCAAATGGAGGGCGTGAGTTGGGGTGGGCATTCTATATTTTGTGTTTCTATGATTTTCTATTTCTATGTTTTGGCTGGGTATGGTTCCCAATCAGGGAYAGCTATCTATCGTTGTCTCTGATTGGGAACCATACTTAGGTAGCTMTTTTTTTCACCTGTGTTTGTGGGAAGCTGACTTTTGTTTAGGGCACATAGTCTGTAGCTTCACGGTTTGTTTTTGTAGTGTTTGTTGTTTTGTTCGGCGTCATTTTGATCAAATAAAGAGAAAATGTACGCTCACCACGCTGCACCTTGGTCCTCTGCTTTCAACAGCCGTGACACTGTGTGTAGAGTACAGGTGATCTCGATTTTTTTTCCTCTGGTTGCACATTTAACATGTTGATAGAAATTAGGTAAAACTGATTTAAGTTTCCCTGCATTAGTCCCCGGCCACTAGGAGCACCGCCTCTGGGTGAGCGGTTTCCTATTTGCTTATTTCCTTATACAGCTGACTGAGTGCTGTCTTAGTGCCAGCATCCGTCTGCTGTGGTAAATAAACAGCCAAGAAAAGTATTGATGAAAACTCTCTTGGCAAATAGTGTGGTATACAGCTTATCATAAGATACTCTACTTCAGGCGAGCAAAATCTAGAGACTTTCTTAGATTTCGTGCACCAGCTGTTGTTTACAAATATGCACAGACCGCCCCCCCTCGTCTTACCTGAGTGTACTGTTCTATTTAGCCAGTGCAGCGTATATACAGCTAGCTGAATATCCATAAAGTATAAAGTATGTCATCATTCAGCCACGATTCCGTGAAACATAAGATGTTACAGTTTCGGATGTCCCGTTGGTAGGATATTCGTGACCGTACCTCGTCTAATTGTCCAATGATTGTATGTTGACGAGTAATACTGACGGCAATGGCAGCTTTCCCACTTGCCATCTGCGGAGCCTTACGAGGCACCCCGCTCTGTGTCCTCTGTACCCGCGTCCCTTTCTCTTGCCAATGACAGGCATGTTGGCCTTGTCGGGTGTTCGAAGTACATCCTGGGCATCCTGCTTGTTGAAGAAAAAATCTTTGTCTAATCCGAGGTGAGTGATTGCTGTCCTGATATCCAGAATCTCTTTTTTGTTGTAAGATACGGTGGCAGAAACATTATGTACAAAATAAGTTACAAATAACGTGAAAAAAAMCCACATAGCACAATTGGTTAGGCGCCTGTAAAACTGTTGCCATTTCTTCCGCGGCCATTTTATAATTTGTCTAGAGGCTTRAAACATTTTCTTTAACCTGTCTCCTCCCCTTCATCTAAACTGATTGAAGGGATTTTAACAAGTGACTAAGGGACTCACTAAGGGATCATAGTTTTCACCTGGATTCACCTGGTCATGGTGTCCTTAATGTTTTGTACACTCAGTGTATGTACATTGGGCAGCAGTCTCTAAGGCTAGTAGCAGTGACTAAGGTTCAGGGCAGGGTACTGGGCGGAGGCCGGCTTGTGGTGACTGTTTAACAGTCTGATGGCTTGGAGATAGAAGCTGTTGCTCAGTCTCTCTGCAAAACTTCATTTCTCCAAATTCAGATTAGATTTTTGTTCAGTACCAGAGGGGGATCATGGGTAGTGAGGCCAGAGTTTAGACAACTAGGCCCAGACTACCAGTTCTATGGGTCAATAGTACACTGGTAAGCAGTGCCCACAAGGGCCCAGTTGGCGATAGTGCTAGACTATTGTCACGAGGGTAGATCTCTGATTGTAGAGGGACATCCTGTCGGTATGGTGCAGGTTGGGACAGATGAAGCATGGCAGAGGGGGAGGAGTGACGGGATGGAGGGATGGCAGGAGAAGCAGATGGAGGAAGGATGTAACAATGCTGCACCCTTGCAGCCGGGGAACCAGAGGATAGACAGAATGAGAAAAAGAGGGCAGAGGAGGACAGAGGAGTGTGTGATAAATGTGTTGTTTTGGCTACGCCTGATTAGACAGCTGAATTGTGACCTGTGGCGGGCAGATCTGGCCGTGCCAGGCAGTGCCTCTGGGACAGGCTTTTCACATACTAATCTGCCCTGACCCCCAGGCCCTTACAAGGCCAACGACAGGCGGGCAGCAGGGCACAGTGGCCAGTAGATAACCCCCAACAGTAGCTTCCCTCCTAACAACACCCATGATGATACCAGGGCAACACATGTCATGTGGACTGGAGCTGGGGGGTAGACAGGATGGGGTCTACTGGGACGATGGTTGTCTGCACCGACTACAGTACAACCACCATTCAAATGATACTCATGGAAGTGGAGGCTGATACATTGGATTCTAATAATGTAAGTTTAATACTCTTTATCCCGACCAACATTTATATTTACCTCAATCCAAGAGCCAAACTGTTCTCGCACTTTTCTTTAACCTCTATCACTTTCCCAAAATCCCCTCTTCCAACCAACCGCCTATCAGACCGTGGTTTTTAATGCAAGACTGTGCTTAAGGGTATTCAAAGTTAGAATAGTCCCAAAATGACTGACTACTTCAAAGGCTCCGTGTTTAGAAACAAACTCCCGCGGTGGCGGGCCTGGAGAATTGGGTTATGGAGAGCTTGCCAACATAGTATTGGTCTAAGGGGCATTGCCATTCACGTAAAATTGTGTGTCTATGCCTAATGTGGGATGCAGTAAAATATCAGGACAAAGTACTCTACCAGAAAATATGTAATGAGAGAGAGAGACATCCATCCATCCAACAAACAAACAAACACTCGGGGGCAAGTGGCAGACACGTCTGAGACATGAGGTGATATCCACCTGCTCACCAGGATGTAAATTGACAGACTGGCTCTTCCATGGGGGAGTCTGAGGCACCTGGGGTCTATCACCACAATCTCCGTCTGTCTCTATAGAAGTCTGCTCTGCATCTCAAATGTCACCCTTCCCCCTATATAGTGCACTACTTTTGACAAGGGCCCATAGGGCTCTGGTCAAATGTAGTGCACTATATAGGAAAATAGGCTGACATTTGGGACGCATCCCTGCTCCCCCATCTCTCTCACTCCCCAGCCAGTCCAAAGCCAACGATCCCTGAACCACTCAAATACTGCAACAGCAGGTGCAATTTCATCAAAATAGGCCATAACTGTCAGCATCATGGAAAATGATGACGCCCATCTGTTAACTACAGTGTGTGTTATTTTGCAAGAATTGATTGTGGTACGTTTGAGGTAGGCTAAACACTATTATTACGTCTGATCCTTTCTTTCAGCGTTTGTTGGAAAGTGTCATGACACGTCAATGAAGGTGTAACGGCACTTTTCTCTTCCTGACTTGGCCTCATGAGAATAAGCATCAGCTGAGTGTCTGAGTCACAAAGATCCTATTACATTTCTATAGGTAATTCTATAGTCTGAGTAATGTAATTTACTAAAAAGAGAGAGGAAGTCAGACTCAGTGGAGRGTAGGACCATCCTCCTCAGTGAATTTCAAAAAAATAAAAAAGGTAAAACACTGAAAATGTTATCCTTTTTAGATAAAACTATACTAAATATATTCACGTCACCAAATAATTGATTAAAACACACTGTTTTGAAATGAAGGTCTACAGTAGCCTCAACAGCACTCTGTAGCATAGCACCATGGTGTAGCTGGAGTTCTCACCCCCTTCCATAGACTTACACAGTAATTATCACAACTTCCGGAGGACGTCCTCCAACCTATCAGAGCTTAATTTCTTCAAAAATGAAGGAGAAGCAAGAGAGAGAAAGAGGGAGTGTCTTTTTTTTTCAGTTTCCCTTACTTAGCTAGCAAATGCAGCTGGCTGGTTTAGTTACTCAAACACCCGGCTCAAACAGAGGGATGCTATGTTAGCTAGCTGGCTATGACAGTAGTTCTATTAGCTATGTTGACTAGGACGTTACTTTAGCTAATATGGTGACAACGATGTAGGCTGTGTGTAGCGGTTATGACATGGTTTGGCTTGGAAAGGTTTTTTAGCCTGGTCACATACAGCTGATGTGTTGTTCATTGAAGTCCACAAACAAAGGGAAAAGGTGAGAGGAGTAGAGTGCATTAAGGCGAGAAGGAATACAAAGTGGCTACTATGAAAGTGAACTGTGTTTATGCGTGATCAGGGGTGCATTCGTTCTGCCGATTCTGTTAAAATGTTTCTTAAACGGAAGCAAACGAAACGGGGATAAAAATACCTGAATTGATCAAATGGAAACTCCCGTTTGCAACTGTTGGACTAATGATTACATCATAGATAAGCTAGATGCAGGCAAGAGTGTGCAAGGAGGTATTGAATGTGTCACTGTCTGTCCATGTGTCACTGTCTGTCATATCAAATTTTTCTCTCAACCTACGTTGTAAACTTTCATTCATAGGCTAGGTTGTAGCAACCTTATCATGAGTATAGGGAGAATTTGAGTATCATGTAGTAGCCTAAACCTATCAATGTTACATGGAACTGGGTGAATGGGATATAAATGACAGTCATCCAACATGCTGTAATAGAAATAAGGCCATGCTCATGATTTTTTTTTATCCTCCTCATAAACGGCACTGGTCAGAATGATAGCGGACTGGGCTGTAATAGTCATTAATGGCTGACTAGCTGTTGTTCCACACTGAATTTATGACTTTCTAGAGTAATAAGAACAGACAAGATGTTGTGATTTGCTTCCAATTTGAGAGAGCACTCATGCACACGCACACACACGCACGCACGCACACACACCAAACATTTAAATGACAGCGCAAACAACATTATGAAAACACTGCCTAATGGGAAATATAGCTATTCAAATATAATCTAGGCCTCCTAGAGAAGGAGAAACATTGATTTCATTAATACAACTCAGCCTGGAAGAAAGCTAATTGAAAAACCCAACAGCTAATGTTTCCATGTTTATGCATACCCAACGTGGTACATATCTCAGGGTAATTCTTATTATTCTATACGTAAATCTGTGACACTCCATTTAGTATATGTTACGTTACGTAAGGCTACATTATGAATGGAATAGCGGTTGTACAATATCATCTGAATTAGAGGACGTATAGCAGGTATCATCAACTAGATTCAGCCATGGGCCAATTTTTTCTTGAGCAGAAGGTCAGGGGGCCCAAATATAATTACTAATCATTTGTTGACTGCAAATTGACCGCAAGAAGCCCAAACAGATATAATATTTTAGTAAAACAATCATTTCAAACCTTGCTTACATTTGTATACAATCATATATCTCTCTCTATGATTTCCAAAATAAAAATTCTGACGTATAGTATCATACGTCTAACACGGTCTTACAACAGCATACGAATTGGATAATGTAACTAATCATATATCTTGGAGGACATATAGTATTGTACGTTTTTATCTGAGACCAGAGTGCCTGTTGAGTCGTAACAACAAAGGAGAAGCTGGTTGAGAGAATGCCAAGAGTGTGCAAAGCTGTCATAAAGGCAACGGGTGGCTACTTTGAAGAATCTTAAATATAAAATATATTTGGATTTGTTTAACACTTTTTTGTTWACTACATGATTCCATATGTGTTCTTTAATAGTGTTGATGTCTTCACTATTATTCTACAATGTAGAAAATAGTAAAAATAAAGAAAAGCCCTGGAATGAGTAGGTGTGTCCAAACTTTTGACTGCCACTGTACATTTAATTTGAACACATTCCAGCACATATTGATGTGGATGGTGGTGATGATGACAACAATGATGATGATAATGGTAATGATGATTATGGCCATAACCAACATTAGTCCCCGAAACACGTATTGGATTTGAGAATACTGTACATTGACAAGCAATGTGTCAGTAAGCAGAAATGTAAAAACGGATGTGGATAGAGGTGATGACGATTATGATAATGATGATGAGTGATGATTATTACAATGACAATGATGATGATGATGAACATCTGACAAGCAGTGAATCTTGCCATCACAAATAAATATTTGTCCTAGCCATATTGAGAATACTGTATGTTTACAGGGAATTTGTCAGTAACCATAAATGTGGAATAGGCTAAAGACGGCGAYTAGGCTAGAGAGGCCGGCGAGGGATGTAAGCCCAGGTGCATTCTGGGATTGAACCCTCGCCATGGGCCCTGATTCAGCTCCATCCTGCATTAATTTAGTTTTTGCATTTCTCTACGATAAAACCCTGGCAACCGGATTCCATCTTCTCTATGGCTAGTGATACAGATTTGATTTCCAAACAGGCCGGAGCCCGGGCTACAAAAGAGACAGCTGAAAGAGACTAAGGGGATATAGAAGGCTCCTTTTGTTTCAGACCGCCAGCTGCCTTCCCCCCAGTCAACATGCTCTTTCATGTGGAGCCACAGAGAGAGAATGTGTGTGAGACACAGAGACACAGAGAGACACAAAGACAGAGAGTGATAGGGATGGAGAGAGAAAGGGAGAGAGAGAGCCATGGACACATAATGCAGACAGGCCCCAGAGAGAGATAGAGAGAGAGGGAGAGAGGCTAGAGCTATATCCACCTCTATAGGTAACCTAACCGGATCTCAGCATCAACACATTCCTTTGATATGATGCTGTACTGTCCAACTGGACAAGGCCATTCATTCATCCTTGATTAGATGGCTGTGAAAAGTTGAGTTTTTTCCTACATGAAAAGATCCTTTGACCGTTTGCAGTCAAATCCCTCTGAAAAAGGCAACAATTAGTTGTAAGCATCTTAACATAATAGGAAGACTGGTCTCTCAGGTAGCCAACATGAATGTGTTTTAAACAGTGGCGTTATTTCGGGTGAGTTATAACGTTGAAGCTCATTTACTGCATATATACACAATTTAAAAACTCTAAAATGCTATTTGGATAACAGCAAAAACAAGCTACATTTACTCTAGCCATTATCACCTTGGCTACTTTAGCTTCATTCCCCTAAAGCTTCTTTGTGATGGGGGGCAGCATTTTCACTTTTGGATGAATTGCGTGCCCATAGTGAACTGCCTCCTACTCTGTCCCAGATGCTAATATATGCATATTATTATTACTATTGGATATAAAACACTCTGAAGTTTCTAAAACTGTTTGAATGATGTCTGTGAGTATAACAGAACTCATATGGCAGGCAAAAACCTGAGAAAAAATCCAAACAGGAAGTGAGAATTCTGAGGCTGGTCGATGTTCAAATCATCGCCTATTCAATTCCCTGTAAGATATGGATCTGTTTGCACTTCATACGCCTTCYACTAGATGTCAACAATCTGTAGAACGTGGAATGAAGCCTCTMCTGTGATGTTGAGCCGGATGGGAGGTGTTTCAGTCATTGGTCTGGCAGAATGCCAGTTCCTGGTCACGCGCGTTCCAAACGATATCGTCTTGCTTTCCATAACTTCTAGAGACACAAAGGAATTCTCCGGTTGGAACGTTATTGGATAGTTATGATAACAACATCCTGAAGATTGATTCTCTACTTAGTTTGACCAGTTTATTCGACCTGTTATATAACTTTTTGAAGTTTTCGTCCGAGTTCGCCTGCATCTGCGCGAGCATTTGGACATGTGCACTAAACATGCTAGCAAAAGTAGCTACTTAGACATAAGTAATGGACATTATCGAACAAAACAATGATTTATTGTGGAACTAGGATTCCTGGGAGTTGATTCTGATGAAGATCATCAAAGGTAAGGGAATATTTATGATGTCATTTCGTATTTCTGTTGACTCCAACATGGCGGAGAAATGTTGTTATATCTGAGCGCCGTCTCAGATTATTGCATGGTGTGCTTTTTTCCGTAAAGTTTTTTTGAAATCTGACACAGCGTTGCATTAAGAACAAGTGTATCTTTAATTCTATGTAAAACATGTATCTTTCATCAAAGTTTTATGATGAGTATTTCTGTTATTTGACGTGGCTCTCTGCAATTTCTCCGGATATTTTGGAGGCATTTCTGAACATGGCGCCAATGTAAACCGAGATTTGTGGATATAAATATGCAACTTATCGAACAAAACATAAATGTATTGTGTAACATGACTGTCCTATGAGTGTCATCTGATTGAAGATCCATCAAAGGCTAGTGATTAATTTTATCTCTATTTCTGCTTTTTGTGACTACTATCTTTTGCTGGGAAAATGGCTGTGTTTTTCTGTGGCTATGTACTGAGCTAACATAATCGTTTGGTGTGCTTTCGCCATAAATCCTTTTTGAAATCAGACATGTTGGCTGGATTCACAACATGTGTAGCTTTAATTTGGTGTCTTTCATGTGTGATTTCATGAAAGATTGATCTTTATAGTAATATATTTGAATTTGGAGCGCTACATTTTTTCTGGCTTTTGGCCAAGTGGGACGCTACCGTCCCACATATCCCAGAGAAGTCCCCTAAGAAGTCAAACAGCAGTTACTTAGCCATCTACAGTCATCTTCCACCTCCGGACTTATAAAAGAAAGTCGCGCTGTTCACTGCAGCTGCATCAGCTCGATGAGCTCTAAAGCCAGCCAGCCCCGAGGAGGAGTCTGCATGGTCTTAAAACCTGCCTGCTATTACCTCTAAATTGCATTTGCCTTTTATTCAGGATTGGAATGATTTTTGTAGCCTATTTGAAATTGTTGCTGTAGAGCTAGGGTATAGCGACTGCCATACCCAATTGACAACCCTGTTTTCAAAGCGGATTAAAACATTCTGGTTTAGATGCAGTGTTCAGGTGGTAAATAAATCCCAAACTGGCTCTTACTGGCAGGAAATTAAGTTAATAACATAACTGAGATGCTGACTCAGATAACATAAAGCACTATTCAAACGGCATTTATTGCAAATACCACAGGGAATGCTGAAACTCTAAGAGAGGTGGCGGACATTGATAGAAGGAGAAAATGCATTATAAAAGACATCAAACCCATTTCCATATTCAGGTGAGTGACAATCAAACAACTGCCATCCACAATAACACTCGACTTAAAATAACAAAATTGGAGTTATTAGCCGATGGTGAGACTATTATGCTTATATAGACTTTTAACCAAAAGTGTGTTGGGTTAGGGTCCCAGGCAAAGCCCTGCAAATAATAACCTCTGACAATGCTTAGCTTATATCAGCTTAACTGAAACATTTTGGGAACAATATTGGAATGTGCAGTGGTGTGTAGATTGATAAACAGCAGGACAAACATACTCAGATTGACACAAAATGAGAGCAGCAGACTGGAAAGAAAGAGGGTCGTAAAGAAGGAAAAACACAGGAAGTGATGAAGTGGCCGTACACTCATCTCCTCAGCTCTGCCTCTCCTCTGGCCGGGTAGGTACTTCTCTCTCAGGGCTGGCTGTGAAACTATACAGCTTCTTTCTAGTGATCTCCTCTCTTTCCCGACAATCTCTATCCAGCCCAGGAGCAAACCTCTGTGAAATTGTGTTGTTTCCTCTCACTACATCTAGAGCACCACAGAGCGAATGCTGCCTGCAACCCCTTACTTAACGTAGCAGTAGTAAAAAGACGGCTGAGTGGAGTCCCCACATCCGTTTTTCAGGAGAAACAGACGTTAGGTTGGAAATACTGTATCCCTGAAAACCGGAAACATCCGCTTTCTACCGACCCTGCGGAGAGTGGCAAACCCCTAACTTTAATGTTAAAGACAATAAAATGAAAAGGTTGGCATTACAAATGGAACCCTATTCCCTATTTAGTGCACTACTTTTGACCAGGTCCCATAGGGCTCCACACAATGACTGACTACAGAGTGGGCCAAGGACAGACAAAACGAATAAAGAGTGATGATGACTAGGCTGTTTGATTACGATATATTTCACAACTATGACCAGGGGTTAAAGAAAGGCGGTACCGGCAAAAGAAATAGAGTGGGTACCCCGTATCGGCAAAACATTTAATTATCACAAGAATTTAAACAAAATATCAATAAAACTGGAGGCTATTACACCATGATTAATCATTACCGCATGTCAGAGGCATGAACAATGTGCGAATGGACTTGAAAACGGGTGGTATAGCCTACGCTCCAAAATGTGATGTGGTTAGACTAGAACACTGACATTTTGCCAAAGCAGAGATGAGTGACTAACACCGAGACACGCGCGGATAGCAGTGGACACAAATTCTGGCCTAATGACAATCGCCAAAGGTCATTACACTTTTTGATGTTTTGTGTAACAGATATCTCTTTCCATTCACCACTGTTTGGAGGCTGGAGATATGTTATGAGTGGATGAACGTGCACAGGTAGCCTGGTAAAGGAGCACTTTGAAGTGATTGTCTGATGATCAGATGAAAACACCATGAAAAGATAATACATTTTAAAAGTTAAATGGCATATCTTTACGACTAGGCCCACAGAGATCCTACTGAATTAGTTACGCGCAAGCGCGTGCACATATATCAGGTCCCGTACCGGGAAGAAATGTACTCTACTTTCACCCCTGACTATGACTAACATAGCTATAACCTATAGCCAATACTGTCAAACACTTGTCTAACTGCAGAATACAGTATTACGGTTGTAGTGATAGGTCAGTGTGCTTAGGCATGTTTGTACTGTTCTTTCCCTATAAACCCCTTAAATGGTATCTGAGTGAGTTGGATATCATACATTATTTTACAGCATTTCCCTCCTTCACTCTGAAGTTAAGCTCCCTCGGTGGAGGCACGGCACTCAGATGGTAAATTGGCACCAGAGGCTGAGATTAAGACAAGCCATTAGAAACGCATACAACTTTATCAGCTATTTGGGCTTCATCTTACCTCCTCCCAGCCCTATCACAAGTGACAACAAAGTCAGTTGGAGGGGAAACAGCAAGTTTTATTAGGGAAGAGTAGTGTCATTAGTGTAAGATATAAGGCCAGCACCAGTCCTAAAGCAGTGATATGAGGATTTACAGAATGCTGTACTGCATCTTTCCTTACAGAATATTCAGAGCCAGACTGCCATGTCCGGAAGCTAAAACGCTTCTAATTAATACTTAGTGAGGCATCATTTGGCAAAGTTTAAAACATAATCCCAATTCCTCAGAGGAGGAAATGGCTTTCCACACTTCAGCTGTACTATTTTGCATCGCATGATCTTTTTTCCTGCCACCTTTGAGGTGGCAAGAAAAGCTAGGAGTTATAACCAACCAAGAAAAGTCAGAAGGCAGCTCTTTACCGCCTTCTTACAGCAGACTGCTTCTTCAGTGGACAGCAGACTTGTCAAACTCCTGAGTAATCAGGAATAACGCCATTAACATACTGTAACACTTCAATATCCTCAAGCAGAGGTGGGACCAAGTCACTATTATTCGAGTCACAAGCAAGTCTCAAGTCACAAGGTTCGAGTCTCAAGTCGAGTCCCAAGTAGAACGGGTCAAGTCCAAGTTGTGCATTATAAGAGCCGAAGTCGAATTCAAGTCGAATCACAAGTTTAAGTCAAGTCTCAAGTCAAGTAAAAACAAAATGTATACATGCAACGACTTGTTCAACTACAAAACTTTGTCTATTTATTGAGTCTACCAGACAGCCCTTTTCATTCTTTTGTTTAATTGTAAAATAGGGACATGTAGCAGTCATAAGGCAATGACACCAGCAGAAGGCAAGGCAGGTTGACAAGCTCAGAGTGTACATTTATTTACAGATCTTGTTGATCCATATCATACAAAATATACAAGTAGCTTTACCAAATATACATGGGCAATAGCCCAAAATAAATAGCCTCTGTATCAACCTGTCCTATCTGAACGGACACTGGTAGAGGGCAAGACTGTACAGCCTCCCCTTGAGAAACCAAATGGAACCTGTCTAACAGGAGCTCACACAGGTACTGTAGGCCTACATAATATAAGCACTTGGTCCCCAGGCCCATACAATTACAACCAATAAACTGCTTATACAATGTAAAAGGCAATTTCCACATCTATTGTTACATTCGTCTTAATCAGACCTAATGATATATCAACAACACGCAACAATCATTTTCTCTTATTCAAAGTTCTGACTCCAAAGTGTGGAGTGCAGGCCACGTAGCTGTAATGAATACTCAGGGGGGAAAAGGTGTTGATTCACACGCAGAGCGCTGCAGATGTTTATTAGGCCTTCGCAGGAATCGTGGTCGCAGGCAATGGTCAAGCAGGTAGGCAGTCAAAAACAAACAATACCTCACAACCATACAAACATAAAGAACTGAACTGAATAGGGAGCTGATGAGACCAATTGAGAAACGAACACAGGTGAAATCAATTAACAAAAATGAAAGACAGAGCTACGTTCCAGAACACAAAGAAACAGGGCTATGTTCAAGAACACAAAGAAAAAGAACACAAAGTTGACTAAGAAAAGAAAAGCAGAACCAGTAGCCTATTTCTATGCGCACTGAGGTGAGCATGCTCCTATTACGCGCATCCAAATTGACATAGACATATGACACAGACACATGGAACTCTGACATAACCCAGGAAATATGAACAAAGGAAACCATACATTGAATAAAAAGTATTTTGCGAACATTCATGTGCACAATAAACATTGTGCCCACTCAGAGCAGGGTAAGAAATGGTTGGCTATAAAATGAAAATGTATTTTAGGTCTATCAAACATGAAACACAAATAACTACGTGTTGGAATAAACGGTACGGGGATGGAATGATAAAACGCTAGCAATTATTGTAGTATTAAATGGAATGTAGATTTACCACATAGGACCTATTCATTAAACGTGTAAAAGCAACAGCAAACATTTTTAAAAAAGAGAAAAAAGCACTCTCCACTCCTATGGTGCATCTTCGCCAAAGTAATAATTCATTTGAACAAAAACATACAAATGCAAGCTTCATAAGTAAATTAGCAGTTTCAAGCAATTGTTACATACCAAAAGACCAGTAGGCATATGCGTGTAATTGTTGCCCCATTGTTGGTGAGCAGTTCATATTCTTGATCGACAAACAATTTTTGGAGCTGCATATTTATTTATTATATCAAGTTATTTTAAGTTATTTTATTTTCTATCAAATTGAGTCTCAAGTAATACAATCTATGACTCGAGTCTAAGTCATGTGACTCAAGTCCACAACTCTGTCTGAAAGTGTTTTGAATTGTGGAGTGATAAGAAGCCAAAACATAGACTCATTGTAGGGCACCCACCAGAGTGAAAAATAGAAGCCAAACACTCATGACAAGTTCAAGAAAAGTGAAAAGCACAGCCTTGATTAGCTTCGATTATTTGCCATCACACTGGCACAGTACGCTAAACAGTAGCTGGTAGCTACAATGAAAGACCACTACCTGTTCATTAACTTCTAGAGCTTGAAAATATTAGTCAAACAACATTGCAAAAAGGACAAATATAGCCAAGTATGGCATACGAAGAGAGAGATGATAATGGGTTGACAGTAACATAGGAGACTGTGGTTCTCTCCCAAAGACAGTTGGCTGAATCAACCAACCAGTCTCTGTCTAATTGGGGCAGAGGACATAAGGTTTGTACCCTCAGCGGGCCAATCCCTATAAGCCCATGGCCACAGCAGACAGGCAAGCAGCGATGGAGGTTGAACTGGACCACATACAAGCCCTGTACCTTGCCAGCTGGATGGGTATCTGAACAGAAGGGCCTGTACCAGCAAATAGCTTGACTGCCGGCCCCAAACTGGACCTTTGATACAAGCAGCAATTCTGGAAATGAATCTGATGCAGCATGTTTTATAAAGAAGACTGAGGAGAGAGTGCTGTTTGTCATTGAGTCAGGATTTAAAAAATGTACTGTACGACTAGCCTTGTGTGTGATTGAAGTAGACGGCCATAGGCTAAGGGATTGCGTTTACAGCATGTACTATACATGTCCAATAGCAAGAACAGTGCTATTCTCTGTAATTACATATCACCTTTAATGTCACATTTCTAATCTCTAATATTTGACAGTCAATGTATTCAGATTAATTAGATGGAAGACATCAGGAGCACTCAATAACATTTCATGATTACAAGCAGCAACATTAAGGAACCTCAACTTCATTTTCTTTTCATTTTGTAAGTGACTTGACGCCATAGCCTTTTTCTTGTCTGGCGCCTGCCACCAGGAATTCTCTAACTAGTGCATCACTGCTACTTATTCAATGTGTGAATTAAGAGGCTGCCAGTGCAGTTTTTATTGTACAGTGTGGCTTTAGTACTGTCTGAACATGAGCAATACCATGGATACTGCTGCTGCAGGGTTACTGCTGCTGGGTTCCTCAACCTGCTACGTTCCAAATGGCACCCTATTCCCTATATAGTGCACTACTTTTGACCAGAGCCCTATGCAATTTCAGATGCATCCGTTGACCTACTTATACCAGGAAATGCACTACATGGCCAAAAGTGCGGCTCGTCGAACATCTCATTACAAAATCAGGGGCATTAATATGGAGTTGGTCCCCCCTTTGTTGCTATAACAGCCTCCACTCTTATGGGAAGGCAATAGGCTGATGCTAAATACACTACATGGTCAAAGTATGGGGACACCTGCTTGTTGAACATCTCATTCCAAAATCATGGACATTAATATGGAGTTGGTCCCCCCTTTGCTGCTATAACAGCCTCCACTTTTCTTGGAATACTTTTCACTAGATGTTGGAACATTGCTGCGGGGACTTGCTTCCATTCCGCCACAAGAGCATTAGTGAGGTCGGCACTGATGTTGGGCGATTAGGCCTGGCTCGCATTCGGCATTCCAATTCCTCCCAAAAGTGTTTGATGGGGTTGAGGTCAGGGCTCTGTGCAGGCTAGCCAAGTTATTCCACACCAATCTCGACAAACCCTTGCTTTGTGCACAGGGACATTGTCATGCTGAAACAGGAAAGACCTTCCCCAAACGGTTGCCACAAAGTTGGAAGCACAGAGTCGTCTAGAATGTCATTGTATGCTGTAGCACTAAGATTTCCCTTCACTTGAACTAAGGGGCCTAAACCGAACCATGAAAAACAGCCCCAGACCATTATTCCTCCTCCACCAAACCTAGATTTGTCCGTCGGACTACCAGATGGTGAAGAGTGATTCATCACTCCAGAGAAAACGTTTCCACTGCTCCAGAGTGGTGAGCTTTACACCAATCCAGCTGACGCTTGGCATTGCGCATGGTGATCTTAGGCTTGTATGCAGCTGATCGGCCATGGAAACCCATTTCATGAAGCTCTGATGAACAGTTATTGTTCTGATGATGCTTACAGAGGCAGTTTGGAACTCGGTAGTGAGTGTTGCAACCGAGGACAGACGATTTTTACAAGCTACACGCTTCAACACTCAGAAGTCCCATTCTGTGAGCTTGTGTGGCCTACCACTTCGCGGCTGAGCCGTTGTTGCTCCTAGACATTTCCACTTCACAATAACAGCACTTATAGTTGACCGGGGCAGCTCTAGCAGGGCAGAAATTTGACGAACTGACTTGTTGGAAAGAAGGCATCCTATGACGGTGCCACGTTGAAAGCCACTGAGCTCTTCAGTAAGGCCATTTTACTGCCAATGTTTGTCTATGGAGATTAGATGGCTGTGTGCTAGATTTTATACACCTGTCAGCAACAGGTGTATAAGAGCCAAATCCACTCATTTGAGCCAAATCCACTCATTTGACGGGGTGTCCACATACTTTTGTATATACATTTGAAGTCGGAAGTTTACATACACTTAGGTTGGAGTTATTAAAACTCGTTTTTCAACGACTCCACACATTTCTTGTTAACAAACTATAGTTTTGACAAGTCGGTTAGGACATCTACTTTGTGAATGACACAAGTAATTTTTCCAACAATTGTTTACAGACAGATTATTTCACTTATAATTCACTGTATCACAATTCCAGTAGGTCAGAAGTTTACATACACTAAGTTGAACGTGCCTTTAAACAGCTTGGAAAATTCCAGAAAAGGATGTTATGGCATTAGAAGCATCTGATAGGCTAATTGACATCATTTGAGTCAATTGTAGGTGTACCTGTGGATGTATTTCAAGGCCTACCTTCAAACTCAGTGTCTCTTTGCTTGACATCATGGGAAAATCAAAAGAAATCAGCCAAGACCTCAGAAAAAAAATGTAGACCTCCACAAGACTGGTTCATCCTTGGGAGCAATTTCCAAATGCCTGAATGTACCACGTTCATCTGTACAAACAATAGTACGCAAGTATAAACACCATGGGACTGAGCTAACTCAGGGCAGATCGACAAAAATGTACATAAGTCATACAATTTGGTATGGCCAGTGTTCTTACTCTTGCAATGATGCAAAGTTTCCGGCTTTTTACAGCTCATCTGTTTTCTGGCAATCATTAGAGTCAAACCATTTGATCTATCTAAGTTCTTTGGATACACCCTGAGACATACAGTATATCTCTATCTGTGGTTCTGGATACACCACGAGAGGTCTTGCAGTTATTTCGTCTTGCAGTTATTCCCCATTCTGTCCACATTCTGCTGTGCTATTCTAATTGCCAACCTTCACACCCTTCATCCCAGTCTACCAAAAGATCCAGATTATGTACAATATGAGCTGGCCTTTGAACTGGTGGATGTCTTTCACTAGACTCTCTCAATCTACTGTAATTACTGTAAACTGTTCAGCTGGAGCTAAAATTAACAAGCTCTGGCAATATTGCAGCCTGAGCGCTTGGAACAACAGCCACTAAAAACGTTTGCCCATTACTTTGATTGTGACTAAGGCAATATAGGGAGGGAATCTTTTGTCTAAGCTACTTTCTTATGCTTAGCGAAAACAACAAAGCACAACAATCGTCTAAATTGTGCTGGCTTTGTTTGAAAGGCGCAAATGAAATGGGGCAGCTTGAAATGGGAGAAATGTCTCTAGAGCATCTGTATGGGTTTTGTTTGTTTAATTCGTCTCTAGCTCTACGATTCTCGACAGCACCCTCAGACATTCAACCACTTTAACATAATCAACAAAAGATATTCTTCAGATTCAACCTTCAATAACATTTCAGTCTTGATCAGAAAGAAAAAGTACCCAGTTACAAAATATACCCAAGGTAAAAAAGTATTTAATTCCTCACTTTCAAATGGCCCTAAATGTAATCCAATCTAAGGTTTTAATCGAGCAATGTTGTTGAAACCATGATTATGTTTGTCCTTAAGCAGCTAATCAAGTGTTGTTACATGTTTTAAACTGCATTAATTCCAATTAAATTAATCCTCCACAGCCTGGGTCTGTCACAAATGTTGCTCATGATTACAGAAACAGCATTTAAAATGTAAATACCTTCTGTCAACCGTATTAATGACTAATTTTCAGATTAAACAATATTCCAAAAGTCAAAGACAACTGTCAAGCAACCGTCAGGGATTATCCGTTGCAAACATCATTGGTCTATGTTGGATTAGCCAAGACAAGGCACAGAAGGGGCACAGCATAATTTTAGCATGTACTGAACATTTTGGGGCGGTTGGTACAATATGCCTGCCTGCTTCATTTTTCACCTTTGGTCTGTTCACTCAGGGCCAATGGTTCACACGCACACTGCTGTCAAGGCAAGATGGCTCCGCAACGAGGATAAATAATGACAGATTTGATACAGGACGAGATGAGGGATTACAACTAAATTTAGACATGGGTTGAAAAAGACCACTTGCTTCAGTGAAGAGCCTTACATGACTCAAACGGTTACGTCATCATATCTACAGTAAAAAATGTAATGCATAAAAATAAAACTGTTCTTCTCTATTACATGGCCAATTGGGAAAACTTTAACAAACAACCACAATTTATTCAGCATTTAAATAAAGATTTTCTGTAATTTATGGAGCTCATCTCAATGACTGGTAACTGATGAGTAAATACTAACAACTGTGTTGAACATTGATTCCTTAGTTCTCCTGGTATTGCACCACAGAGAGTCCTATATGGACACGTCAGAATGTAATTGGAGGAGCTGAGGAGTTGTAATTGGGACTCTGGACTCCTGAATGAAGGAGTCAAAGGTTCAAGTCTCAAGTGGGTCTCTGCTAGACAGTAGACACTATATAGATTGAAAAGTTCAGCTGTGATTCAGCCACTGATAGTACTGTAAATTAGACTTTCAAGGAGGTTTGTCTGAGGCACTGTACAGCAATAGTGTTATTTTAATTAGTTGGAATTCTGAGTTATTCCAATGCATATTACTGTACCGCCTTTCAGCCCTACACACACACAAAGTATCAGTGGTGGAAAAAGTACTCAATTGTCATACTTGAGAAAAAGAAAAGATACCCGAATAGAAAATGACTCAAGTAAAAGTCACCCAGTAAAATACTACTTGAGTAAAAGTCTAAAAGTTTTAAAGATACTTAAGTATCAAAAGTAAATGGAATTGCTAAAATGTACTTAAGTATCAAAAGCAAACCAGACGGCACAATTTTAGTTTACATTTTTATTGACGGATAGCCAGGGGCACACTCCAACACATATAATTTACAAACAAATAATTAGTGATTAGTGAGTCCACCAGATCAGAGGCAGTAGGGATGACGACGGATGATCTCTTGACAAGTGTGTGAATCGGACCACTTTCCTGTCAACATATAATGAGTACTTTTGGGTGTCAGGGAAAATGTATGGAGTAAAAATTACATTATTTTCTTCAGGAATGTAGTGAAGTAAAAGTAGAAGTTGGCAAAAATGTAAAGTAAAGTACAGATACTCCAGAAAACGACTTAAGTAGTGCTTTAAAGTATTTTTACGTAAGTACTTTACACCACTGCAAAGTATACAACATTATAAATCAATCAGGGCATTTATTTTCTTTCAAAGGAAAATACTGTTTACATTTCTGCTAGAACTCTGAGTAGATCTGTCAGTAAGATATGCCCATGATAGACAACACCCTGTGTAGAGCATAACATGATGAATATGAATTACTGTTTTGACCTAATACATCATGGCTCATCAGCCCTGCAAAGAAAAAATCATTTCACGAAGACAACTGTCTTTGGGGATATCATTGGATACAAACATTGAACACTAACATCCACATCATTGGTCTGTGTAGTCCACTACAGTGCCTTAATTACATAACGCAGATACTAGATGATATAGCTGTAAAGCCACTAATATGCTCCACCCGGCCGGTCCACTCAGGCCCTGTGTCTCTGTTGCTCCATATGACTTTCTAAACGCTTCTATTTCCCCACAGGGCCTGAAACTGATACAGGCATTCTGCCTTTTCTCACATTAGGACTGCCTCCATTCTCCCTTCCCTCGCCCACTCTCATATCCCCTCTCTGTATGCGTCCCAAATGACACCCTATTCCCTGGCTTTATAGTGCACTACTGTTGACCAGAGCCATATGCACTATGAAAGGAATAGGTCAAAAGAAGTGCACTATAAAAAGGTATAGGGTGCTATTTGGGATACAGTTTCTGTCTTTATTGTTACGTCCTGCTGGCCAGAGGCAGCATGAATCCTCCAATGGAGACCATCCCTGGCGCACATGATGCACATTTAATTTGTCGGAGTAGGATGGAAGAGAAGAGAGGCGAGGTCTGTGGGGTCAGGGCTTAGTGTGTGTGTGTGTGTGTGGTGTGTGTGTGTGTTGTGTGTGTGTGTGTGTGTGTGTGTGTTGTGTGTGTGGTGTGTGTGTGTGTGTGTGTGTGTGTGTGTGTGTGTGTGTGTGTGTGTGTGGTTGTGGTGTGTGCGTGTGTGTTTGCGAGAGAGACACACTGCAGGGCAAAAGACTCTCCAACCCCTATCCATCAGAGACCACTGTAACACCAGTAATCCTTTTAACTAATCCATATTAATCTTTCAATATGGTAATCCGCTAGACATGATGCCCAATGGCACTTATCAGTAAACATTTCACTTATACACCTTATGACATGAATAATTGAATCCAATGGAAAATCATTGCAGTATCCAGGGATAATGACTATTAACATTGATGTGGTAAGGGGCTGTGGTGGCAGTACCTAGCTACAATACGGTATATTATGATTCTACACATCACAGACAAACTGAAATGGTCCACCCACACAGACAGTGTGGTTAAGAAAGCGCAACAGTGCCTCTTCTCGGAGGCTGAAGAAATGTGGCTTTTCACCCAAAACCCTGACTAACTTTTACAGATCCACAATCGAGAGCATCCTGTCGGGCTGCATCACAGCCTCGTATGGCAACTGCTCCGCCACAAAAAGTAAGGCTCTCCAGAGGGTGGTGCGGTCTGCACAACGCATCACCGGGGGCAAACTACCTGCCCTCCATGACACCTATAGCACCCGATGTCACAGGAAGGCAAAAAAGATAATCAAGGACATCAACCACCCGAGCCACTGCCTGTTCACACCACTATCATCCAGAAGGCGAGGTCAGTACAGGTGCATCAAAGCTGGGACCAAGAGACTGAATAACAGCTTCTATCGCAAGGCCATCAGACTGCTAAACAGCCATCACTAACTCAGAGAGGCTGCTGCCTACATTGAGACACAATCACTGGCCACTTTAACAAATAGATCACTAGTCACTTTAAATAATGCCACTTTAATAATGTTTACATATCTTATATTACTCATATGATATGTATATATTGTATTTTATACCATCTACTGTACCTTGCCTATGCCGCTCGGCCATCGCTCTTCCACATATTTATATGTACATATTCTTTTTAGATTTGTATTTATTAGGTAGTTGTTGGGGAATTGTTAGATTACTTGTTAGATATTGCTGCACTGTAGGAACCAGAAGCACAAGCATTTCGCTACACTCACATTAACATCTGCTAACCATGTCTATGTGACAAATAAAATTTGATTTGATTTATAAACTGGATGGTTCGAGCCCTGAATGCTAATTGGCTGACAGCCGTGGTATATGGTCTGGGTATGACAAAACATTTTATTTTTACTGCTCTAATTACATTGTTACCAGTTTATAATAGCAATAAGGCACCTCGGGGGTTTGTGGTATAAGGCCACACCCCCTTGGGCCTTATTGCTTAACTATATAATAAGCCCAACATTAATGTACTGTGTGCTGACACTGATGTGAGATACATTGTTAAAATACAGAACCTTCGTCATGTCATGATCATGTCCTGAACCTATGGCAGAGCAACACTAGTAAGTCCAATAACTATAAAGAGATATGTAGGCCGTCCACACCAAGTACAACTATAACGATAAAAAAAACTAAATTGTTCTAATTGAAGTGAACAGGAGTGTTCACACTACAACGATAACTACAAAAAGAGTGGAGAACGATAACGAGCTATCGTTTAGATCACTTTCTGAGCTATTTTTTCCCTCCGACAATAAAACATTGACAACCTATCAAAAATGTGTTCTATTAAAGCCTTCTTGGTTCTAAATGCGCGAGACTGCTCGGAGAGGAGAGAAGGCAGAGCACATGGTAAACTTGCCTGAATAAATGAGCATGTGTGAGCATATTGGTGGCCACGTTAATTATAGGACCAATCGGGAGAATGAAGATCCACAAACAGCGCATGAGACGGACATTTTTTCCGATAGTATATGTTAATGTCGATACATCCTGACAAAATACACACTATGACTGGCCTGCTAATATACCTTTCTGGACCTTGTAAACTGTTGAATAGACCATTAACTCATCCAAATGGTTGCATAATAAGGCTGTATGCAGTTATTTCGGCATGAAGCATTCAATACAGGACGTTTGAGCGGTTATTCAAATGAGCCTACATCACTACAGTTTACAGCTCTAGACAATAATTGTGTACACATTAATAACAATAATACTTTCCTCGTTGCACTGTGTTGTTGTAGCCTAGGTAGAATAATGTTATTGTCTAAAAAGGTAGGCCTAATCAATAGTGGAGCTTTGCATGTCCGTGACTGAAGAGCGCAGCCGGGAGGAACGCACTATGACAGATTCCTAATAGAAACCATACTATTTAACTAATGAATGACATTATATTGAGCTAATATTTAGCTTCTTACTTCATCTACACATCTCTAGCCTCTCTTCCAGTTGTTCCTGTGCGCTATTCCTCTTCACGTGAAAGCCCAGGAAAAGCTATAGGCTACAAAATGTATAGGACATGTATTTATTTATTTCAGCCTTTTTTTATACTAATACCCTGACTACACCGTTCGCGTCACGTGCGCGAGCGTTGCAAAATACATTTAGGAATCTATGTTATTCAATTATTGCACCCACACTGCTCGCGCACGTCAACGAGCGTCTGCGATGCCAAGGGCTAAAATAGAAGTCCTTTCTATTTCTGACGCAGATCGCGCTGCAAGTCCTGCCTCTCCCATCTCCTCATTGGTTTATAGAAGCAGGTACCCACGTGCCATCTCCTCATTGGTTATACCCACGTGGGTGATTGAAAGACGAACTGTTGCCTGTTGTCATGGTAATACTATGAAAGTTTAGATGCCAATCACCATATAAGTTCAACGATGAAAAAGCCTGGAAGGAGGAGAGATGACTAGAAACGATTCGGTTGACCGTTYTATGTGTTGATTAATTGTCGGAGTAGAGGACCTTGTGCATTTCAGGTAAAATAACAACTCAATGTTTATATCCCAGGACAAATTAGCTAGCAACAGCAAGCTAGCTAAATAGGACAAATTAGCTAGCAAGTGCAAGCTAGCTAGCTAAATTGCCATACATGTTTAATGCTTTTCGACCTGTCCCCAAATTAATGTAATTGGTTCAGAGTTTGTTTTGATATTTTAACCTGCGTGTTGTGATCGCGTTTGGTGTGGGGGGGACAAAATAGATTTATGCACGATGGCGCTCGCGTGCAGCCGGTTTGGGTTCCGTGTAAGCCTAATAGCCTTTTCGTGGAGAGAAGCAGGCTTGCTCTTGCTAATTGCTGAATGTATAATAGGGCTAGGCCAAATGAACTGTTGCACAAGACAGGCAGAGAGATGAGCACAATGAAAAAGAGGATCCAAACGAATTGACATCACTTGAATTGCTACATTTAAATATTAGTTTTTATGTTATTTTTCATTACATGTACATTGAAGTATTATTTGCAGTTGTCACTATGACAATGAACACCCTGAAGCACTGATGAATGGTCTATGTTATCACCTGATTAACAGGTCTACAGTGTGCAGTAGGATGCATTGATCAGCTGATTGACATGTGTACTGTAAGAAAGATAAACGGTCCATTGGTGATTATAGTTATCGTCATAGTTATCCTTGGTGTGGATGGCCCTTAAACCTTACCTTTTCAGCTGTTATATATCAGTCTGCAGTGTCCCTTCATTCTGAGGCAGATTGTCACTCAAACAATTCTTCATTTTATGTTAATATATAAAAAATAAAAATAAACTTTAATTGAGGTTTCTATTCTTAGCTATATGCCTGACTAACAGTTCCAAGTCCAACAGGATTGTTTAATTGGAAAGGGAATATCTGCTGTCACATGATGGGAAAAGAAACTGCTTATTACTGTATGTCTTTCCTCTTGTCTCCTAAAGCCATCTAGTTTTGACAACATTTGACATTGAGGACATTTTACATTGAGGATACAGTGATATTACATTTTATTTGACTTTCATAACCTTTTTCCAGCTACCTTGACAGTTTGTTGAAACTACACTAATCAGACAGTTGATGAGAATTGATCAAAGCTGCCACTCTGTCAAACTATGTCCTGTGGCATGCTACAGCCAATTTGACTGACTTAGAATTATAGCTCTCAACCAAAGATAAAAACATAGATTTTACAACACTCTGATGAAGCAATACTGCAGATGAATCATGCGAGGTAGGGGAGGGTAGGTAATTGCTATATTTGATTCAGGATATATACAATATGAAACAATATCTATATTCTCAAACCAAAAATATCCACATAGGAATCCTTGGTCATAAATTAACAAAATAAATTGATCATGGTCACAATAATGGCAAGCTAACATAATGTGGACTTCTAAAATGTCAGAGCACAGCAACATCAAACTGCAATCATACCATCTGTACAGTCTATTATTTATAGTTCATGACCATCCAGCTAAGCTTATTGTATTAACAGGTCCAGGGTTAATCCAATAGGGCTGTCTCAAATCCTCTGATCTTTTTCATGTGCAATGTACGTACAGGTTAAAACTGTCATTCTGCATACCTCAACATGCATTAGAGACAATACATCAGAAATTAATAGATCAATTATAAAGCCAAGCAAATGTCTCTACAATTCCTCTTTTTGAGAACAATACACATGCAATATGGCATTCTATATTTACATTTACATTTAAGTCATTTAGCAGACGCTCTTATCCAGAGCGACTTACAAATTGGTGCATTCACCTTATGACATCCAGTGGAACAGCCACTTTACAATAGTGCATTGTAAAGTTATGCAAGCAGCAAGATGAACATCCACAACATCACACCTGCCCTGACCCACCTGCTCACACCCCCATCTCCAGCGTCCCCATCACTCTCTGCCACATGGCCTGAACCTGCACCATTTTGTTTCTCTCAGTCGCCCACGCACTGTCAACATTTAGATAATAAATAATTGTATCTCTCCATTGTGTTACCAATGGAGGATTGGTTGATTTCCAGTTTTTAAGTATATGATTTTTCAAGATGATTGACGAGAAAAGTATCATCCAACCCATCGGGTATCTCACTACACCCCCATATGCCATGTCTTCAAATATGCAGACAGGCAGATTAAAAGTGCATTTACAGTGTAATATTTCTGACAGCCAACTTTCTTATTCCGACCATAACTTTTGGACTTTATAGCATTCCCAGAAGACATTGATAAGTGACTCATTGTTAGTTTTACACTTAACACATGACTCTGCCGTTGTGCTGTAGAATTTGTGTAATAAATTATATACATTAGTTTATACTGGATTAAGCGTGTTTTTCGTTAAATGTAATTTCGTTAGTTACATTTCAACAATACCTCCATCTTGTGCCAATATATACTGAACAAAAATATAAACGTAACATGCTACAATTTCAAAGATTTTACTGAGTTACAGTTCATATAAGGAAATCAGTCAATTCAAATAAATTCATTAGGCCCGAATCTATGGATTTCACATGACTGGGCAGGGATGCAGCCATGGGTGGGCCTTGGAGAGCATAGGCCCGCCCACTGGGGAGCCAGGCCCAGCCAATCTGAATGAGTTTTTCCCCACAAAAGTGTAAGTTCTTTTTAAGTCTTCGTTCCAACTGTTTAGATTTTTTTCTAAGAGATTGTCAGTTGGATAGGCTATCCGCAAGGTTTTTAATATATTATCTATCATATGAATATCCTTTTCTGACTCAAATTGTCACGATCGTTACAAGGAGTGGACCAAGATGCAGTGTGGTATGTTTCCATCCTGTAATATTGGAAATGAAAACTTCAAAGAACAAAACAACAAAAGAAACGTGAAGCTATAAATAATGGTCACAGGCAACTATACATAGACAAGATCCCACAAAGCACAAAGGGGAAATGGCTGCCTAAATATGATCCCCAATCAGAGACAACGATAAACATCTGCCTCTGATTGGGAATCATACCAGGCCAACATAGATGTATAATTACCTAGATGACCCACCCTAGTCACACCCCGACCTAACCAACATAGAGAATAACAGGCTCTCTATGGTCAGGGAGTGACACAAATATGATTCCCTTAAGATTGCTCTGATGTCCAAGAGATTTAAAATCTCAATTTCTTGATATGAAACTTTTAAGTTGCATTTATATGAAAATATCTACATTGGTCAGTCCAAAATTGCTTTTTAATTCTGCCATGGAAATAAATGTATTTCCTTTTAACAAGTAATTTATGTGGACCAATTTATCTGTGAATTCTGAAAGGTTATCCAAGGATAGTTCTGTCTCTTATACACATCTAGATGTGTATAAGAGACAGGAATTTAACTATATGTCGCAAGTAAAAGCCTTGGGTGGCGGGTTGATACAATTCCAAGTCAGGAAGGTTAAAACCACCCTCAGACTTAGGAAGATGTAAAACGTTCCTTTTATCCCAGGATGGTAAGAGTAGTAAAGATACTCTGTGGAGACCTTTGTTAAAMTTTTGTAACCAATCCAATTGTCTGGCTTTCCCTTCTGTTGCTGTGGCTTGGTGAAAGAGAGAYGACGAGAGAGACTAAAACAATTCTGTAGCCTTGCAGATGACAATGTCATGCCTTTGTTTTGTCATGGATCATTTAGAGAGCAAGCGGTTCAACTAGTTAGGCCAGGCACATCTTAATGGTTTCCTGGGAGTGGAGGAGGAACGGAGGGGATGGAAGCTATTTTCAATCCCCCCAAGACACACAAACCCAGAGCCTTGTTTTGGTGTTCATTGATTCTGTATCCACTATTTTCCACGAGACACTGACCTGATGTGACAATCTTAATACCGACGCCCCATTAAATATCTGGATACATATATTTACTGAATCCTTGGCTGTGATAGGATGAGGATAGGAAACCATCTCATGTATATGCAGTTAAAGCACCTGCTATGCTGTTATGGTGTCCAGAGCACATTAGTGTCATTGTCAGGGTCATTGTGGATGTCTCGCTGGGTAATTGACAGTCACAGTATTATTGAACACATTGCAGTTTGAGTGGAGATAATAAACTGTTCACTTTTCAGAGCTCAGTCGTTTTCTTTTACAGTACATATGTCATAACATGACCCGCTTCCGAAWTCACCGTCTGGGCTGAGATCGATGATGGTCTAAGTTTGCTCCAGGAAGCCCTTACAAACCGGTACAGTATTTACTCATACGGAATGTGAATGGATGGAAAAGATGAATAGATGAAACATTGACTTCTGGTGGAACTCATAACAGGCCCATACCTCCACTATTCTTGTTCTAGGATGAGAGGGCAACCTAAACGGAGACCACACTCCTAAAAACACAGTGTTCTTTCTAGCCACCCAGAACATACTATTGTCCTTAACAAAAACGTGCAGCCCCCTTTTCAACATTACCGTATTAAACTTATATGAGGGTGCTCATTAAATATACTGCATCGTGAACTGAATATTCACTGAGCATTCAGAAGGTAGCAGGCGGGAGGCTGGGGGGTTGAGGGGTAGAAGGTAGCAGGCGATAGGCTGGGGGTTAAGGGGTGGAAGGTAGCAGGTGGGAGGCTGGGGTGTTAAGGGTGGAAGGTAGAAGGTGGGAGGCTGGGGGGGTTGCAGGGGTGGAAGGCGAGAGTCTCGGGGGTTGAGTGGTGGTGAGGGTAGAGGTAGCAGGTGGGGAGGATGGGGGGATTAGAGGGAGAAAGGAAGCAGGTGGGAGGCTGGGGGGTTAAGGGGTAGAAGGTGGGAGGCTGGGGGCTTAAGTGATGATGCTCAGCAGCTATTTATACCTTCCTTCCTTATTGAGAGAAGCCCTCTTCCTCAGAGCTACCCTGCCCYACCCCAGCCCCAGACAGGGAAACACATAAATAAATGCAAAACCCCAGTGTCACACCACCATTATTACAGGAAAAGACTCAAATTAAAACAGTGGGGGAAAAGAGGATGAAAGAGGCAGGAGAAGTTTGAGGATGAATAAGTAAAGAGAGTGTTCTCCTTTTCCTGTCTGAAGCGCAAAGGAGCAGTGCATACAGCAGAAAGTCACTTACCGTATACTGTACTTTACTGTGACGGGAGGTACCATCACTAATGGGGTCACTATAACCTATACTGAGAGCTTTAGTGGTGAATCTACTTTATGAGCGTATATATGCTGGATATGGTGCCATGCACTGAACCCCAGAGTAATGCAGTATGCCAACTTTTGGCCTGGAAGCTAAATTCAGATGTAAAGCCTTAAAGATTTGAAAACCAACAGCTAAATTCAGATGTAAAGCCTTAAAGATTTGAAAACCACCACTGTGTAAGCACAGAAAAAGTCATTATTTTATTTGGATTTGATGGAAGCAGGTAGACATTCCGGTACAACGGTGTCCTTTCTCAAAGCAGTGTAATAGCTTCGTTCAACTGACTTCCCAGTAGATATAGGCTATATGTCATCCCCAGACCTGGTAATTACTGTATGTGCTAAGCAAACAGCTATCCATAGCATCAACTTTACCCTCTCTCTCTCTCTCTCTCTGAGCTGTGCTCCTCCTTCAGAAAGCAACACTTCCACAGCAGTGTGACCCCACCAGGAGAAACCCGAATGAAAAGCCAGGGAAAAGGAGCTGTCTCCTCTGTTGGGGCAAAGTGAAGACCCAGTAGCATGCTACATTGAGGTTGGTCCAGCCCCCAGCGGCACTAAGACTGGTCTTAGTATTAGTACAGCAGGGAAGTATGACCTCTTTCTACACAGATCAGTGGTTCTGAGCTTCTGAAGACAGGAGGAGCAGACCAAGTTATTATGACAATAACCTCAGCACAAAGGCTCATTGAGGATACTGTAGGTGTGTTCAAGTTCAGTTTTTAACCTAAAGTAGACAACTCACTCTTTCCCATCTATTCCAAACCATGGCAACATATGAGTTAAGGGGTTTTGACGGCGTTATCGAGAAAAAGAGAGAAATTAATCAACCTATGGGTTGGACACCAACCCTAACATGGGCTAAACAACACCAGCACTGCACTGAGTGGGTACTATTACAGCATTCATAAAACACTGCTCTCTCTACAACTCTGTGGTCCAAATATTCCAATATACTGCCACCATGACAGATATTTCCTTCCTCATGGAGAAAAGACGTTTTGCCATTACAATTTCTTAATTTGGTTGTTAGGGGTTGTGGAGATTGCAGACCCGTATTGACAGCTGACTTACTGCCATTAATTCCTCCTCRCCCACAAGAGAGAGAGAGAGAAATAAGAGTGTGAGAGACAGGGAGAGGGAGATGGARAAAGAGAAAGCTGAGTTGGGGTAGGGGATGGGCGTCCATTCCAATACAAGTAGCACCTGTCAGCTGGGTTGGGAGGCTGGAGTCTCCCATATCTCCCCTGACCAAGGCCTCCTCTCCCTGGGGCCTCCATCCCTCCCTCTACACTCAACCACCATCTATCTATATGCACCAGGCTGTGACTAAAACAGAGGTATTCTGCACCCAGGCACATACTCCACTGAGAGGAGAGGCAGGGAGGCAGCTAGCTACCTGGGCTGGCCATGATGCACAACACCATGCAGCCTCCTCTCACTCCATGCTASGGAAAGAGCAGGCAGTCACAACATTATATCAAATCTAATTCAATAGAAATAGTCAAATTAGAGGGCTGGTAATACAATGCCTGATTCAAATGAATCTGGCTAATGAACACTTATTCTGATTTGGGAAATTGGTTGACGACAACATATTCTTTCTCCATCCAAAAATGTTATCAACTGGACTTGTAGAGATAAACATATTTATTGATTTGAAATGGTTGGTCAATTACCATAATCAGGCCCAAACTATATATCCATGATACTTGGTCAACAGAAGCATCCGGTATCAAAGTGTGAGAACACTTTCCGAATATGCTGAGCTCAGCAAGAACACAGTTCAGCCACAACTTGATAAGCCAATCATCTTGTTCATTTTTTCCACTTTGAGCCTGTCATAGTGGGGTCATTAAAACAAACCATCCAGAAAACAGTAGATAAGATACTTAAGCCTAACTACTGCAGTTTCTCCAGGCAGACATTTCTGTAGGAAAGTGATCATCTGAGAGAAGCTGAGGTAAACCGACAAGAACAACACAGCTCGATGCTTGCATCTATCCAGCTGGACATAACATGAGGTAACGAAGGAAAGTCAACGTTGGAGCTCTCTTCTTTGCAATGACATACATATGGATTGCGGTTAAGCCCATGCTTTGTAACAGGCTTTAGAGCAAGTCCATCAACCACTCATTGAGGTCGGGTGGGAGGGGGTGTGTGCGTGCTTACGGGGATGTTTGCGCTAATGCGTGCTTGTCTGCGGAGTGAATGGCAACCCCTCAGAAGTGCTGATGTGGCTCCCAAAGACATCCCAGTCAACAACCGAAAACTCAGTGGAAACCTCAACCCAAATAAATAAATAAGAATGCATAGGAGTGGAAGGTCATGAGATAAAGAGTTGGTTCCCCACAACTCCCTCTCCAGCTCTACTTAAAACTCATTAGCAGGAGCTGTGTGGCAAAGGKCCAAATAAATAAGAATGCATAGGAGTGGAAGGTCATGAGATAAAGAGTTGGTTCCCCACAACTCCCTCTCCAGCTCTACTTAAAACTCATTAGCAGGAGCTGTGTGGCAAAGGCCTGGTGCTCACATGCATATATGATTGCATAATGAACAGGAAAGGCCTCACAATGACATTGTCGTGAATATGAAGGAATTATTCCTAAGGTAACTGGTATTACAATAGCTTTAAATTAAGTATGCCGGAAGCCTGAAAGCATAGGAATAACTCAAACGCCACACAACTATATCTTAGTTGACTGTGTTTTCCTGTATTTGAAAGAATACTGTTGTGTTTGTCAGTTATACTTTGATTTGGACTACAGGTGTTTCTTTAGATKAAATATTACAGGGGAGAGTGCTGATATGAAATCCATTGTTTCACCCGGGCGGGACAGAAAATCCTACAGAAACACTAGCTTTTACAGTAATTGGAGTAAACATTCCATCCACCACGTTTTAGAATGGAAAGTGGTTGCCAGAGAGAGTCTGCTGCTCGAAGACATGCAGGTCTCTATTCCTCTATTCATCTATTTTCAGATTACTACACACTATACTAATTAGAGTAATTAACTGTCACCAAATCCACTTTGCAGATTGAATAATGATTATGAGCTGTAATTAGTTTGCTGGCCTGGTTAAAGCCACAGTAGGACAATGTAAAAAGTATGACTATCACAGACCYAGGTTCGATCCCAGGCTGTGTCACATTCGGCCGTGACCGGGAGACCAATGAGGCGGCGCACAATTGGCCCAGAGTCATCCGGGTTAGGGGAGGGTTTGGCCGGCCGGGATTTACTTGTCCCATCGTGTTCTAGCGACACCTTGTGGCGGGCCGGGAGCCTGCAAGCTGACCTCCGTCGCCAGCTGGATGGTGTTTCCTCTGACACATTGGTGCGGCTGGCTTCCGGGTTAAGCAAGCAGTGTATCAAGAAGCAGTGCATCTTGGCAGGGTCATGTTTCGGAGGACGTATGGCTCTCGACCTTCGCCTCTTCTGWGTTGCAGGGATGGGACAAGACTGTAACTACCAATTGGAGAGAAAATGGGGTAAAAGTACAAAGAAATTAAACACATAAATACAAAATTAAACATGACTATCGCCCTAAAAATTCATGGTGTACAAGACACCTGTCTGATTCGCGCCTGTCTGAGTGGACTAATCCATTATGGAGGCTGTGGGGATGGCACAGTCCATCAGTCTGTGCTACTGAAATTATATATGGTTATATTATGTAAGAACAATGGTGCAACACTAATAAAAATAATATGACTTTATAACAAATGCATTTTCTCCCGCGTTGGATAGTGGTTGCTGTCCGGGGTTCTGAATCAGTGCGGTGTTGAATTGGCACCTTTTCCTAGACCATGTTGCTATGTGCACATTAGCAAAGTTATCCAGCATATTGGTGTTCTGAACAATGGAGGAGGAGGAGGCAGCAGCCCTTGCCTTAATTGACAAAGAAAAGTGAGGAGAGAAGGAATTCCAAATTAATTAGGTCTATAATCAATAGCCTAAGTGTTAAATGAGCCTGTCTTTATAAATCATCCATGTACAGTACATGTATACTGTATCTACAGAAATATGACAGATCCTGCTTCTGTTGCCTGTTTGAGTGTTTGTTTAATAGCCTACTGGTTCCATGAGCACCAAGCCTCACGCAAACACAACATGTCGAATAAACAATTTCCCAAATTCAACTGTTTTTAATCTTTTCTATGCTGTAATAAAGGCTTTACACTCTTTTTTCCATTAGAACAGCCTCTCTGGTATTATTTATAATTTATTTAGTGTTGTTTACACTGTTCCAAATTGTCTGAAAAACAATATTTATAATAATAATAATAATAACAACACTGTTCCCCRGGCGCCAAAGTCGTGGATGTAGATTATGGCAGGCCCACGCACCTCTCTGATTCAGAAGGGTTGGGTTAAATGCGGAAGACACATTTCAGTTGAATGCATTCAGTTGTACAACTGACTAGGTATCCCCCCTTTCCCTTCCCTTAGTAACAACAACCCTCCTTTTTCTTGATCTCCTTCTTATTGTTATTATTACTATTATTATTATGATCATCATTATAATAATAAGTTTGATGATCATAATAATAAGTCATGTAATTATCATTAGTAGGCTTAGTACAGCAGCCTTGGGTCCCGTGTGGCTCAATTCGTAGAGCATGGCGCTTGCAAAGCCAGAGTTGTGGGTTTGAGTCCCATTGGGGAGCATTCTGAAAACGTATGAAAAATGTATGCAATCACTACTGTAAATCGCTCTGTACTAATGACTAAAATGTAAATGTTGTATAACCACTATCGAGCTGTAGGCCTAAGAGCAGTTCTTCGGACTCCCTCTAGTCATTTGAGTGTCTTAATTATTTAATCAAACAGTGCGCTTAAAGCATCAGACAAGCTCAGTGCATATAGTCGATTTGAGTAATAGGACAGACAACTTTTTTGTTGTTGTCGGGGACAGCCCTAGTGAGAATGCTGTTCATTGACTACAGCTCAGCATTTAACACCATAGTGCCCTCCAAGCTCATCACTAAGCTAAGGACTGTGGGACTGAACACCTCCCTATGCAACTGGATCCCTCAACACAGGGGCCCTTCAGGGGTGCGTGCTTAGTCCCATCGTGTACTCCCTGTTCACGCACGACTCCAACACCATCCTTAAGTTTGCCAATGACATGGCGGTAGTAGGCCTGATCACAGACGACAATGAGACAGCCTATAGGGAGGAGGTCAGAGACACAACAACCTCTCCCTCAACGTGAGCAAGACAAAGGAGCTGATCGCGGACTACAGGAAAAAGAGGGCCGAGCACGCCCCCATTCACATCAACAGGGCTGTAGTGGAGCGGGTCGAGAGCTTCACAGACTTGAAAAGGGCACGATAACGCATATTCCCCTGAAAAGATTTGGCGTGGACCTCAGATCCTCAAAAAGTTATACAGCTGCACCATCGAGAGCATCCTGACTGGTTGCATCACCGCTTGGTTTAATAAGTTCTCGGAATCAGACTGCAAGGCTCAACAGAGGATAGTGCGTACGGCCCAGTACATCACTGGGGCCGAGCTTCCTTCCAACCAGGACCTCTATACCAGGCGGTGTCAGAGGAAGGCCCGAAAATTGTCAGACTCCAGCCACCCAAGTCATAGACTGTTCTCTCTGCTACTGCACGGCAAGCGGTACCGGAGTGCCAAGTCTGGGACCAAAAGGCTCCTGAACAGATTCTACCCCCAACCCATAACACTGCTAAACAGTTAATCATATGGCTACCTGAACTATTTGCATTGGCCCCCTTACTTTATTTTGATTTAATACAATTTTTTCACTGACTCTTGCATAGGCTCGATGTACACTCACTGGACTCTAACTACACACTCACACATACTACACTGACATTTCAACACACACACATGCATTTTGACGCCACACACACACATAAACATACATTCACATTCCTTCCCACTCTTCACATACGCTGCTGCTAACTCTATGTTTATTATCTATGCATAGTCACTTTACCCCTACCTACATGCACGTATTACCTCGACTAACCCGTACCCCTGCACATTGACTSTGTACCGGTACCTCCTGTATATAGCCTCGTTATTGTTCTTTTGTGTTACTATTTTTCCTTYAGAAAATGTTTCTTACTTTATTTAAACTCTGCATTGTTGGTTAAGGGTTCGCAAGTAAGCATTTCACAGTAAGGTTTTGTTGTATTCGGCACGTGACAAATACCATTGTATTATATTTGATACTGGTACCGCGTGTATACATCCAAGTTATCGTTACTCATTGTGTATTTATTATTACTTCTATTATTTCGCCATTTCTTTCTCTCTGCATTGTAAGTTAGTAAGAACTTCACTGTTAGTCTACACCTGTTGTTTATGAAGCATTTAACAAATCAAATTTGAATTGATTTGAGTATGGTTTGGGTCGGCACCCTAATGTGAAAAACGTACTACTTCATTAGTCATTAGTGTAAAGGGGGATCATCACCTACCCAGACCAGGGGGTATCTCCGGGCATGGTGGTATAGGTTTGGCAGTTGGTGGTGTGTGGTTTCCCTCAGGTCGTACGCTGGGCAGCAGCTGGTCTGCGGTGGCCAGGTAGCTGGCGAAGGTGGCGTTGGGCCGGCTGAGGTTGTAGTAGTAGTGGTGTCCGTTGCGGCTGGAGTTGCGGCCGTTGTTGAAGCGGCTGAAGATCTGATCGAAGCGCTGGCTGTAGACGTCGAAGTAGAGGATCATCATGATGACAAAGTGCACCATGCAGAGCAGCAGGACAGCCTTGCAGATGCGCTCCAGGGTCCGGCCTAACATCAGCCGAGTCATGGTTGAGCCTGCCGCCCCTGCCACACAGTCTAGGGCATCCGCTCGGTTGGTCACTCCCCTGGGCCTGGGCTGGCCTGGACAAATGCTGCACGCTGCCTCACTCTATCACCTGTGGGAGGGCCAGGGAACAACATTACATTATGTTCACACTAAATTGATATTTTGTTGCCATTTAAGTAAATTAGGCCCAACACAGGAAATGAGAAGCAAATCACAGTATCTGTATATGTCATGTACATGTTTCCAAGAAAATAAACATCAAGGAATAAAACAAAAGCAACCTACTCCACCCAACAACATGATTTGAAAAACATTTATAATAAAATGGCTTGACTGGACTCTCCGTTCTCTCCCCTGGCAGGATCACAGGTGGAAACATCATGGGGAAAGCACCAGATATCAAAGATAACCTAGCAGATAGATAGATTACCCAGGTGCAATGTGGTGGGAGGGCGGTGGGATGGAACGCCACTGTCAATGTCAGACTCAACTCTATCTCACCAGGCTGGGTCTCACTCATTGATTTTCACAGACAAGCACACAAAAACAATACAGTGTGTTTGATGAGGGGTTTTTAGATGGCGTATAGACGTAGGATCTTAATTTGATCACCCTGTTGTTGCAGGAAATGTCCTGCACAGCAGGAAAGCAAACTTGTTGTGTAATCGAGGTTTAAAAATGCTTCTAAAGTTTAATTTCCACTTGCCCTAATTTCCATTTGCCCCAACTAAAAACGTATCAAAAAAATGTTAATTAATTAAAATCCACACAATAATTCACATTTCCTGTTGCTGCAGGATTATTTTCCTGCTGCGAGAAACTGGTCAAATTAAGGTAGCCTACCTGTTAGGTCAGTAACCAAAAGGTCGCTAGTTCGAATTACCCAGCCAACAAGGTGAAAAATCTGCCAATGTGCCCTTCAGAGCAAGGCACTAAACCTAATTGCTCCAGGGTCGCCATTGATAATGGCTGACCCTGGCCGTGACCCCTCTCTCCGAAGGTGTCTCAGGGGAAGTTGGGATATGCAAAAAAATAAATGTCCATTTTACACATACGTATAATACACACTTGTGCATGTGTAAAACAGATCAAATCTAAGCACCTGTAACACTCTAGGTGTCGGGGTGTTTGTGGAATCAGACGCAGGAACAGCAGAGCTTCAATAGGTTGAGTTTAATTCCCAACTCGTACACAAACAATGTCCAAACCGGACTACTGGGTGTCAAATAAACACCTGTCTTCCAACATGAAGACAAAACCAGTACACACACACGAACCACTCCCGAAATCCAAAGAAACAGACGAACAATCCCGCACAAAGAAGCAGACAGGCTGGCTGACTAATAAAGCCACCCTGATTGCTAATTCCCTCAAACCAGGTGATAACCATAAACACATAAGGAGGGGGAGGAAAAAGAGTCAGTAGCAGCTAGTAGGCCGGTGACGACGACCGCCGAGCGCCACCCGAACGGGAAGGAGAGCCTGCCTCGGTTGAAGTCGTGACAGCACCCACCAAATTATGAATTATTTGACTGACCTGTGTAGTTCTAAGTTCTGTGGTAAACTGACTTGACGAAGAGCCTCTGTATTTCAATTTGAATGGCAAATGCTGTTTCAAAGTACAATTTTCTACATGCAATAGTCCAGTATTAATACTAAAATATTAATTAGAAAGAGACTGACCTCATGGAGGACAAGGCTAGTTGGTGAAAGCTTTAGATGCCTTTTCAGCTCTACATTAATACTCAATTATGACACATGCTGCACCACACTGTTAACCAGCATGACGTCAAAAACAGATTATAAACTGGGTGGTTCGAGCCGTGAATGCTGATTGGCTGACAGCCGTGGCATATCATACCGTAAACCACGGGTATGACAAAACATGTATTTTTACTGCTCTAATTATGTTGGTAACCAGTCTATAATAGCAATAAGGCACCTCAGGGGGTTGTGGTATATGGCCATTATACCACGGCTAAGGGTTGTATCCAGGCACTCTGCGTTGTGTCTTGCTTAAGAACAGCACTTAGCCGTGGTATATTGGCCATATACCACACCCCCTCAGGCCTTATTGCTTAATTCGCCTTTTGAAAGCCCACACACCAGTTTATCAGTTTGCTCACTAACATTAAAGACAAGCCAACATAATTCAAGTCTAACATGAAAAAATGTACACAGTGGCCTGTATGTGCAGTGCAAACCAGGCCTTAGCTTTGGAGAATATCAACATGGGACCAAGATGCTTGTTTAGAAACGGCTGGTGTCTAGTGAATATTTAATTCCATATTGGACACTAAATCCCTTGGACACTAAACTTATCCCTTGGACACTAAATGGATGCTGAGAACTCTTTTAGATTAAACCGACACACCAATAAAGTAAAGTCCTGGAAATATGGTGGCAATAAATGTGTACAGCATGTATGTTCAAATTTTAATAGTGTGCTGGCTCTTGATGTGGCGCCCAGTTAATCTGTCGTTGCATAATTCATTATGGGCTAGTTAGTCTCTACCAGACCCATCTCCCTGTGACAGCTATATTAAGACTAAACTAAGCCATAAACAACACAATGATAATGGCCAGTATAAGTTGTATACCATTTTATTGGCATCGGCATATTTGGCAGCATATTTTCAATCCCTCTCATTTTTGTTTGTGCTGTCACCTCCGCTCTGCATACATTACTGTAATCAGTCACAGCTGTCTTAGGCCTATACAGTAATGTTACAATGGATGTGTTTCAACTTTAGAACAGGGGTGGTTGATTTTGCWAATTTTTTTTTATTATTATTTTGGCTTAAAAAAACACTACAGGCCACAGTTGAACGTCTAAAACTGTATAGAAAGTATGTAGAAATGATAATGGTCCTATATATTTTTAAATAACTGCCCTTTATCTGGCCCGCAAATTGATTTTGTTGAACAAATCAGTCAAAAGAAAATCTGTGCAGCCCTACGTTGAACCCTTCATGGATGTGGAATTTCCCAATGTGGCCCTCGAGCCCCAAATTTTGCCCAACCCTGCTTTAGAACAAGCCTTAACAAAGAGCAGTAGCCCCAAATCAACTGATTTGCCAATATTAGGTGAGTCATCACTTGCAGTGTTTCTTGCGATCCAACGCAAACCAAGGATTTGTGGCTGACTTCTTAGTAAAGAGACATATAGATTAACAATACACAGTGGTGACAATGTTTTATGTAACATTACATAATGATTTAAAGCAAAGGCAAATCCTGAGCAGCAGAGAGATGGTTAAGTAGTAGATATTTAGAGTATAGCCTTTAAGCAGTAGCAATTCACTGTTTAATCGTTTTTGTCAACACAGCTGGGGAAATGCTGATGCAGAAAGAAGAACTAATAGATGAGTGACTACGTTCTTTCTGTCTTTATATTATTTTTCAAATGGTAATGAGAGGTTGTCAGACAGAGAAATGTGTTACAGCATCCCTGCTGTGATGGAGATCTCCAAACGCTGCGTTTTAAAGGGGAAACACCTGGGTAGGACCCTAGCCTAGCACTAGCTTCTCTTTGCTCTACTCTAAGGCCACGGGCCCTAGTGCAACCCACCAACCAGCCCTCATGGCCTCATCAAATATGCATTAGACATGCTACACTTGATAACATTGGGCAAAACTGTAGCCTTCGAGCATTTCTTGCTTGACACCTCAATAACATGCAAACCATGCAGTGCTAGTGTGTTTTACCAAATGTATAAATCTTTCTAACAATCAATCTAAAACTTAGGCTAATCATTCAAAAAAAGCTTTAACGTTGTGTCATATGCCAGTTTCCAACAAACAAGTCCCCATGCATTTATGCATTGTCTTGACTGTATGCTTAAGGTCGTTGTCCTGTTGGAAGGTGAACCTTCGTTCCAGTCTAAGGTCCTGAGCGCTCTGGAGCAGGTTTTCATCAAGGATCTTTGCTCTGTTCATCTTTGCCTCTATCCTGACTAGCTTCCCAGTCCCTGCTGCTGAAAAACATCCCCACAGCATGATGCTACCACCACCACCATGCTTCACCGTAAGGATGGTGCCAGGCGTGACATTTGGCATTCAGGCCAAAGTGTTTAATCTTGGTTTCATCAGACCAGATAATCTTGTTTCTCATGGTCTGAGAGTCTTTAGGTGCATTTTGTCTCCAAGCAGGCTGTCATGTGTGTTTTACTGAGGAGAGGCTTCCGTCTTGGCCACTCTACCATAAAAGCCTGATTGGTGGAGTGCTGCAGAGACGGTTGTCCTTCTGGAAGGTTCTCCCATGTTACGGATACAAGTGTTCTGTGAGTATCCTGTGTGTATTTCTTTTCTCTCCTTCTCCCCTACTCACAGGTGACAATAATCATTCCCCAATCAGTCATCAATCAGTCGCTAATCGGAAGACACCTGCTCCTTTTCCCTTACCCAATCACAGTCCCTTTCCCTTGGTTTAAAACCCCTGTCAGTTGTTTTCTCCCCAGTTCAATCTCTTTGTAACATGCCTTCTGGCTGTAGATCGCTTGTGTGTTTTGCAGCTACATGTCACTTTGTCCCTACCTGTGAGTATTGTTTTGGTTATGGTGTTTGAGTGTTTGTTTGATGGTGGGAAAAGGGGGTAACCAGACAAGTCGCCCTTGGGCTACACTACCCGTAGTTAAACATTGTTAAAAACACTAGTTAGAACTGGGCGGACCACCCCCTGTATTTTTGGTTAGTTAGCTGTTTGTGAAGTAGGCTAGTCTAGCTTAGGGGTGTTTTTGAATTATTATTCTTTCATTCCTTGGGTCCCGCTCAGCCCCTTTTTCCTGCTCCCCCCCATTTACCGTGTGTTTATAAATAAACATTTCGTGTTTGACGGTAATTAAGTTGTCTTATTTGTTCTCACTGTTACGTTTTCACTACTATAATTTGCATGAGTTGTGTTACGGGTCCCATTACCATCCCCCCTAGACTGTCGGGCCAAAGGGATTCGTAACATCCCATCTCAACAAAGGCACTCTGGAGCTCTTTCAGTATCACCATCAGGTTCTGGAGGTGACACTGACCAAGGCCCTTCGCCCCTGATTGCTCAGTTTGGCCGGGTGGACAGTTCTAGGAAGCGTCTTGGTGGTTCCAAAACGTCCTGCATTTAAGAATGTTGGAGGCCACTGTGTTCTTGGGGACCTTCAATGCTGCAAAAATGTTTTGGTACCCTTACCCAGATCTGTGCCTCAACACAATCCTGTCTCGGAGCTCTAYGGACAATTCCTTCGACCTCATGGCTTGGTTTTTTCTTTGACATGCACTGTCAACTGTGGGACCTTATATAGTCTGSCGTGTGTCTTTCCAAATCATGTCCAATCAATTGAATTTACCACAGGTGGACTCCAATCAAGTTGTARAAACATCTCAAGGATGACCAATGGAAACAGGATGCACCTGAGCTCAATTTTGAGTCTCATAGCAAAGGGTCTGAATAGTTATGTAAATAAGGTATTTATGTTTTGTAGTTGAAATGCATTTGCAAAAATCTCTCAACCTGTTTTCACTTTGTTATTGTGTGTAGATTGCTGAGGATTTTTTTTATTCAATCAATTTTAGAATAAGGCTGTAACGTAACAAAATGTGGAAAAAGTCAAGGGGTCTGAATACCTTCCGAAGGCACTGTATATGTGTCGTGTGACATTGAGGACTGATTAGCATGTTTATAGCATAGTGAAGACAGTAGCAATGCTGTAATGTTTTGTATTAATTACCATACACAATCATATTCGTGGGAAGTAGTTTAGGGGTGGAGGGGCTTTATCTGTTCTCTAATAAAGGCTGATTAAAGGCCCAGTGCATTAGTTTTGTGAAAAAAGTTGTTTAAAAAATATATATAATAATAAATATATACAGTGCATTCGGAAAGTATTCAGACCCCTTGACTTTTTACACATTTTGTTACGTTACAGCATTCTAAAATTGATTAAATCCAATCATGTCCAATCAATTGAATTTACCACAGGTGGACTCCAATAAAGTTGTAGAAACATCTCAAAGATGAATGGAAACATGACGCACAATTTGTAATATATTTGCAAACATTCCTAAAAACCAGTTTTTGATTTGTTATTATTTGGCATTGTGTAGATTGACGTGGGAAATGTTTTATTTAATCCATTTTAGAATAAGGCTGCAACTTAACAAAATGTGGAAAAAGTCAAGGGGTCTGAATGCACTACGCGTTCCAGCACTTGGCGGCCCCGTTCTGTGAGCTTGTGTGGCCTACCACTTCGCGGCTGAGCCGTTGCTGCTCCTAGACATTTACACTTCAAAATAACAACACAGTTGACCGGGGCAGCTCTAGCAGGGCAGAAATTTGACGAAATGACTTGGTGGAAAGGTGGCATCCTTTGACGTTGCCACATTGAAAGTCACTGAGCTCTTCAGTAAGGCCATTCTACTGCCAATGTTTGTCTATGGAGATTACATGGCTGTGCGCTCAATTTTATACGTCCGTCAGCAACGGGTGTGGCTGAAATAGCCGAATCCACTAATTTTAAAGTGTTGTCCACATACTTTTGTAAATATAATGWATGTTTTACAATGGTGGGTTTGTGCCAAGATGGACACGTGGTGGCTTCAACACAGCGCCCCCTGTCAGTCATCTAGTGTATATATACACAGTGCCTTCTGAAAGTAATCATACCCCTGGACTTATTCAAAATGTTTTATTAAAGCCTGAATTCAAAATGGATTGCATATATTTTTTTTCACCCATCTACACACAATATCCCATAATGACAAAGTGAAAACATGTTTTTAGAACATTTGCACATTTATTGAAAATTAAATACAGAAATATCTAATTTACATAAGTATTCACACCCCTGAGTCAATACTTTGTAGGAGCACCTTTGGCATTGATTGCACCAGTGGAGGCTGCTGAGGGGAGGACAGCTCATAATAATGGCTGGAACAGAGTAAATGGAATGGCATGTGGGTGATGTATTTGATACCATTCCACCTATTCCGCTCCAGCCATTACTACTAGCCCATCGTCGCCAATTAAGGTGCCACCAACCTCCTGTGGATTACACCTGTGAGTCTTTCTGGGTAAGTCTCTAAGAGCTTTCCACACCTGGATTATGCAACATTTGCAGTATTAGTTTTGTGCCTTGCTGCAAACAGGATGCATGTTTTGAAATATTTTTATTCTGTACTCTTCTTTTCCCTCTGTCAATTAGATTACTAGTGTGGAGTAACTACAATGCTGTTGATCCATCCTCAGTTTTCTCCTATCCCAGCCATTAAACTTGAACTGTTTTAACGTTACCACTGGCCTCATGGTGAAATCACTGCACTGTTTCTTTCCTCACCGGCAACTGAGTTAGGAAGGACGCCTGTATCTTTGTAGTGACTGGGTGTATTGATACACCATCGAAAGTGTAATTAATAACTTCACCATTCTCAAAGGGATATTACAAATGTTTACCCATCTACCAATAGGTGCCCTTCTTTGCTAGGCATTGGAAAACCWCCCTGGTCTTTGTAGTTGAATCTGTGTTTGAAATGCACTGCTCGACTGAGGGACCTCACAGATAATTGTATGTGTGGGGGACATAGATGAGGTAGTCTCATTCAAAAATCATGTTAAACACTATTATTGCACACAGAGTGAGCCAATGCATTATTATGTGACTTGTTAAGCACATTTTTACTTCTTGCAATAAGAAAGGGCTTGAATACTTATTGATTGAAGCCATTTCAGCTTTTCATTTTGCATTAATTTGTAAAAATGTTGAAAAACATCATTACATTATGGGATATTGCGTGTGGGGCAGTGACAAAACATATACATTTAATCCATTTCAAATTCAGGCTGTAGCACAACAACATATGGAAAAAGTCAATGGGTGTGAATACTTACCGAAGGCACTGTAAATCATTGTACACATTGCGGTGTAATTGAAAATGTTTTGGCAGGAGTCATGCCTAAACACAAGGATTGACACTGATTTTGTAACACATCAAAACACACGCACTGCAGAGGAGATCTGAGTCACTCAAAATACCATGAGTAGATTTGATCGAAATGTCCACATACTCCTGATTGCATTAGATCTCTAGATTTATAAAAAAGATTGTTGAAAATTGATTCCACCATTATGCAGTGAATCACCACCTGATATGGGTGTGGATAGAAYAGAACAGAACAGTGCGTGTTGGTTTACAAAATGTGCAAAGTACAAAATGCAAAGGGGAATGGGGCATATTATTCTAATGAATAACACGTTGCATTTGAGCTATTATTTCAGTGTAATAACGTGCTTCAATGATATGCCACCAATGTATATCAGCTCATAGACTTACATCAGCATTCTGCATTCATACAGGCAAACAAAAACAAACATTAAGTAAATCAACACCTCACAAGGCGAGACATCACGCTMAAACACATTTTCCAGAACATCTAATAAGACTATTGCTCCAAATTGGCATAGCTTTGTGTAAAATGTAACATTACATTGTTGGCTCAAGGCCCATAGAGTCAGTCCTACAAGAGTCAAAGGTGTTGCTTGTCAAAAGACTAAGAGACTAAAGACTAGATAAACAAAGACAGTACGGGGTGTGAAGGGCAAACTGTGTGTCACTGCCCTCTTGCCTGGAATGGCATTATGCTCATGCTAACCACTCTGAGAAAGGAACACCCCTCACCTTCTGACTGGCACACACACAGATTCCTCTCTGTTGCTCCCCCGGGGGGAGAATTAGGCCTACCTTGCACAGCATAGAAGTTGTAAACTTACAGCCCTGTACAAACAAGAGATATTTAATTATATATATTTTATTTCTGGAAAGGAAAGTTGTGTGGATACTTGGGCTTGAGGTATTACTAGGAGTTTGTAAAGAAAAAGGGTTTCTTTACAAACCAAACAATAACTATCATAGCACATATTTTTTAAGTGCCATGCCGTCATTAATAATTTGGTTTGAAAAAAAGTGGCCATGGTGGCCAATACCAATACACTGACTCAGAATAATAAAACAAAATCATTCTCCTTCACCAGCACCCTCATCTCAACACAGATTAACACAGAGGGGTAAAGAGAGTGATGCCATTTAAGGGGAACAACTCTTAATAATCCATGTTGTGTAACATCACAAACAGACATGTTCTCACAGCTGGAGGAGAGGATCCCAGATATCAGACTTCACACTCCTGCCCGATTACCACCAACACTGTGGAGCAGAGCACACACACAGTTCAGTCTGCTGACCCTTGTCAGAAACACTGCATGTTTCACATTTCAACTAATGGAAAACGGATAGACACTCTTGTCAGGGAAGGTCTGTGATGCTTCTACTATCAAATCCCAATCAAATATTATTCATAGACTACATGCCAAATATTCAAGCCAGAAATTAAATAAATATCTGACTACTAAACAAGGTTATTTATGCATCAACCAAGCTCTACCATTGTACAGTCGTGGCCAAAAGTTTTTAGAATGACACAAATATATATTTCCACAAAGTTTGCTGCTTCAGTGTCTTTAGATATTTTTGTCAGATGTTACTATGGAATACTGAAGTATAATTACAAGCATTTCATAAGTGTCAAAAGCTTTTATTGACATGGACAACATGAAGTTGATGCAAAGAGTCAATATTTCCAGTGTTGACCCTTCTTTTTCAAGACCTCTGCAATCCACCCTGGCATGCTGTCAATTAACTTCTGGGCCACATCCTGACTGATGGCAGCCCATTCTTGCATAATCAATGCTTGGAGTTTGTCAGAATTTGTGGGGTTTTGTTTGTCCACCCGCCTCTTGAGGATTGACCACAAGTTCTCAATGGGATTAAGGACTGGGGAGTTTCCTGGCCATGGACCCAAAATATTGATGTTTTGTTCCCCATGCCACTTAGTTATCACTTTTTGCCTTATGACAAGGTACTCCATCATGCTGGAAAAGGCATTGTTCGTCACCAAACTGTTCCTGGATGGTTGGGAGAAGTTGCTCTCGGAGGATGTGTTGGTACCATTCTATTATTCATGGCTGTGTTCTTAGGCAAAATTGTGAGTGAGCCCACTCCCTTGGCTGAGAAGCAACCCCACACATGAATGGTCTCGGGATGCTTTACTGTTGGGATGACACAGGACTGATGGTAGTGCTCACCTTGTCTTCTCCGGACAAGCTTTTTTTCCAAGATGCCCCAAACAATCGGAAGAGGGATTCATCAGAGAAATGACTTTACCCCAGTCCTCAGCAGTCCATCCTGTACCTTTTGCAGAATATTGTCTGTCCCTGTGTTTTTTCCTGGAGAGAAGTGGTTCTTTGCTGCCCTTCTTGACACCAGGCCATCCTCCAAAAGTCTTCGCCTCCCTGTGCTTGCAGATGCACTCACACCTACCTGCTGCCATTCCTGAGCAAGCTATGTACGGTGGTGCCGCTGAATCAACTTTAGGAGACGGTCCTGGCACTTGCTGGACTTTCTGGGTGCCCTGAGCCTTCTTTACAACAATGAACCCGCTCTCCTTGAAGTTCTTGATGATCTGATAAATGGTTGATTTAGGTGCAATCTTACTGGCAGCAATATCCTTGCTTGTGAAGCCTTTTTGTGCAAAGCAATGATGACGGCACGTGTTTCCTTGCAGGTAACCATGGTTGACAGAGGAAGAACAATGATTCCAAGCACCACCCCCTTTTGAAGCTTCCAGTCTGTTATTTAACTCAATCAGCATGACAGAGTGATCTCCAGCCTTGTCCTTGTCAACACTCACACCTGTGTTAACGAGAGAATCACTGACATGATGTCAGCTGGTCCTTTTGTGGCAGGGCTGAAATGTTTTTTGTTAATTTGCATGGCAAAGAGGACTTTGCAATAATTATCATCTGATCACTCTTTATACATTCTGAGTATATGCAAATTGCATCATACAAACTGAGGCAGCAGACTTTGTGAAAATGTATATTTGTGTCATTCTCAAACTGTTGGCCACGACTGTACTAGAACATTCCCATGATTCCCATTGTAAGCATTTCTACCATAATTCTATTGAGATTGCTATCTTCACAGTGTGTAGCTAGCCTATTCAATACATAGCCTACACAGAAGGCCTCGTGGCCATGCTCCCAGAGTTGCTAACTCTAAAGTCTCTCCACCATCAAATATAGGTTTGCCTTGCTCTCTCTCTGCTTCCTCAGATCGAGCTGCTCATTTGGCTCCAGAGCCCACAAAATAAATGAAGTGCTTGGATGGAGGGAAGGTTTATTGGACAGCTGGGATTCAGGGTAGGTTTGGGCAGTTTGATTCTCTGTTAAACACTACAGCAACAAACTAAAATCTACTACAACACTGATAGGGGATTTATGGGCTGTAGTCTATAATGACCTAAAAAAAAGTTTCTTTACAAACCAAACAATAACTATCATAGCACATATTTTTTTAAGTGCCATGCCGTATTTAATAATTTGGTTTGAAAAAATTGGGCTTTGCAATACAATGCAATTAATGATTACTCCTATCTGTATTGTATACTATCCTTAATTTAAAGTGAACCTCTCGCTCTCAGACGTAGTTTAATCAATGTATGCAAGGACACACCTTCGAGATTTTGAATGAAACTCACACATTTACAGATCTGAATAGGCTGGTTTTTAGACAAAACACAAAGTCAATGCATAGAGCAAAGCAGTCCTCTCCAACTGCCACCTTTGTTGCTCAGGTCTGGTTGTTCCCATGACAACAAAACTCAACATTGAATTAACCTGAAAGAATAGAACACTCCTTCGCAAACAAACTGTCAGGAACAATCAACATTTCAATTGTAGGCATCCTTATTCTTTACACGTAAGTCAAATGTAATTCAATGAAACTTTAAACGTGCACGGTCATTAGTTCAAGTATGCTAAGGGTCTATCAACACAGAACTAAATTCTTATACAACTGGATATTTGGCTATCCAGTTGTGTAAGAAACAAGTGGCGTTAAGTGAATGGCAGTCCAAGGAAGTAGTGACTCCTCACCTGCTCACAGACTGGTCACATAAACTAGACGTAACATAGTACACGAAAATACAGGACCCTCAAATTAGTATGACATCTTACGTTTGTTATGGTTACATAAGATAGGATGGTTCATCCTTGGGACAATTCCAAATGCCTGAAGGTACCACGTTCATCTGTACAAACAATAGTACGCAAATATAAACACCATGGGACCACGCAGCCATCATACCGCTCAGGAAGGAGACGTGTTCTGTCCTGTGCGAAAAGTGCAAATCAGTCCCAGAACAACAGCAAAGGACCTTGTAAAGATGCTGGAGGAAACAGGTACAAAAGTATCTACAGTGGGTCATAGTTGAAGTGTACCTATGATGAAAATTACAGGCCTCTCTCATCTTTTTAAGTGGGAGAACTTGCACAATTGGTGGCTGACTAAATACTTTTTTGCCCCACTGTATATCCACAGTAAAACGAGTCCTATATCGACAAACCTGAAAGGCCGCTCAGCAAGGAAGAAGCCACTGCTCCAAAACCGCCATAAAAAAGCCAGACTACGATTTGCAACTGCACATGGGGACAAAGATCGTACTTTTTGAAGAAATGTCCTCTGGTCTGATGAAACAAAAATAGAACTGTTTGTCCATAATGACCATCGTTATGTTTGGAGGAAAAAGGGGGATGTTTGCAAGCCGAAGAACACCATCCCAACTGTGAAGCACGGGGGTGGCAGCATCATGTTGCTTTGCTGCAGGAGGGACTGGTCCACTTCACAAAATAGTTGGCATCATGAGAAAGGAAAATTATGTGGATATATTGAAGCAACATCTCAAGACATTGGTCAGGAAGTTAAAGCTTGGTCGCAAATGGGTCTTCCAAATGGACAATGACCCCAAGTATACTTCCAAAGTTGTGGCAAAATGGCTTAGGACAACAACGTCAAGGTATTGGAGTGGCCATCACAAAGCCCTGACCTCAATCCTATAGAAAATTTGTGGGCAGAACTGAAAAGGTGTGTGCGAACAAGGAGSCCTACAAACCTGACTCGGTTACACCAGCTCTGTCAGGAGGAATGGGCCTAAATTCACCCAACTTATTGTGGGAAGCTTGTTGAAGGCTACCCGAAATGTTTGACCGAAGTTAAACAGTTTAAATGCAATGCTACCAAATACTAATTGAGTGTATGTAAACTTCTGACCCACTGGGAATGTGATGAAAGAAATAAAAGCTGAAATAAATCCTTCTCTCTGCTATTATTCTGACATTTCACATTCTTAAAATAAAGTGGTGATCCTAACTGACCTAAGACAGGGAATTTATACTAGGATTAAATGTCAGGAATTGTGGAAAACTGAGTTTAAATGTATTTGGTTAAGGTGTATGCAAACTTCCGACTTCAGCTGTATCATACGTTTTGCAAATTAGTAGCATATTGTACAAATTGTAATTCGTTACATATCATACGAAATGGATGATGGACATCCAAAAATTAATACATACCATACGAAACGTAACTTATCATACCAAACGAGGAGTCTCAGATTTACGTACAGAATAATACAAAATGCTCTGTGACCATGTTGGCTTTGGCCACCCTGGAGGGTGGGCTCTCAGGCTATGGACCATTGCTATACACAAAGACCACTGCAACAGGGTGCACAAACCAAAATCAGATAGTGCTCAACATATTATTCCTGATTATTTTGTGATTTGTTTATGATCCGGAGGGATATAATTGGAGCAAAGTAGCCCAACTGTGCAAAACACCTTTCCACCACTGTTATTGTGGGTTCCATTCATTTATCCTGAGCCCTGAAAAGKTCATCATGACCCTGTCATTGACTGACTGAAGTGAGGTCAGTGAAACCACTTGTACAAAGTAAGAGTTCAGTGAAGTGAATGCATCCATGATCAGTTTTTCCCTACAAACACTATCGCATCAATGCACATAATGACACAGAAGCATTTCTAAATGGGTACATTTGACATGGAAAACTAAGCTGAGGATACATAGCATTGATGTGAAAACCAGTTTCTGATCAAGATATAGTGATCTCTACGTACACTATGTAGGCTATATAGCTTGTAGCCAAAAACTTCAGCAAACAATGTAGGCTGCATCTTGATCTCACTTGAGTTTAACTGTAGCCTATAGAGCTAAATGAAAACAGCCGTATAGAAATAGCTCTGTATTTCGTGAGTTATTATGTAGATAGTAAATAGTCATTTGAGCAACTTGTCAACATCTTATAACTAACTAGATACCAGTTGGCAGCATGAGAGCCACACTGCATGCTGCCCGGATGGATCGTTCCATCGCTGATCAAAGGACCTTTCGGCTTGTTGAAATAATGTCGAACGTTTGGATCACTTGAAAAAAGGGATGTTGCAAATGCATGTAGAATGGCGGGTCTAGCAGCAGCATGCTTCAGCAAAATGTGCATGACAACAAAGCAAATTGTATAATAAAACATCAATAACCACCAGTAAACATATACATGTTGATAAATGCAGATGTATAGGATAATAAAGAAGAATCCAAATGGCAGGCTAAATGTAAAAATACAAGAAAAACTAAAGAACGAAATATCATGAACAAATGAAATATAATTTATTCTTACCTTAAGGTAGCAAGCAATCCTCCTCTCCTATGAATGCATGGTCTTTGTTGTTGCAGCAACCTTTTATATGAAATCTGTAAATGTCATTTAARAAAATGTAATAACAAAAAGTCCTCACGAAAACCTGCTCTCTGTCGTTAAAAGGCACATAACATCCACTTAATAAAGCCTGGAGTGCGTTTTATTTATTTCTGATTATATAAATCGGTCATTTCATTTTTCGTGCACACATTGATCAAAACGTTTTGCCATATAACAGACATGGGAAATATGAATGCCTCATTGTTTGATTATTTACGGAGGGAAAATATAGGGTAGTAAATCTTCTACCTTCCTAATTCCGACAGTCCGTTACGTTTTAATGTGGCTATGAAGACAAAAAAAGGAGTCTATAGCAGTTTTCTCTCGCCGAAGATTATCTATTATATTGACAAGATGGTCGACTGGCCGCTCTAACAATGGAAATATATGTCCACAAAGGCGAAATGCAGGCGGGAGGAGGCGAGATCAGGTGGGAACATTCTAGCCAATGAGAGGGCAGATACGCGTGTGAACAACAGTCACAATTTTTTTTAAATCCAAATGTCACGCGCATAACACTTTAATCGGTACACTCGTAACAACCTAAGCATGATCAAACTTCAATTCAATCAAATAAGCCTCACCTATCAAAATATMAATTCCCTTTTACCTTCAACAAATTCTACACTCATTGCCCCCCTATACAAAAACTCCCCAACTTGGTCTGCTTAACTCTCATTTTCGCGCGGACAGATTTTGGGTGCAGTCGAGCCTCTCTTTTCCAGTCTTCCTCTCTGGTCTCGCGCTCTTCAGTACGGGATCTCTGATAGTCTAAACACCCGCGTATTCTGCCACCAGAGGGAGTTTTAACTAGGTCCTATTATTGCATTGCACATCTCTAGTAGTCGGCAGTTAAAAGATAGGACAACAGTAAATGTAAATAATTACCTCACTTGTGAGGTACAACTTGATATTTCTAAAGTCAAGAAAAGTAATTGAATTAATATGCCAAATGTAGCTGCCCCCACTTTTTCAAATGTTGTAAATGAGCATTAGGGGAGAGGCATACGCTGTGATAGGTTCCCGGTAAATATAAAAATACTTATCTAGCGCCATCTAGTGGGTAAAAATATCTACAGAGTTGGACTGGGACATAAATAATATAACAGAACCACACAAAAAAGAAACTACTTACTGTACAGCCAGAAATGGATTGGTCACCCCCYGCCCCTCTCTAGGTGTCTTCCCTTAGGGAGTTTTTCCTGGCCACTAGGCCCCATTTCTGTAAAGCAATTTGTGACAACAGCTGATGTAGAAAGGGCTTTATAAAATACATTTGATTAATTTGATTGAACGATCAGGTTGGAATATTTTATTCTTTCAAGGACAATTATGAAGTAAAGAGGACCCACTTTTACATGTCAAAACAATGGATTCACCACATCAACATATTAAACACTCACTGAAGTATGATCTAGAAAACTTCCTTTACATTAGGAATGACACCACTACAATAGGTGGCCAACCAAGGACATAGAGGGCCTCAATGTAAGCCATGTGCATTCATGGCCATCTCAAGAAGCATTCTTTTAAACCAAAAACAGTTGGACTTACAATCCAAATGTTATCCATTCAAGTTAAACCATTCAGCACTGAGGCTCTCCAAGACCAGGATGGCCAACCGAGTATTACACCAAAGGTCCATTTAGAAATGCTCAAAAGTAATGAACAAAGCTGAATCAATGTATGAAACCCACACCAAATACTATTTCAAATTATCTTTTTGGGCCTTTTGCCATAGGGACCAGCCAAACAATCTTTCATCTCCATGGATAAATACCATTAACTTTTACATACATTTTTAATATAATAAATCRATAGATACATGTACGGTTGGTGAGGACAGGATGGAACACTCAGTTGGAGACCCCCATAAGTATACAGTCATAAATGCATCCCAAATGGATCCCTATTTCTTATACTGCACTACTTTTGACCAGGGCCCAGAGGGCTCACATGGGACAAACCCATGGTCACAGCAAGTTGGACATTATGAACTTTAAATTGGAAGTCAGCTTATGACAGACTATAGGGTTATTTTTAATTTAAGGGCTCAAGCTAATTGTCTTATCAGTAACACCGTAACTCATTGGACAAAAAAAAAACTAAAGACAAACAAAATCACAACTAAGTAAAAGGCCAACTGGTCTGGGAAAGTTCTTATCGATGTTCTGCTCGAGTACCATCTCTCCAAAAGAGTATGCATATCAGCCCATTCACAGCAGTCGAAAGACAAGGAGCTTAGATCATTCAAGCTCAAAATTACCAAAAAAAACAGAAGGAACGCAGAAAATGCACACGCAGTGTTTCCCCTAAGATTTTTCAGCAGTGGTGGCAGAAGTAGTGGGTGGGGGTCTTCAGCAGCGGTGGAAGAGGTAGTGGGAGCAGGGTGTCGTCTTGGGGTATATATATCTACATTACAAAATCTCTACGGTGCGCCGCTGCTAAATGAATAAAGGGGAAACACTGACACGGAAAAAATGGTCTTGAGGAAAACATCTACATTTCACTCTCCACAGATGGATAGTTTACAGGGGAATACAGACCTGAGAAGGAGAAAACAGACATTATCTATGGTCACTTGAAATCAGATAATACTTATATTCATCAGCAACAGTTCACTCACCGTGGATAAAGACCACTTGCATCAGAATGGTAAACACCCCCATGCTTCAAAGAAACAGACATGTGCCCTTTATATATACTGTACACACAACAATTTACAATTCAAATGTTTAACCAATCAGGACTGAAGAGTGCCTACCAAAATGTTATGCATACATCAAAACAAAAGACTGAATAATGACAGCTGACCAATGTCAAACGACCAACAACAATTACTATTTCAGTGTAATATCTCCTTAGCGCACCCTTGTACCCACACATATTGATTCATTCTGTGTTACTACAGAAAAGGTTACTTACACCAGTCATGGGAAAATATACTGTAACTGAAACAAGTGGAAAAACATGGATTACATCAGTCATAAATATAATAATTTGCTTTGTTATACATTACGACTTTTGCATACAAACAGTTCAAACACATTTTTACAGGCATTCAACACAAATTACGACATTGCTGAAATGTTTCACTTCCATGTAATGAACAGAACAGCTCTTTACGGAACAGCAAGCATGTCCACCACCAGAGAAACCATATGCGTGTCAAACCAAACTTGGGTACCTTAGATGTTAAATAGTGGCATTCCATGATTTGATCACGGGTAACAAATCCTATACTGTACAGATGTTAATGAAATCAAATATATTTTGATAAAATGTCCCTACTACGAAGTACATTCCCTAAATGTCTAGTGGCCCTTTCAATTGTGATAGATTTGATACAAGATTAATTAATTATATATATATATACCACTATACTATGAATACCAATTGTATTCAAAAGGGACAGGGTTTTGTCTTAAACACCTGCAGTTTAATCTAACCATTTGGCTGCATTCCTTTAAGACAAAATGGTGCAAATATGTCACTCTTCAGCAAATTATGGTTAAAAACAATCAGACAAAAAATACATTWAAATAATTTACTATGTATTTACACAATCCATCTGCTTGTCCAGCCTTGTCTTCCATTGATCTTGTCATCTTGAATCTTCTAGTCACCCATTTTTACTTTCGACGTCTACAAGAAAAGACATTTGATCAAGTATATAATAATAAAACAGCAAACCTATACTTGGTTGATGCAATCAGCTACTGAATATGATAGAATATTATGCTATTCAACCAATCAGGGGGAGAAAGAAAACCATGTCAAAAGAATGTCAGTTACCTGCAAGATGGCCACAATCACTCCAAATAGCCCAATTGCACTGCCGAAGATTTCCACAATAAGGATTTTAACAAAGAGGCTGCCGTTCTGAGCATCTGCCAGGGCGGCCCCACTACCAACGATGCCAACACAGATGCCACAGAAGAGGTTGGAGAATCCCACAGTAAGACCAGCGCCAAACATGGAGTATCCTGTTAGGAGAGAACGCAATCACAAGAGCACAGCATTTCCTTCAGCTGTATTTTATCATTGCACTGTTTAACTAAGCCAATGGCAAGACGTGCCTACTTTACTTGTGCCTGCCTTTATCCTCTTGGAATTTAAGGACTGGTTCCAATCAAAACCTCGCCTGAGCACCAGTGTGTTTGTGCTATCATGCCAACTCGTTGTCATGCCAAACAATGCTGTGATTTTCAATCTTAACAATGAAGTTGGCAAGAGCAGACAGATCTGGGACGAGGCTAAGCAACACCCACCAACCATTAATTTCTTACCTGCTTGGTAGTTCCTTGCCCCAATGGTCTCTGGTGTAGTGCCACTAAAGCTCTAGAAAAAGATGTAAAGAAATAATTAAATTTGTGCTCTCTACTACTACAGTATCACACACCAGGGAGATTCAGAGCTCTACTCCAAGATGTCCTATGTAAAAGGCTACAATTAGGAGCCACAAGTTCAGTCCCAAATAGCACCTTATTCGATATATACAGTCGTGCACTGTCTGACATGGGACCATTGGGCTCTCGTCAAAAGTAGTACACTCGGGAATAGGGTGCCATTTGGAATGCAATCACCATAATCACTAGTGAAAATTTAAAAAGTGCACAAATGATAATCAAATCTCTTGCTTACCTCAGCCATGTTACTTATAACGATTGCCATGATGATCCCATAGATGGCTACGGCCTCACAGAAGATAATGCTTTGGATGGGAGGAGACAACCACAGCATTAAACACAGAAGTATATTGATCGGAAAGATGCAACCCCAATACAGTAGGCACATACAGATATACAAGTTTTATGCCTACACAGAAAGCATACAAGGCCTGTTTCTTAGATCCAGACATTGACTAAAAAGCATTTTCCATTGACCGTGCTTTTTAGTCCAGGACTAGGTTTAATCTGGGTCTGTGAAACCGGTTCACGACACAGATTCTACATTTTAGTCATTCAGCCGACGCTCTTATCCAGAGCGACTTACAGTTAATGCATTCATCTTAAAAGCCCAATGGAGCTGTTTTTATCCCAATATCAAATCATTTCTGGGTAACAATTAAGTACCTTACTGTGTAGGCTTGAGTGGTAGACCATATAGCAGGGTATTTGGAAATAGTGCCGGTATAGTTTTTCTATACCTTCAAAACCATTTATTCGAAGTCTTAATACATATGAATATTTGTGCCTACTTTTTAAGTAAATACCTGCAGTCAACTTGTTCAATATGTTAGGAGACAAAGAAGATTGTGTTCTTTATTTCACCTGTCACATCATTTTTCATTATGAAGTTTACCAGTAGTCCCCAGTCACGTGGTGTTTGTTTACAAGCACACAATGTCGAGAGACCCGTGTGTCACTCACTGTTGTGCAGCACATTCCAGGTGATCTAGTACAGTATAGAAATCACAACTAAATGTTTACCTGCTAGATATCTTAAAATATTTAGTTAACTGTCTAAAATGTGTTAAATRCTCCGCAGTTGTGCATTTGGTTTGCTAATTTAGTAGCTAGTTAAGCACTTAGCTACATGGCCATCTTCTTCCAAAATCAAACTTCGCTTGGTAAAAGCAGAGGATCCCCTCCTGGATCAAGAGCCTTATGGCCTAATATTTGTTTTGTAAATGCAGCAAACTGAGTAGCATTTTTGAGTTACTTGTTTAACTTTATGGGCTGGGATGTCTGTCCTGCAAATACTTAGGTCAGAGACTATACATTTTCACAATGCGTTCATAAGCATTCTCTATGGGATTTTACTTGTAAGCATTGCTAACCTTCTCATTTCAAAAGCTCTGTAGGGTTTAAAAATCGCACCCTTGTGTTCAGTGCCAGTACTACCGAATATATCTTCAAGATGCACTATGCACAAATCTCTCTGCCATTTCCTGGTTGCCTAAATTCAAATAGTTCACAATTTCAGTTTGTGACAAAACAAGCAGTCATTGTTGTAGAGAATCATTGTACCATCTAAACCACTGAAATATATTTTCCTGAACCAAAAAAGTGTATATTCAGCTGTTTAAAGCTGGTGTACAAAACCAAAAGTAATAGATGCAAAAACAAAACTTCAGAACGGGAAGCACAGAAAAAGCACATATAGAACAGGTCTAGCCCTTCTTAGACTTGCTTAAAAAAAATATAACTCACATTTCTATGTGAATTTGGTCAGGTCACCCAAAAGATTACATATTGTAGCTTTAAAACGGTCAAAAAGAAAGAAAAAATGCTTCTTAGCAAGTGCAAGTTCTCAAACAACATTTTTGATAGGACTGTCTTTAAGTGGTCTGAGTGGGGAGGGGGAAATAGAAAATTTGCTGTTATTGGGGGGGGGGGGACTGGTTCCATTCTCTTTTTAATAGCCTACCTGACCAGATTCTTTGTTTTAATCCGTGGTGCTTTTACACCACCTCCTATGATGCTGGAACCTGTGATGTAAATGCCCCTGTAAAACAAGGACACAATTCAGTATAAACATGAACAGAATATGCCATACAAGAGGAGAAATATAGCCTACATGGACCGGGAATAGGATGGGGACAAGACACTAGTTGCTCTTTCAATTTTCAAGTCTAATTTAACAACTTCTCTATTCCAAATTCAAAATGGGACAATCTCTTCTGAAGAAACACTCAGGGGGAAATGACGAGTACTCACCAAGCAGCTCCAACAACAGAGAGCGAGATGGCCAAGCCAATCCCAAGGTTCGCCCACATGAAAGGCGAGGTTTCTGTCAAAAACCTGTGGGAGGGAGAGAGCACAATGTCACCATGTAAATCAAACGTTCCATGCTCTAGTCTAGGCTAAGATTTCTGGGGGGAAACACCCGACTGTTTTCTGAAATGTTACCACCAGTAATCAGCACCAGGCTCAGAATATAAAACAGATGTATATTCATACGTCTATGATATGATGTTCTAAGACAAGGGATTGTGTGTCATACTAACCATGCCACATCGAAGCGGAATCCAAGGTCGAAGATCGTGTAGCAAATACCTGAAAAAGCACCAATCCAGGTTATGCATTGCAAAGTATGCAAACATTTTCATTTGTTTATGCATTTGTGTGTGTTGCAGTACAGTTCAGTAACAGTACACAAAGCCACAGAGCTGCAGAACAAAAATGTGTCAGAAATGATTAAGTGTCAGAAGATAAGTGTGATAGCTCACCCCCTCATGACAAGTGTTTCAGTTCCCATTTTCCTTACTCTAGCAGCCAAGCAAGTGACCTAGATAACTATGTCAACTATAAATGATGTAACTAACAAAGTTTTCTATACTTAACAGTATGCTTTTAAAGTTTTAGTGCAGGGTAGCCTTATGCAGTCTAACATTAGCTAACTATCTGGCTCGTCTGATTAATCAGGCTGTACTACACAATTAATTTGGTGTACATACGGCCTGAAGTTAATGGCTACCAAATCGTGTAAATGTTCCTTACAAGGCAGAATGTCGAATAAAATGACTGTACATTTAAAACTTACTCTACCGGTTACGTTCATGTGGCTATTTTGTTTCAAATTTCGAGCAGTTGAAGGACACCCGGTAGAGTAAGTTGAAATGTAATTTTATTAAACATTCTTGCCTGTTAGGAACATTAACCCGACTTCGCATGCATTAGCGTCAGGCTGTCTATACACCAACGAATTGTGTATTACAGTCTCATTAATTAGACTACTGACTCTGCAGTGATATGCTAGCTAACTTGCTAACGTTACTTCTATACACGTTTAGTCGAATTCTTGCAAACGAATAGCTAGATAATCTACATTTTGGACGACAGTGCCAAAGGTGCACAACATATAATTCAAGGAAGTTAGTTAGCTCTATTTGTCAGGCAGGCTAGCTATTACCTAGCTAGCACATCACTGCAGACCCAGATTAGTTTACGCCGTTGCCGCTAGCTATCGCAACAGGCTTACGTTAGCTGGCAATCAGCACGGTCTGTGAAGAACGATACAGACATATACAATCAAATGAATGAAATGAATATATTTACAAATTGCATTATATATTTGCCATCATCATTACCCTAGCTAGCAAATGTAGCTAAAACGTTCTTACCGACGATGAGAATGGTACTCCAGAAGGCCAAAGTGACCCCGGTGTAAAGAATGGCGTGTCCGTTCATGATCACCCAAACCGCGATATTTTCCGGACTATCTCACTATGCTACCTTCAGTTTTGTCTTTACAATTGACGTCGGACGGCCTGAATAACCCCGAAATCCTTCAATTGAGGAAGGGAAATCTATCCATCAAAAGGGAAGGGATGCAGTCAGCTGATCGAGCTTGACTTGAGCATGTGACCGTGACAACAAACGTAATTCCACTTCCTTCTTCTTCGTGCCAGTTTCCGCGGGAGCTCCCAAGCACAGACGTAGGACCAGTTGTACATTTCAACTTTGTATTACTTTTTCATTCACAGGTCATAACGCAAAACCGACCTTAGACCAGCACTTGGGCAATCTACACACTGTAGGCTACGGTTATTTATTATCATAAAAAAAAATGTAGGCTACGGTTATTCTCTTGTATTTTATTGTTGCGATTTTTTTCGCGCTTCTAAGAAAATGTAGTTCCGCAAGTAGAATAAACTGTACAGAGGCATTGTAGAAACATAAAATAGCATGTTGATCTCATGATGTAAGCTAAATTCCAAAATACAAACTTGAGTTCCTGGTTTGTCTTTCAACTTTCTCAAATGTAGAATTATTTCCCAGCAAATATGTTGGTATATACTATGGCTTCACCTTTTTCTCTCTGTTTCCAGTTAGCAAAGACTGTAAGGTGCCGATGTTTGTAATTCAGCTCCTTGCAGTGTTAGACAATGACCACATGATGGCGCTACATCACTGGTTAAATGTGCACATGACTGGTGACAAGACCCCAAAATTAAACGTTCTGTTCAGAAATGAAGAAGCCGCAAAAAGTGACGCATTATTATTTACACATTTCAAGTTCAGTTTGGAATCAGGAATATTGGCTATTTGAGCGATGGACCTATTATCTAGGCCTACGTAAAAAATAAAAAATACAAATTGTTCTTATCTTTCAATATCATATTTTAGTCATTTAGCAGACATTCCTATCCAGAGCGACTTACAGTAGTGAGCTCATACATTTTCATAATGGTCTCCCATGGGAATCTAACCTACAACTTGGTGTTGCAAGCACCATGCTCTACCAGCTGAGCTCACTGCGCGAGACAGATGTACAGGGACTGTCACTCCCAGAAAAACAAAAGTCAGACAAAGAAAGGGTAGTGTAGACCTACTTACAGAACACGCAGATCTTTTCACATTTCAACCCTTCAGGCAGATCATGCACAATTATTCAGGGGTTGTTGGAAATGTCAATAGTTTACACATTAAAAACTTTGTAATCCATCCACAAACACATTCATATTGCACTAAATATGAAGAAAATTTGTTTTTTATGAATAAAGTGCCAATTTAAAGAATTCAGGGGAAATCAAGGTCATTACAAGGTGCCAATTAAGGTGCAATTGTTTCCTGGTGACTACTAACTAGTCTTGATCAGAGCCCTATCTTGGTGTAGTGCACTGTATGGAATAGGGTGCCATTTGGGACGTACACAGTATCTTCATCTACTGATCCGACAACTTGCACAGTACAGTGCATGCAGACTGATAAATCACTATATAGCCCAAACCAACACACCCTTCTGACGTCAAAACTAACGACCGGTATCTCTTCTTTCTTTTCTTTCCAAAACAATTGACCATGCTGTCTCTGACCAACTCTCGTTATCTCTCAGAATTATCTTCTTGACCCTACCCAGTCAGGCTTCAAGGCGGCTCACTCAACTGAGACCGCTCTCCTCTGTCACATAGGTTCTCCGCTCTGCCAAAGCTGCAGTGGCGATTTTAGCATGTAAATCTTTGTGAGGCAAAAAAAAAAAAAAGTAAGATGCATGCCAGCAAAGCCACTACACAACACAACACTAAATACATTAATTGCACTATAACGGTGACAAACGGTTCCCACAAACTGTTGGGCCTACATAAAGCTGTCCCAACAGCAGTCCCAACATCTTACCACTGCTACACCTGGCTATCAACGGAGCCTTGTCTGGCAGCGAAACAGTTCATTCAGCCTCATTTACTGCCTTTAAAAAAAACATAGCTTATATGGCTGACGTGCTTAAATAAATGTGGTTTCTAATGACAATTGAGATGTACAAACTATGGCATAAGGGGACGACAAGCGGATAAGAGGCGATCCGTAATTTAAATTAAAACATTAATGAGCGAGCTAGGGCGGACGTAGTCAATAAAACTATTTGTTTAGCACTTTTGAAATGTACAGCGACAAAATTCAGAACATGGGGTGTTCTTACAGTGTTCTCCCTGTACACAAAGTCAGAACCGTTGGATAAATAAAGGGGGCATATAAGCAGACAATGAAAGCTATTACAATGTAACAGCTCTCGTTGGTGGTATGAAGAGTGGACCAAGGCGCAGCGTGGTAAGTGTTCATGATTCCTTTTATTTCAAAAACACTCAAACAAAATAACAAACGTGAAAACGAAAGCGCACAGTTCTGTCAGGCAGAAACACTAAACAGAAAACAATATCCCACAACCTAATGGTGGGAGAAAGGGCATCCTAAGTATGATCCCCAATCAGAGACAACGATAGACAGCTGCCTCTGATTGGGAACCTCACTCAGCCAAAAACAAAGAAACAGAAAACATAGAATGCCCACCCAAATCACACCTAGACCTAACCAAATAGAGAAATAAAAAGGCTCTCTAAGGTCAGGGCGTGATATACAATATTCGATTATTACATTTCTCTAAAACAGGTTATAGGCTACTTATAGGCTACATGTGCACCACCAAGTCAGAACAGTAGGTGAAATTAAGAGGGGTAAATAGACCAAATTATTAGGGTGAGGCACATGGGCTACTAACATCTTACTTCACAACATACACTTAGTATTACTTTCTTAGCTACAATATACATATCTCCCTGGCATATTACATCATTTATGCAGCATCATGCAATACATTTTTGGATTCACCTTGTGATGTGCTCACTTGAACAGGAAGGTGGAGCGGCGGTCCTTCGTGGGCAAATTTTGCCATCAAAATCTGTTATTCTCTGGATTTATGGTGCTTTCTAAACAAGTGGGAACTCGGGAAAAAACAAGGTTGAATCATGATGACGTCATATGATCTTCAGGTCGTAGCTCTAGAAAGAGGCCAGATGAACAATTCTGAGTTGGATGACCGTTCAAAATGTATTTTCATTGTTGTCTTGAACTCACTGAAGTCAAGTTTTCGCAGTTCCAAGTTAACAATTGTTTTGAGCGCGACACAAATCATGCTTCATTGACAGCATAGCCAATGTTGAATGTTTATAATTTTAAACTTGGAAAAGAGCCCCTTAATCCCAGATTTGGGACAACACAGCCACCCTACTGAAGAGCAGGCTCGTGATTGCTTTGCAATGCTTGTAGTTAGCCAATATTACTGATTCCTTCAAAACCACTCATTTTTGAATTTGCGATTTCCAACTTGTTGTGTAATGTTTATGTCCAATGGCCAATGAGCACCGATACGTTTTATCTATAATTTCTCTTCATTATTTCTCTTCATATGACAAGGGTGAAAAATTATTTGCCAGTAGATTGTCGACTTGATTCATGATGATGACTGCTAGCTAAGATTTAGAAATGATGATGTTGACATCAGTCCAAATAAAGCTACTGTACATATAACGTGATTTGACGTCATTTTATCTGTGGCCAATGACCTTGAGCCTTCTTGGGTGGGCACTTCTAATGTAACTCTATGGCAGCACCCATGGGGCTAGAATTTCTTAACATAGTGTCCCCATGAGTGACAGAACACTGACCCAATCACGGCGCAACGCTCCGTATTTTCTGCTGGCTTGCCCCACCACCACAGAAAGCACTGAGCTAGGCTGAAACACCTGTATTTTGGAGCTGCCTTACTCAAGAAAACAAAAAAGAAACCATGTTTGTATGCGGCTTTATTAACTCAATGATATATAGATTTTTTTACATTGTTCGCAAACTGATATGTGACACGTATTAATGCCAAAATAACATGCAAACAGGCAAGCCCCCCAAAAACATACRTTATATATATATTATATATTTTTAATTTATTTTTTGCTAAAAATGTGGGGCTCAAAACAGGTGGGGCTCTACCCCACCTGCCCTGAATGACGGGTCGCCACTGCAAAGCTGACTCTCCTCTGTTCTCATCCTCCTAGATCTATCTGCTGCCTTTGACACCGTGAAGCATCAGATCCTCCTCTCATCTCTGGTTCTAAACACTCCTGGATTGCATCCTACCTGGCAGGTCGCTCCTACCAGGTGGCGTGGAGAGAATCTGTGTCTGTACTACGTGCTCTCACTACTGGCGTCCCCCCAGGGCTCTGTTCTAGATCCTCTCCTCTTCTCTTTACACCAAGTCACTTGGCTCTGTCATATCCTCACATGGTCTCTTCTGTCATTGCTATGAGGATGACATTGAACTACTCTTCTCCTTCTGCCCTTCTGACACCCAGGTGGGGACACGCATCTCTGCGTGCCTGGCAGACATCAGCTTGGATGTCAGCCCACCACCTCAAGCTCAACTTCAACAAAATAGAGCTGCTCTTCCTCCCAGGAAAGGCCTGCCAGCTGCAAGTCCTCTACTGTTGTCAATGTGTGCAGAGGGTCCCTGGTTCAAGCCCAGGTTGGGGCGAGGAGAACGACGGAAGCAATACTGTTACACGTATTTATTTTTGGGGGGGGGGTAGATTAGCATTAAAATTGCAGATAGATTGTGGCATCATTTCCAATCCCCCATATATATATTTTTGTAAACATACTGTGCCTTTGGAAAATATTCAGACCCCTTGACCTTTTCCACATTTTGTTAGGTTACAGGCTTATTCTAAAATATATTAAATATTTTTTGTTCCTCATCAATCTACACGCAATACCCCATAATGACGAAGCAAAAACAGTGGTTTGTTAATTTATTAAATATAAAAAAACATAAATATTAGATTTACATAACTTTACTCAGTACTTTGTTGAAGCACCTTTGGCAATGATTACAGCCTCAAGTCTTCTTGGGTATGACGGTACAAGCATGGCACACCTGTATTTAGGGAGTTTCTCTCATTCTTCTCTGCAGATCCTCTCAAGCTCTGTCAGGTTGGATGGGGAGCGTCGCTGCACAGCTATTTTCAGGTCTTTCCAGAGATGTTTGATCGGGTTCAAATCCGGGCTCTGGCTGGGCCACTCAAGGACATTCAGAGACATGTCCCGAAGTCATTTCTGCATTGTCTTGGCTGTGTGCTTATGGTCGTTGTCCTGTTGGAAGGTGAACCTTTGTCCCAGTCTGAGGTCCTGAGCGCTCTGGAGCAGGTTTTCATCAGGGATCTCTCTGTACTTTGCTCTGTTCATCTTTCCCTTGATCCTGACTAGTCTCCCAGTCACTGCCGCTGAAAAACATCCCCACAGCATGATGCTGCCACCACCATGCTTCACCGTAGGGATGACCGTAGGGATCACCCAGGTTTCCTCCAGACGTGATGCTTCGCATTCAGGCCAAATAGTTATTGGTTTCCTCAGACCAGAGAATCTTGTTTCTGATGGTCTGAGAGTCCTTTAGGTGCCTTTTGGTAAATTCCAAGCAGGCTTTAATGTGCCTTTTAATGAGAACTGGCTTCCGTCTGGCCACTCTACCATAAAGGCCCTTCTCCCCCGATTGCTCAGTTTGGCCGGGCGGCCAGCTCTAGGAAGAGTCTTGGTGGTTCAATTTAAGAAGGATGGAGGCCACAGTGTTATTGGGGACCTTCAATGCTGCAGACATTATTTGGTACCCTTCCCCAGATCTGTGCCTCGACACAATCCCGCCTCAGGGCTCTACGGACAATTACTTCTACCTCATGGTTTGGTTTTTGCTCTGACATGCACTGTCAATTGTGGGACCTTATATAGGCAGGTGTGTGCCTTTCCAAATCATGTCCAATCAATTGAATTTACCACATGTAAATTCACCCAACTTATTGTGGAAGGCTACCAGAAATGTTTGAGCCAAGTTAAACAATTTAAAGGCAAAGCTACCAAATACTAATTGAGTGTATGTAAACTTCTGACCTACTGGAATTGTGATACAGTGAATTATAAGTGAAATAATCTGTCTGTAAACAATTGTTGGGAAAATTACTTCTGTCATGCACAAAGTACATGTCCTAACTGACTTGCCAAAACTATAGTTTGTTAACAAGAAATTTGTGGAGCGGTTGAAAAAGGAGTTTTAATGACTCCCACCTAAGTGTATGTAAACTTTCGACTTCAACTGTATGTACAGTTGAAGTCGGAAGTTTACATACACCTGTAACGATTCTCTAGCTCTTCCTCCTCCTCGGACGGGGAGAGGAGAGAGGGATCAGATGACCAATGTGCAGCGAGGTATGTAGACATGAATGAATTTATTAGACACGACGAACACTGACACGCACTATACTTGAATATTTACAAAATAACAAACAAACAACGTAGACTAACCTGAACATGCAAACTACATATAACGAAGCACGCATGAACAGGAACGAACGAGACGAGACAGTACTGTGTGGTGCAAATAAACACAGACACAGCGACAATCACCCACAAACAAACAATGTGAAACCACCTACCTTAATATGGTTCTCAATCAGAGGAGATGAAAACCACCTGCCTCTAATTGAGAACCATATCAGGTCACCCATTTACCAACATAGAAACACATAACATAGAAATGCCCACCCACACTCACGCCCTGACCGACTAACACATAAAAAACAACAGAAAACAGGTCAGGAACGTGACAACACCTTAGCCAAATACATTTAAACTCTGTTTTTCACAATTCCTGACATTTAATCCTAGTAAAAATTCCCTGTCTAAGGTCAGTTAGAATCACCACTTTATTTTAAAAATGTGAAATGTCAGAATAATAGTAGAGAGAATAATGTATTTAAGCTTTTATTTCTTTCATCACATTCCCAGTGGGTCAGAAGTTTACATACACTCAATTAGTATTTGGTAGCATTGCCATTAAATTGTTTTACTTGGGTCAAACATTTCAGTTAGCCTTCCACAAGCTTCCCACAATAAGTTGGGTGAATTTTGGCCCATTCCTCCTGACAGAGCTGGTGCAACTGAGTCAGGTTTGTAGGCCTACTTGCTCTCACACACTTTTTCAGTTCTGCCAACAAATGTTCTATAGGATTGAGGTCAGGGTTTTGTGATGGCCACTCCAATACTTTGACTTTGTTGTCCTTAAGCCATTTTGCCACAACTTTGGAAGTCTGCTTGGGGTCATTGTCCATTTGGAAGACCCATTTGCGGCCAAGCTATAACTTCCTGACGGATGTCATGAGATGTTGCTTCAATATATCCACATACTGTTCCATCCTCATGATGCCATCTTTTTGGGGAATTGCACCAGTCCATCCTGCAGCAAAGCACCCCCACAACATGATGCTGACACCCCCGTGCTTCACGGTTGGGATGGGTTTTTTCGGCTTGCAAGCCTCCCCCTTTTTCCCCCAAACATAACAGTGGTCATTATGGCCGAACAGTTCTATTTTTGTTTCATCAAACCAGAGAACATTTCTCCAAAAAGTACGACCTTTGTCCCCATGTGCAGTTGCAAACCGTAGTCTGTCTTTTTTATGGCGTTTTTGGAGCAGTGGCTTCTTCCTTGCTGAGCAGCATTTCAGGTTATGTCGATATAGAACTCGTTTTACTGTTGATATATATATACTTTTGTACCTGTTTCCACCAGCATCTTCACAAGGTCCTTTGCTGTTGTTCTGGGATTGATTTGCACTTATCACACCAAAGTACGCTCATCTCTAGGAGACAGAACGCGTCTCCTTCCTGAGCGGTATGATGGCTGCGTGGTCCCATGGTGTTTATACTTGCGTACTATTGCTTGTACAGATGAATGTGGTACCTTCAGGCGTTTGGAAATTTCTCCCAAGGATGAACCAGACTTGTGGAGGTCTACGATTTTTTTTTCTGAGGTCTTTCTTTCCCATGATGTCAAGCAAAGAGGCACTGAGTTTGAAGGTAGGCCTTGAAATACATCCACAGGTACACCTCCAATTGACTCAAATGATGTCAATTAGCCTATCAGAAGCTTCTAAAGCCATGACATAATTTTCTGGAATTTTCCATGCTGTTTAAAGGCACAGTCAACTTAGTGTATGTAAACTTCTGACCCACTGGAATTGTGATACAGTGAATTATAAGTGACATAATCTGTAAACAGTTGTTGGAAAAATTACTTGTGTCATGCACAAAGTAGATATCCTATCTGACTTGCCAAAACTATAGTTTGTTAACAAGAAATTTGTGGAGTGGTTGAAAAACAAGTTTTAATGACTCCCACCTAAGTGTATGTAAACTTCCGACTTCAACTGTAAATAAGGTATTTCTGTTTTATAGTTTTAATACATTTGAAAACATTTCTAAAAACCTGTTTACACTTTGTCATGATGGGGTATTGTGTGTAGATTGATGAGGGAAACAAATAATTCAATCCATTTTAGAATAAGGCTGTAACGTAACAAAATGTGGAAAAAGGGAAGTGGTCTGAATACTTTCTGAATGCACTGTACATACAATACTGTTACACTTGCCTACGGAGCAGCAAGGAGAACTGAATCTCCTTACCTTCAGGCTATGCTCAACCCCTCATCCCAACCCGGGCACTCCATTCCACCACCTCTGGTCTCTTGGCCCTCCCACCCCTATGGGAGGGCATCTCCTACTCAGCCCAGTCAAAGCTCTTCTCAGAGGAGTTCCGTCAGAGGAGTTCCGTCTGAAACCCTACCTCTTTGAAGAGTATCTTAAATAACTCACGGCTCCCCCGACGATGGTAACTTTGAATGATTAGGTGCAAAGTAGGCATAGACATTTTCTGACCTTTAATATAACCAGCTAGTTGATTGAAAACCTGTTCCTTACAACAATGGCTAAGAAAAGACTTACGGTGGGAGAAGTCAAATGAGACAATTAGAAGTGCCATTGCTAGAAAAATAAGCATTTCACTGCACCTGTGATAACATCCCCAAGCAAGAGGGCACGTGTGGAGAGTGGGGAGAGGTTCACAGATATGGATGTTGACTTGTTGAAATCCATCAATGAAAGGCTTGCCAAACTTGATATCTTGGATATACTACGAGAGGACATCAATGCATTATGTACCAGTCTAGAATTCAGCCAATGTCAGATTGATGATCTAAGCACTGTAGACTCTATTCATGGTAAGGTGGAGGTGGTGCAAAGAGAGAACAACTTAAAGAAACCTTGCTTGATGTACAGTGTCAATCAATGCGGGACAATCTAATTCTTTCAGGGATACCGGAGAATGACAACAGCAGAAGCTGTGAGGGCACTGTCCGAGACTTTATGTCAATTCAACTGAAACTGCCCACAGATGTCGTGCATTATGTCACTTTAGAGTCTATAGAATGGGTAAGGCCTCTGGGAATAGGCCACAGGCTATTATTGCATGTTCTGAACATTTTAAGCAAAAGGAAATGGTGAAGAGCAGGGGCAGAGAACTCAGAAACACTGATTTTGGAATGAATGATCACTTCCCTACGGACATCAATGAAAGGAGAAAGAACTCTGTATTCGATCATGAAGAGAAAAGCATTGCCTGAATTAACGAGTCTCCTTGGTGATGGATAAACTTTACATCAATGGGCAACTCTAGAGTAACTCCCTGGCTATTTTAATCCAACTGTATCGGGACTCTAGAGTAACTCCCTGGCTATTTTAATTCAATGTTCAAATCTGAGTTTGTGTGTTGTAGTGTATCATGACAACTTCAACTATAACAAAGGCATGATCTATTGATCTTTACTGGACAAGGAAAGGGTTGCATATAGCTCATGTTAATGTACTATGTAGCTTTCTTAACAAAATACATTAGGTTTATAATAACTTGGTCAACATAAATCATTTTCATATTTTAGCTTTGACCAAAACGCATTTGGATGACTCTGTAAATGATGGGCAAATAAACATTCATGGATATAGTCTACTTAGAAGGGATAGGAATAGGAATGGTGGGGGTGTAGCACTGTACATTCAGAATCATATACCTTTTAAGAGGAGGGATGACCTTACTTCTTATTGCTGAGATCCCGCTAACAGGATCGATATGACAACAGCCAGTGAAAGTGCAGGGCGCCAAATTCAAACAACAGAAATCTCATAATTAAAATTCCTCAAACATACAAGTATCTTATACCATTTTAAAGGTAATCTTGTTGTTAATCCCACCACAGTGTCCGATTTCAAAAAGGCTTTACAGCGAAAGCACCACAAACGATTATGTTAGGTCACTGCCAAATCACAGAAAAACACAGCCATTTTTCCAACCAAAGACAGGAGTCACAAAAAGCAGAAATAGAGATAAAATGAATCACTAACCTTTGATGATCTTCATCAGATGACACTCATAGGACTTGATGTTACACAATACATGTATGTTTTGTTCGGTAAAGTTCATATTTATATTTTAAAAATCTCAGTATACATTGGCGCATTATGTTCAGTAGTTCCAAAAACATCCGGTGATTTTGCAGAGAGCCACATCAATTTACAGAAATAATCATAATAAAGGTTGATCAAAGATACAAGTGTTATACATGGAATTTTAGATCCACTTCTCCTTAATGCAACCGCTGTGTCAGATTTCAAAAAAGCTTTACGGAAAAAGCAAACCATGCAATAATCTGAGTACGGCGCTCAGAGCCCATACCAGCCAAAAAGATATCCGCCATATTGTGCAGTCAACAGAAGTCAGAAATAACATGATAAATATTCACTTACCTTTGATGATCTTCATCAGAATGCACTCCCAGGAATCCCAGTTCCACAATAAATGTTTGTTTTGTTCGATAATGTCCATCATTTATGTCCAAATGTAAACAAATCCAAAGTCACGAAGCGCGTTCACTAGGAGAAGACGAAATGTCAAAAGTTACGTTACAGTCCGTTGAAACATGTCAAACGATGTATAGAATCGATCTTTAGGATGTTTTTTTATCATAATTCTTCAATAATGTTCCAACCGGAGAATTCCTTTGTCTTCAGAAATGCGATGGAACGCGAGCTACCTCTCACGTGAACGAGCGTTGCGACCCTGTGGCACTCTGCCAGACCACTGACTCGAAGAGCCCTTATGAGCCCCTCCTTTACAGTAGAAGCCTCAAACAAGTTTCTAAAGACTGTTGACATCTAGTGGAAGCCTTAGGAAGTGCAACATGACCAATATCTCACTGTATCTTCAATAGGGAATGAGTTGAAAAACGACCAACCTCAGATTTCCCACTTCCTGGTTGGATTTTTTCTCAGGTTTTTGCCTGCCATATGAGTTCTGTTATACTCACAGACATCATTCAAACAGTTTTAGAAACTTCAGAGTGTTTTCTATCCAAATATACTAATGACATGCATATATTAGCAACTGGGACTGAGTAGCAGGCTGTTTACTCTGGGTACCTCTGGGCACCTTATTCATCCAAGCTACTCAATACTGCCCCCAGCCATATGAAGTTAATGTATGTCAATTAGAGGCAATATGGGCTGAAGTACATCTGCCTCACCAGGCACACATTTTGGTAGGATGTGTGTATAGACCTCCTAGCTCTAAAGTGTCCTATCTGGATGACTTATGCACTGGGTTTGACCAGGCCACAGATAGTAACAGAGATGTATTTATCTTGGGTGATTTTAATATAAATAGGAAGGATCATAATAATTAAAATATAACTAAATTAATGAGATATGCCAAGAACTGTGGTTTGAAACAAATGGTTAATGAAACTACTAGATCATCAACTAAGTTGGGTCACTGTTCAGACACATGCATTGATCTGTGAGATGGCACCGGAGCAGAAGGCAGATGTTTTACGTGCCGCCAACCGGTTGTGTTTTTTAGTTTGTTTATCTGTGTTGTTTGTAACTTATTTTTTTACTAATTTTGTACATAATGTTGCCGCTACCGTCTCTTATGACCGAAAATAACTTCTAGACATCAGGACTGCGATTATTCAACACAATCTAGCAGAATCCTTTTTCTTCTTTCACGACTCTGACGAGCCTGTATTCCTGTACTCCCTGTTCACTCATGACTGCACAGCCAGGCACGACTCCAACGCCATCATTCAATTTGCCGATGACACAACAGTGGTAGGCCTGATCACCGACAACAACGAGACAACCTATAGGGAGGAGGTCAGAGACCTAGCCGTGGGGTGCCAGGACAACAACCTCTCCCTCAACGTGATCAAGACAAAGGAGATGATTGTGGACTACAGGAAAAAGAGGACCAAGCACGCTCCCATTCTCATTGATAGGCCTGTAGTGGAGCAGGTTGAGAGCTTCAAGTTCCTTGGTGTCCACATCACCAACAAACTAGAATGGTCCAAACACACCAAGACAGTCGTGAAAAATGCACGACAAAACCTATTCCCCCTCAGGAGACTGAAAATATTTGGTATTGGTCCTCAGATCCTCAAAAGGTTCTACAGCTGCACCATCGAGWGCATCCTGACTGGTTGCATCACTGCCTGGTRTGGCAACTGCTCGGTCTCAGACCGCAAGGCACTACAGAGGGTATTGCGAACGGCCCAGTACRTCACAGGGGCCAAGCTTCCTGCCATCCAGGACCTCTATACCAGGCGGTGTCAGAGGAAGGCCATAAAGTTTGTCGAAGACTCCAGCCACTCTAGTCACAGACTGTTCTCTCTGCCGGGGTGTGGGTGTACTATTTTTTCATTTTAGTAGAGCATTTGATTTAGTGGATCATGAAATCATTTTGACAAAATGATTGCATTATGGGTTTAAGGATGCATCATTGAATTGGGAAACAGTCATATTTAACTGACAGGAAACAGTCCACCTATATCAATTGGTCGTTTTCTTCCCCTCATGCTTTAAACTGTGGAATACCCCAGGGCAGCTGCTTTGGGCCACTTCTTTACTTAATATATACCAACGACCTTCCTTATGCCTTATCTGAAACTCAAGCTACTATATTTTCAGATGATACTACAATTTATACAGCAAGACAATGGGTTCAACGGGTACAGCAAGCTCTACAAGTAGATCTGGGAAATATCAGGGATTGGGTTTGCCGGAACAAACTTGTTTTGAACACCAAGAAAACCATGGTCTGTTCCACCAGGAAAAGGCCAACACAGCATGAGATGCAATTAAGTATGGGGGGAGTACGAATTGAGGAAGTGGTAGAAACCAAACCACTAGGGGTGTAGCTAGACAACTGCTTATCATGGTTGTCTCAAATAAGTAATCTATGTAAAAAAAAATGTTACTGCATGCATGATCAGAAGGATAGCTAAATAATAAAAATTCCAGTAAAAATTCTTAAGTAAACAACCCAAGCATTAATTGAGAGTCAGGTGAACTACTGTTCTGTGGTCTGGAGAAATGCATCAGCAAGTGAATATAGGAGGCTGCAGATTGCACAGAACAAAGCAGCAAGGATTGTTTTAAGGTGGAGATGTGGTTATTCTGTTGTAGTCATGCTCAATGCTCTTGGTTGGTCTTCAATCTACAAGATTATTGGAAAAAAACATGCTTATTTAATTTCCCCATGTACACCATTTAAAACGGCCAACCTCTATTCACAACAGTTGGTAAGAGACAGACATTCAGTAAATGGGGGCGGCAAGTAGCCTAGTGGTTATAGGATTGGGCCAGTAATCGAAAGGTCGCTGGATTGAATTCCCGAGCTGACAAGGTAAAAATCTGTCGTTCTGCCCCTGAACAAGGCAGTTATTAACCCACTGTTCCCCGGTAGGGCGTCATTGTAAATAAGAATTTGTTCTTAACTGACTTGCCTAGTTAAATACTTGTTCAATTAAAAAATTATAAATACATAAATAAATACTAGGAATAGATTGTCCACCATCTATGTGTTATCCAGACAGAAAAGAGAAATAGGCAAAAGAACATTTCCATTTAGAGCAATAAAGAAATGGAATAACTTATCTGAGCAAACCAGGAACCTTTCAATATATAAATTCAAACAATATTTTAGAATCATTTAAATTAAATAAATTGGAAGGTTGTGCGGGACTATCTATCTTTTCAGACTGTTTTTTATCTGGTCAATATGTCAGTGTACTGTGTCTGTTTGTAACAGTTTACTTTAAAAAAAAAAATGATTTCACCTTTATTTAACCAGGTAGGCTAGTTGAGAACAAGTTCTCATTTACAACTGCGACCTGGCTAAGATAAAGCATAGCAGTGTGAACAGACAACAACACAGAGTTACACATGGAGTAAACAATAAACAAGTCAATAACACAGTAGGGGGAAAAAATGTGTCTATATACATTGTGTGCAAAAGGCATGAGGAGTTAGGCAATAAATAGGCCATAGGAGCGAATAATTACAATTTAGCAGATTAACACTGGAGTGATAAATCATCAGATGATCATGTGCAAGTAGAGATACTGGTGTGCAAAAGAACAGAAAAGTAAATAAATAAAAACAGTAAGGGGATGAGGTAGGTAAATTTGGTGGGCTGTTTACAGATGGACTATGTACAGCTGCAGCGATCGGTTAGCTGCTCAGATAGCAGATGTTTAAAGTTGGTGAGGGAAATAAAAGTCTCCAACTTCAGCGATTTTTGCAATTCGTTCCAGTCACAGGCAGCAGAGAACTGGAAGGAAAGGCAGTGTGTTATATGTGAAAATATGATAGTATTATACATTTTATTTGAATGTTTAAGGATTCTTGGAAGATAAGCAACCTACAAAGCATTACATGGGCTTGCTCCTACCTATCTCTCCGATTTGGTCCTACCGTACATACCTACACGTACGCTACGGTCACAAGAGGCAGGCCTCCTTACTGTCCCTAGAATTTCTAAGCAAACAGCTGGAGGCAGGGCTTGCTCCTATAGAGCTCAATTTTTATGGAATGGTCTGCCTATCCATGTGAGAGATGCAGACTCGGTCTCGACCTTTAAGTCTTTATTGAAGACTCATCACTTCAGTAGGTCCTATGATTGAGTGTAGTCTGGCCCAGGAGTGTGAAGGTGAACGGAAAGGCACTGGAGCAACGAACCGCCCTTGCTGTCTCTGCCTGGCTGGTTCCCCTCTCTCCACTGGGATTCTCTGCCTCACACCCTATTACAGGGGCTGAGAAACTGGCTTACTGGTGCTCTTCCATGCTCTCCCTAAGAGGGGTGCGCCACTTGAGTGGGTTGAGTCACTGACGTGATCTTCCTGTCCGGGTTGGCGCCCCCCCCTTGGGTTCATGCCGTGGGGAAGATCTCCGTGGGCTATACTCGGCCTTGTCTCAGGATAGTAAGTTGGTGGTTGAAGATATCCCTCTAGTGGTGTGGGGTCTGTGCTTTGGCAAAGTGGGTGGGGTTATATACTGCCTGTTTGAACCTGTCCGGGGGTATCATCGGACAGGGCCACAGTGTCTCCCGACCCCTCCTGTCTCGGCCTCAAGTATTTATGCTGCAATAGTTTGTGTCGGGGGGCTAGGGTCAGTCTGTTATATCTGGAGTATTTCTCCTGTCTTATCCGGTGTATTGTGTGAATTTAAGTATGCTCTCTCTAATTCTCTCTCAGAGGACCTGAGCCCTAGGACCATGCCTCAGGACTACCTGGCCTGATGACTCCTTGCTGTCCCCAGTCCACCTGGTCGTGCTGCTGCTCTAGTTTCAACTGTTCTGCCTGCGGCTATGGAACCCTGACCTTTTCACCGGACATGCTACCTTGTCCCAGACCTGCTGTTTTCAACTCTCTAGTGTCAGCAGGAGCGGAAGAGATACTATGAATGATCGGCTATGAAATGCCAACTGACATTTACTCCTGAGGTGACCTGACCTGTTACACCCTCTACAACCACTGTGATTATTATTATTATTTGACCCTGCTGGTCATTTATGAACATTTGAACATCTTGGCCATGTTCTGTTATAATCTCCACCCGGCACAGCCAGAAGAGGACTGGCCACCCCTCATAGCCTGGTTCCTCTCTAGGTTTCTTCCTAGGTTCCGGCCTTTCTAGGGAGTTTTTCCTTGCCACCGTGCTTCTACACCTGCATTGCTTGCTGTTTGGGGTTTTGGGCTGGGTTTCTGTACAGCACTTTGTGACATCAGCTGATGTAGAAGGGCTTCATAAATAAATTTGATTGATTGATCACCTCAAGGAGACTAAAATATGTTTTATATGTATACATATATATACACTACGGGTCAAACGTTTTAGAACGCCTATTCATTCAAGGGCTTTTCTTTATTTTTACTATTTTCTACATTGTAGAATAATAGTGGAAATCAAAACTATGAATGAACACATATGGAATCATGTAGTAACCAAAAAGGTGTTAAACAAATCAAAACATATTTTATATTTGAGATTCTTCAAAGTAGCTGCCTTGATGACAGCTTTGCACACTTTTGGCATTCTCTCAACCAGCTTCATGAGGTAGTCACCTGGAATGCATTTCAATTAACAGGTGTGCCTTGTTAAAGTTAAATTGTGGAATTTGTTTCCTTCTTGGCATTTGAGCCAATCAGTTGTGTTGTGACAAGGTAGGGGTGGTATACAGAAGATAGCCCTATTTGGTAAAAGACCAAGTCCATATTATGGCAAGAACAGCTGAAATAAGCAAAGAGAAATGACAGTCCATCATTACTTTAAGACATGAAGGTCAGTCAATCGGGAACATTTCAAGAACTTTGAAAGTTTCTTCAAGTGCAGTTGCAAAACCATCAAGCACTATGATGAAACTGGCTCTCATGAGGACTGCCACAGGAAAGGAAGACCCAGAGTTACCTCTGCTGCAGAGGATAACTTTATTAGAGTTACCAGCCTCAGAAATTGCAGCCCAAATACATGCTTCAAAGAGTTCAAGTAACAGAAACATCTTAACATCAGCTGTTCAGAGGAGACTGCGTGAATCAGGCCTTCATGGTCAAATTGCTGCAAAGAAACCACTAGCAATTTTCTATTGGAAATACTTACTTAGCCTATTTACTAAAACACATATTCTAAATGCGTCACTGCTTTGGAAATGACATGTTATCCAATTTTTTTTCCATGTTTACTCATTTCATAATCATGGTATTCAATTGAACTGCTGGCTAAGGTTCACTAATGGTTCTTCTATTCATTGAACTTTCTTTAGACCTCTTCTTTCCTTGTCATGAAGGGCTCTGTTTCAATGTGATGCTCAATCATTTTGGTGGCATAGGCACCAAACTCACTCTCACAGAATATGGTTGTGTTAAACATCACTGGTGGAAAACTTATCTAGTTACATGCCCATATCATATTTTGTTTCCATTTATGTGCTGTTCACTGATCCTGAATGGCTTCATTTCCTGGTTACGAAGGATTATCACAGTTCAGTCTCCATTTGTATTTTGACTGACCAACCATGGACTGAGTACAGACGAGCAGATTATGCAGTGCATTTTAAACCGACTCTGCTACAATGGGAGGACTTGACCCTGGTTTGTTTAACCTATTGACATTCAGGTCTTGTGTATTACTTATTATTACTTATTTGGTGAGGTACGACTACAGACATACGAGTGTATTGCCTGAGAGGGAACAATATCAGTCAATGCGTTGTTGATCTAGCACTTTTATCCTTAAGGATGCAGTCCGGGATCTTAAGCACTTAAACGTTAAATCAAATATTGTATGAATTGCAAAAACATACACAGTAACAGTCAAGAAACACAATCAATGGACATTAGACCAGTGGAAATCTGTCCTTTGGTCTGATGAGTCCAAATTAGAGATTTTTGGTTCCAACCGTGTCTTTGTGAGACACAGAGTAGGTGAATGGATGATCTCCGCATGTGTTGTTCCCACCTTGAAGCAAGGAGGAGGAGGTGTGATGGTTTGGGGGTGCTTTGCTGGTGACGCGGTCAGTGATTTATTTAGAATTCAAGGCACACTTAACCAGCATGGCTACCACAGCATTCTGAAGTGATACACCATCCTATCTGGTTTGCGCTTAGTAGGACTATCATTTGTTTTTCAACAGGACATTGATCCAACACACCTCCAGGCTGTATAAGGGCTATTTGACCAAGAAGGAGAGTGACGGAGTGCTGCATCAGATGACCTGGCCCCCACAATCACCCGACCTCAACATAATTGTTATGGTTTGGGATGAGTTGGACCGCAGAGTGAAGGAAAAGCAGCCAACAAGTGCTCAGCATATGTGGGAACTCCTTCAAGACTGTTGGGAAAGCATTCCAGATGAAGCTGGTTGGGAGAATGCCAAGAGTGTGCAAAGCTGTCATCAAGGCAAAGGGTGGCTACTTTGAAGAATCTCAAATATAAAATATACTTTGATTTGTTTCACACTTTTTTTTAGCTACTACATGATTCCATGTGTTATTTCATAATTTGTAAATATTCATTATTATTCTACAATGTAGAAAATAGTAAAAATAAAGAAAAATCATTGACTGAGTAGGTGTGTCCAAACTTTTGACTGGTACTGTATATACATATTTTTTTTTACAAACATTTAATTCATTTCATTGCCCATTCTCAGTTCAACCTGCATAGCTGGATAGATCAATGGAAATTGCTTAGCATAAGAGAAAAAAGAGACATCTTGAATTGGAATCAGTACATAGGTGAGATTTATTCATTCAGAGCACAGTACTCAAACTCAGATCCATATAGCGAAAAATAATATGACATTTTGCAGATGAAAGTCAATGAGTGTCATGGCCAAACCAACATTATAGACTGCTTATGGAACAACAACAAAAACAAAGAAAGCAGCCTGTGTGGAAGAACATCACGTGTTATGGTGATACTTATCAACAGATGAAGAGTGAACACCAGGATTCAGATGTAGAGAAACGGTAGCTAGGTTAATGACAGAGCAATTGATGCCAGCTAGCTAACATTACGTTCTCTTCCAAGTCATCACGTATTGTTAGCGTCTCAGTGTGTTCTGTTATCAATCTGTGATGTAAGATTCAATCATTGATGCATGAGCTCCCATGTGCCACAAAAATCAGTGGGTAATTTACCTTTGTGAATGCTAGCCCAAGCCCATCACACTGCAATTTGTCATTGAGAGAACATGTGCCTTCTAGACTAATTAACATATTCTGAACATAGGCAGTAAACCTATTCATTCCATTTTCCAACAAAATATATAATTTGACTATTCTCACCTAACAACAATTTTATTTTATTCCTCAGAAGTGTTGTAGGCCTGCACGCAGTTACATATAAAATACAAACTAGCCAGGCCTAGAAAAGGGCAACATTTACAAGTGAATGCATGGCATAGCTGACATTATACCCTTGTATAGCAGAAAAGACCAGCTTAAATAAAGATAAAATATTAGCGCTGAAATCTTATAAGAAAAACAGCCCATACGTCAGCTACTTTTTTTTCAAGTTTCTCTTTTATTATATGAAATACATGTACTTGAATCGAAGCTTCTAGTACACAAATTCTGTGAGAATTTTTTTTTCCCTTTAAAACTTGTCATTTTAAGATGAACCTTTCCACTTCCAACAACTTTTATTTCTGGATGACAAATTTGTTATGACACATCAGCATTCAGTATTCTACCGGTAGAATGGGATACATTTCCAGGTTGTACCCATTGAAAGTTAATTACGGCCTTTTTCAGCTTGGTCCAGCACTATTGAGTTTGGTCTTCTAGAATCTATTGTGCTTTCAATACTGTACATGGGGAGAAGACACATCCTGGGAACAGAACATTTTGATTGGAACAAACTATAAACAAAAATAATGAATAATGTTTACAACCCAATGTGCTGCAGAACAGTCGTCATTGTTCCGAGTCCAGCCGGTCTGGCCCTGTCCCTGACCAAGGCTACTGAGGCTTTCACCTGGCTGTGACCGACTGATGATCCCTAACTCCACACAGACATTTATCACACACTTTTACATGATTAAGTTGTTTATTTAATTAGTTGTTTATTTGTTTATATGGACTGTACACTGCAATTCAGCTCTAAGCTGCCAATGTTGTTCACCTTGACAATAAACTAAAACATTGTGAATGGTATAGTTATGGTATAGTACTTTCTGCTTTCGAATCATCAGTGGGTAATTTAATTTTACAATACACTTTTGCAACCATACCCATATGCCTATTGCATTGTTAGTGGAGTAGAGAGGTTATTTCTTGGTTATTTCTTATTTCTAGAGCGGCTATTTCTTTCTTGATCGAGACCTTTCTTCGGCAGATAGATAACGTTGATGTACGACGAGTCCTGGCAACCATGTTCAAAGACCACCGCATTAATTCTTCCGACAACAACAGTCGAGTTGCTACCCCAAATTGCATGATAACAGTGCCTAAAACTAGATTCATCTCCACCGTCATTTTCTGTGGATTATTTCGCTGCTCTAACAAGGCAGTAAAGACAACGGGGGGAAATATGTTTACAGATTCCCCGCAATCATGAAACACCAATGAGATAAGACTCAAGAACTGTCAGAAACGCGAAGAAACCTTTTTGCCCATCAAGACCTGAACMCAGACAGCTGTCGGGGTATGCTACGATCATTTCATCACTGGTAAATCAAGTCTGATCGATTTCGAGTTTATTTGAACTGTTATGGTAACCAGGCAACACTAAATTAACCAAAATTAGCTAGCTAGATAGTTTGTAGTCTAGCTAGGATTAGTGTGTGTTGAGTGAGTTTCAAATTTTGGGGAAGCAATTTTTCACCACAAAAAGGCACCTTTATAACAAATGATTGCATGCCATTGCATTTGCAGACTAATGTAAGCCTACTGTTCCTAATGTGATGAGTAGATTGGATAGTGATAATTTAGGCTATTAATAAATGCGTAGTGACATAGGCTATATCAGATAAATGTATTTCCTTTGCACAGGGAAAATGTGGCCTTTGATAAGTGTGATGCAATTCTACACTTTATATGACCGGAGACATTAGCAGAATCTTTTTTAATACGATATTAGCCTAGGCCACCTCTACTGACACTGACAACATTTCAATAAAAACGAAGTTGTCTTGAATGCAACCATTTCATTTGACAAATGCTGGATACCTTCTACCCATGACCATGAAAAGGGGAGAAGCACATTATACAATATGACGTCCATATCTCCTGGAGGAGGACATGGTCCAAAACAACTCCATTGGTGATTAAATATTCACATGATAACCCATTAATCATTTGCTGAGAACTTTATTCATAAGAGGAGGGGAAATGTATCTACATTACAGCATAGGACAAAGACCTCAATGGGATAGGACAACCTGCTGTGTTGACTATTGTGTGTTCCAGGCCAACAATAGATTTCATCTTTATATGACACTAAAACCCCTGAATGAATTAAACACAATCAAACAATTTAAGAGCCCTGGTGGTATAGGCAACCCAAAGAAGTGCTATTCTAACATCTGGTGTGCTTCTCATTTGTTTATGTACTGTAGGTTCACCAGCTGACCTATATCAAGACACCCATGTCAACTGAATTCCCACTGTGAAGATGAGCAATGCTGCAGCAGCATGAGTTTCTACTTCTACTACTTTGTCATTTTCCAGATATGAAAGACTTCCCTCAGTTATATGAGGTGGTAGTTATATGCTGTGCTTTGCTCAATCTGAATGATTCTGTTGTGCAATTTGAGTAGAGCACCTGTTTTAACTAGGCAAGCCAGTTAAGAACAAATTCTTATTTACAATGACGGCCTAGGAACTGCCTTGTTCAGGGGCAGAACRACATATTTTTACCTTGTGAGCTCGGGGATTCGATCTAGCAACCTTTCACCTTGTCGTCATGACAAAAGTGCCCAGTAACAACAAATAGGTTGTTGTTACTAAATAATAATTTCAAGTGAAACAAAAAGGTCAATACCAGAGGTGGCCAACCTCACTCCACTGATCCCTGATCTACTGGGTGAGCAGACTTCCATTCCAGCTCAGCAATAGCACACTTGAAAATTAACTAATTAGGTTTKATACATTGAATCAGGTGTGTTAATGCTGGGCTGGAACAGAACCGTGCACACTCACCAGGGTTGGCCTGTTCCAGTTGTAATAGGTTTATACATTGTGTGACTTAAACTGTATTTTTGTTCACAACATGTGCTAATATAGGTACACATATAATCCATGGTATACAAGGATATACCCTTATTCTATTGGGACATTCATTGGGACCTCTTCATCTGCAGACAGGGTTTCCCAGCTCTGTATCTTAGGACAGAAAACGTCATAAAGAAATCTTATACTCAAATTAGACAGCACTGAATATTATGTTGCTATATCTCTCTGTCCTTAGTTTTTCTCACTAGGGACTGAAACTGGAGAATATTTTCATAATGTCCTCCCACAAAAGTACCTGCCCTATCCAGAGTAGCCTACCATCCCTTCTCTGACAGATCGAACTGATAGCTAATACTTTCACCCTCTTCCATGGCTGTTAGTTAGCTACTGCTACCTATCTACAAATGCATTTAGAGTTACAACGGTAAATACATCARKRTAGCTAGCTAACATGAAATTCGCTAACTGGTGATATTTAATTTACTTAGCTAGCTAACTTACACATTATGTAAAGTTAGCAGCTCATTCGAGTTAGCCTGCACACAAAGTTTATGTAGCAAGCCAATAATACATGGCTTTTGATCATTGTCGAAATATATTTATTTACTTGAATACGTTCTCCCACTGCGTCCGTTTTCTGGGTCCTTACAAAAACGAAATAATGGGCAATCTTCAAGAAGTTKCCGGTGGTAGCAAAATGCAGCCAGCCATGTGTACGAATGGAGAACTTCCAACATGGCGCTGGTGCGGTTGCTAGGTGATTTGTGACGCAACTGCAAGCCCTTTATAGTGCATGATTGTTTCCTTCCTGCAGCTGTCTCCTTAGTCTTATTCAAAGCCTGGCCTTTGGGAATTGAAAGTCATTTTGATAGATAACACTGTAGTCTTATATAACATGTCCATAACAAGTATGTGGGTAAAAGCCTGTGTGGTGTTAAGAGGTCAGCAAAGAGTCACTATGTGTCATTTGAAAAACCCTGTGTGTCGAAATCGTTAGCAAGCCCTCAGCAGAACATGATGTTGACAGCCTGTGTAACGATCGTCCTGTGAAGAAGGTGACCAAAACACAGCGTGGTAAGTGTTCATGTTATAAATTTAATCAAAACTGAACACTAAACAAAATAACAACGAGGAAGAACGAAAACGAAACAGTTCTGTCAGGTATTACACAAAAAAACAGAAAACAACTACCCACAAACACAGGTGGGAAAAGGCTACCTAAGTATGGTTCTCAATCAGAGACAACGATAGACAGCTGTCTCTGATTGAGAACCACACCCGGCCAAACACATAGAACTAGACAACATAGAACACAACATAGAATGCCCACCCCAACTCACGCCCTGACCAACCAAAATAGAGACATAAAAAGGATCTCTAAGGTCAGGGCGTGACAGCCTGATAGGCTATATGGCTATCTATTGTAATGACCTGACTAGATCATAAAGGAACAATTGTCCAGACAGAGGGTTGAGTTTACGAATTGACGGTTTATTAACCCAACTTTACACAGGCTACTGTTTGGCCGTAGCCCACGCCAAATAAACGAAAGATACCCCACACGCCAACCGTGACCTTCTCTTGTGAAAGCCCAGACGTAAGAGAGAGAACAATGGCTAAACCTGGTCTTAACTTCCAATGCTCCATCCCCCTGCCCAACCCCCCTCCACGCCACTCCGCCAACCACCAGGATGCCCGGCATCAGAACATTCCAGGCATYCCCGTGATTGGCAGATAGCAGGTTGATTGGCATGTCGGACCCCACGAACACTGATAAGTACAACACAACCCACTAATAGCCTACCACATAACACACCGCTGTCTGTGCGGTCGCTACACTGTTAAATTATTTGATAAAGGCTTTGAATAAGGCATTGGATTCAATGGATGACATTTCTATGAAAATATCCCTCCCATGTAGTCTATCTGTCATCATTACTCATGTGTATATGTTTGTTTTCTTACATTAGCTTGCTGAATAGAAAAATGCATTAGTGGACTACTCAGCACTAATACCACCAAGGCAGAAAACACAAGTCTCTTCAAATGTAATTCTTCAAGGCTTTTTGTCAGTTATGTAAGTACTAATGATCAATATGGTTGGGGTTTTTAAGTCAACAATCTCAGTATTTTTGGTCTACACACCACTGTACATCACTGTAGGCCTACATACAGTGCATTCGGAACGTATTCAGACCCCTTGACTTTATCCACATTTTGTTACGTTACAGCCTTATTCTAAAATTGATTAAATTAATTATTTCCTCATCAATCTACACACAATACCCAATAAGGACAAAGTGAAAACAGGTTTTTGGACATTTTTGCAAATTTGGTAAAAATAAAAAACAGAAATACCTTATTTACATAAGTTTTCAGACCCTTTGCTATGAGACTCGAAATTGAGCTCAGGTGCATCCTGTTTTCATTGATCATTCTTGAGATGTTTCTACAACTTGATTGGGCTCCACCTGTGGTAATTAAATTTATTGAACATGATTTGGAAAGGCACACATCTGTCTATTTAAGGTCCCACAGTTGACAGTGTATGTCAGAGCAAAAACCAAGCCATGAGGTCAAAGGAATTGTCCATAGAGCTCCGAGACAGGATTGTGTCGAGACACAGATCTGGGGAAGGGTACCAAACAATTTCTGCAGCATTGAAGGTCCCCAAGAACACAGTGGCCTCCATTGTTTTTAAATGGAAGGAGTTTGGAACCACCAAAACTCTTCCTAGAGCTGTCCACCTGGCCAAACTGAGCAATTGGGGGAGAAGGGCCTTGGTCAGGGAGGTGACCAAGAACCTGATGGTCACTCTGACAGAGCTCCAGAGTTCCTCTGGGAGATGGGAGAGCCTTCCAGAAGGACAACCATCTCTGCAGCACTCCACCAATCAGGCCTTTATGGTAGAGTGGCCAGATGGAAGCCACTCCTCAGTAAAAGGCACATAACAGCCAAAGGCCACGTAAAGGACTCTCAGACCATGAGAAACAAGATTCTCTGGTCTGATGAAACCAAGATTGAACTCTTTGGCCTGAATGCCAAGCGTCACGTCTGGAGGAAACCTGGCACCATCCCTACGGTGAAGCATGGTGGTGGCAGCATCATGCTGTGGGGAAACTAGTCAGGATCGAGGGAAAGATGAACGGAGTAAAGTACAGAGAGATCCTTGATGAAAACCTGTTCCAGAGCACTCAGAACCTCAGACTGGGGCAAAGGTTCACCTTCCAACAGGACAACAACCCTAAGCACACAGCCAAGACAACGCAGGAGTGGCTTTGGGACAAGTCTCTGAATAGCCCAGCCAAAGCCCAGACTTGAACCGATCTAACATCTCTGGAGAGACCTGAAACTAGCTGTGCAGTGACACTCCACATCCAACCTGACAGAGCTTGAGAGGATCTGCAGAGGAGAATGGGAGAAACTCCACAAATATTTGTATTTATTTATTTAATAAACTTTAATTTAAGTAGGCAAGTCAGTTAAGAACAAATTCTTATTTACAATGACAGCCTAGGAACATTGGGTTAACTGCCTTGTTCAGGGGCAGAACAACATATATTATTACCTTGTCAGTTCGGGGATTCGATCTAGCAACCTTTTGGTTACTGGCACATCGCTCTAACCACTAGACTACCTGCCGCCCCGTGTGCCAAGCTTGTAGCATCATACCCAAGAAGACTCGAGGCTGTAATCACTGACAAAGGTGCTTCAACAAAGCACTGTGTGAAGGGTCTGAATACTTATACTTATGTAAATGTTATATTACATTTTTTGTATTTTATATACATTTGGAAAAATTTCAAAAAATCTGTTTTTGCTTTGTCCTTATGGGGTATTGCGTGTAGATTGATGAGGGGAAAAAACGATGTATTCAAATTTAGAATAAGACTATAACGTAACAAAATGTGGAAAAAGTCAGGGGGTCTGAATACTTTCCAAATGCACTGTACATACGATTACTATCTCGCTTTAAAAAAGAATCTGTTTTTGACACAAAGAACAACTGTCAGGAGCGTTCTAGATCTTCTACAGTAAATGGCCCGTTGGTTGTTTCTAATAATACACATAGTGATTAAAAAGCAATGTGTGTAGTAGTGAACTGGTTTTAGGTGATGTTATGTTCCATTATGGTGCCTTCTCATGCGGAAGGCTTAGTCGTGATAATCTTCATAATAATTTACATTTGAATAAACAGGACCATTTCAGGTTTTCTGGAGGAAGATGCTTCTAAGGAGCTTTTGTATGAAGACTCAAAGATGATACTGTCTTAAAGAGTAGTTCAATTTTTTACATTTATCGACCGGAAAGGTATATCCATATTTTGTTTTGTTATGTCTTGACATCTCCTTTTGTCTAGTATTCAGCCCAACTAAGCAGCTTCAATTGCTGGAGAACACTGAATCCAGCAAATATCTATTTGAGGATCAACCATCCATCAATTCTTGAGTATCTTGAGTATCTTCACTGTATGATGCTGAATAGTCTTGTTGATACATTTCAATGTAAAACAAATTATTTTAAACATTAACAATACAATTCAAATGGCTGCTGAAGTTGTGGCTATCTCCAGTGATGCAAAAATTGATGTCAAGGAAAATGAGACCTGGTTGTGGGACAAAATGCCACAAAGATGAGTTCAACTTTTTTGGGTATTTTACCCCTTTTTCTCCCCAATTGGTAGTTCTTGTCCCATTGTCCCACTCCCCTACAGACTCGGGAGAGTCTAAAGTTTTGAGCCATGCGTSSTGTGAAACACGACYCTGCTAAGCTGCACTGCTTCTTGACACACTGCTCACTTAACCCGGAAGCCAGCTGCACCACTGTGTCAAAGGACACACTGTCCAGATGGCAACCGAAGTCAGCTTGCAGGCACCCTGCTCACCACAAGGAGTTGCTAGAGTGCAATGGGATAAGTAAATGCTGGCCAGCCAAACCCTCCCCTAACCTGGACAATGCTGGGCCAATTGTGCACCGCTTCATGGGTCTCTCGGTCACGGCCAGCTGTGACACAGCCTGGGATCGAACCCGGGTCGATCCAGTGACGCCTCAAGCACTGCAATGTAGTGCTTTAGACCACTACGCCACTCGGGAGGCCCTTGTTTTACCTATTTTTATCATGGAGAGAGAAATCCTGACTAAGGAGGAAGCCATAGCCAACCCCATTAAGGAGGAGGAGCTCTACCACAGTCTCATACAGGAAATTCATCCAAACCACTTGAGGTCAGTACTCTTGAGGTCAGTCTGCCTAATTAGCCATCCAGACTGAAATCATTGATGAATGGTGGCACATGAATGATTGAAATCATCTAGATTTGAGTAGCCTATATTTTCTGGTTCAGAGAAGGACATTCTGTGTATATGAGAATAACCTCTGTCACTGACATGGCTTTTCAAGAGAATGAGCAATCTGCAGATAATCTCATTTTAATGTAAACTCTTGATACATGTCCCAAACAAAACTCGCCTTGGAGACAGAAATTCAGTTCCCTTAACCCAGCTATTAGAAAACATTGTACCATGRATCTTATTCAAACCGTTAATCGGGCAAACATTCTCTGTGACCCTTCTTCAAAGCCTAAATGAATATTAGGAGGTCATCTGAATATTCATAGCATTATTTCTAAGAGTGAACAGGTGGAACATTTACTGTTTCTCTGAGACATGGCTGAATAAATCTAATCCTATTTCTGCCTTTAATGTTCCTGGATATTCCATATTCAGGAGGGACAGGGGAGAGGGCAGAGGGGGTGGATTGCTTATATACATGAAAGATAACTTTACATGCAATCATATCATATGGAAACATGCCAATGACCTTGAATGTCTTCCTCTCCCCTCATATGACTCTCACTATTTTGGGATTTTGGATTTATGCTTAAAGAATGTGATCATAAGAAGGAGATCATCTTCATGAGCGATTTCAATAAAACTGGGAAAACAAAACTTGCAGGAAAAATCTCAGAAAATCTCAGACCATTTCAACTTGTCAAATAATACAAGGATCAACCAGAGTAACACAGACATCCCAGACTCAAATTGATCTGGTGTTCACTAACAGACCTGATCGAATAACTAAGTCCATTAACTTACTAACTGGCATATCTGACCACAATGTTACATTGGTGGTTAGAAAGCTCACTAAATAACAATGGTGGAAAAAGTACTTTTTCATACTTAAGTAAAAGTAAAGATACCCTAAAAGAAAATTACTGAAGTAAAAGTGAAAGTCACCCACCCAGTAAAATACTACTTAAGTAAAAGTCTCAAAGTATTTGGTTTTAAATGTACTTAAGTATCAAAAGTAAAAGTATAAATAATTTAAAATGTGTTATATTTAGCAAACCAGACAACACCATTTTCTTGTTTTTAAACATGTATGGATAGCCAGGGGCACAGTTCAACACTCGGACATAATTTACAAAAAAAGCATTTGTGTTTAGTGAGTCTGCCAGATCAGAGGTAGTAGGGATAACCAGGGATGTTCTCTTGATAAGTGTGTGAATTAGACAATTGTCCTGTCCTGCTTAACATTCAAAATGTAACAAGTACTTTTGGGTGTCAGGGAAAATGTAAGGAGTAAAAAAAGACATTATTTTCCTCAGGAATGTAGGGGAGTAAAAGTAAAAGTTGTCAAAAATATAAATAGTAAAGTAAAGTACAGATACCCCCAAAAAACTACTTAAGTACTTTACACCACTGCTAAAAAGAGATTTAAGAACCATATCAATGTGCAACACTACGATAAACAAATCCCGAAAGTGAGCAGAATAACTACGATGCAGCTATAAGTCAAAATGACTGGTCTGATCTGTTAAGCAATGAAGACCCAGAGGCTGGATACAGAACATTTCTGTCAGCTATTGACAAAGTGAATACCTCTTTTACCTGGAAATTTCAACATCAGCCAAGATGTAAAACCTCTCTACCATGGCTCAATGAGGACCTCCTGAGGCAGATGAGAGAACAGGATCATTCCTTGAAAAAAGCACTGAAGTCTGGTCAGAATGATGACAGATGTATATTTACATCACTGAGAAATAAGGTGATAAGGAATATTTAAAAAAAAGCAAAGGCAGAGTTTTTCTTCAGTGATCAATGAATTAAAAAGAAATGGCAAAGTGATTTGGGAGAATCTCAACAAACTAACAGGGAGAGGAGCTGAAAAGTCCAAAAACATCCTGAATTAAAGGTTAATGGGATTCTAATTCAAGACTCCAGTTTCATATCCACCAATTTTAAAAATGTTTTTGTTGACTCTGTCAAGGAACTGGCTCAAAGATTTTTAACCAAGAGCACAGTTCTCACTCCCATGGTTAATAATAAACCAATATTCACAATTCCTGAAATCGCAGCATCAGCAGTGGACAGTATTATAAGCTTCTTCAGAAGCTCTACAAACAAAATATGTATTTGGATCATGATACTGTATTCCGGAAGACACAAATATTATCTGATTGCCCCTATTGTACATCTAGTGAAAAGACCGATGCCGGAGATGAGAAGCAGGTACGGGGAGTTGAACATTTAATGCGGAACAGACAGGTAACAAGACAGGAACAGCGTCAGCACACGGGTAACAACGACATACGAACATTAATGCTGAAGCAAGGAACAGAGCGGGGAACCAGACATATATAGGGAAGGTAATGACAGAGGTGATAGAGTCCAGGTGAGTCCAATAATCGCTGATGCATGTGACGGGGGAAGGCAGATGTGCGCAATGATGGTGGCAGGAGTGCGCAGTGCTGGGGAGCCTGGCACCCTCGAGCGCCAGGGGGGAAGAGCGGGAGCAGGCGTGACATCTAGTTAATCTGCCCATCAAATATGAGTTCTTCCCCAATGCTTGGAAGTCTGCTGCAGTGATACCTGTTTTAAAATCTGGTGACCCAACACTGGTGGAAAATTACCGATCTATAAGCATTCTTGCAGTGCTATCAAAAGTAGCTGAAAGATGGGTGGCTGATCATCTGACTGATCACCTCATTCAGGGCAACTCCATACATCAAATGCCATTTGGATTCAGAATTAACCATTCTACCGAAACAGCCAATTGCTATTTTCTAGAGTGCTTTAAATCCAAACTAGAAATAGGTGGTGAAGTCGGAGCAGTCTTTTTGGATCTTAAAAAGGCCTTTGATACTGTCAATCATGAGGTCCTCTTATCCAAACTATCCTCCCTTAATGTGTCCATTGAAGCCATTAGTTGGATGTATTCCTATCTGACAAATAGAATCCAAAGGGTTCGTCTGGGGGACACTCAGTCAGATTATTTTTACTAGGTTTTATACATTTTTGCAAATTTATTACAAAAAACGTAAACGGAAATATCACATTTACATAAGTATTCAGACCCTTTACTCAGTACTTTGTTGAAGTACCTTTGGCAGTGATTACAGCCTCGAGTCTTCTTGGTTATGACTCTACAAGCTTGGCACACCTGCATTTGAGGAGTTTCTCCAATTCTTCTCTGCAGATCCTCTCAAGCTCTGACAGGTTGGATGGGGAGTGTCGGTCCACAGCTATTTTCAGCTCTCTCCAGAGATGTCTGATCGAGTTCAAGTTCGGCCTCTGGCTGGGCCACTCAAGGACATTCAGAGACTTGTCCCAAAGCCACTCCTCGTTGTCCAGTTGGAAGGTGAACCTTTGCCCCAGTCTGAGTTCCTGAGTGCTCTGGAGCAGGTTTTCATCAAGGATCTCTCTGTACTTTGCTCTGTTTATTTTYCCCTCGATCCTGACTAGTCTCCTAGTCACTGCTGCTGAAAAACATCCCACAGCATGATGCTGCCACCACCATGCTTCACCATTGGGATGGTGCCTGGTGTCCTCCAGACATGACACTTGGCATTCAGGCCAAAGAGTTCAATCTTGGTTTCATCAGACCAGAGAATCTTGTTTCTCATGGTCTGAGAGTCTTTAGGTGCCGTTTGGCAAACGCCAAGAAGGCTGTCATGTGCCTTTTACTGACGAGTGGCTTCCGTCTGGCCACTCTACCATAAAGGCCCTTCTCCCCTGATTGCTCAGTTTGGCCGKGCGGCCAGCTCTAGGAAGAGTCTGGTGGTTCTAAACTCTTTCCATTTAAGAATGATGGAGGCCACAGTGTTCTTGGGGACCTTCAATGTTGCAGACATTATTTGGTACCCTTCCCCAGTTCTGTGCCTCGAAACAATATGTCTCAGGGCTCTACAGACAATTCCTTCAACCTCATGGCCTGGTTTTTGCTCTGACATACACTGTCAACTGTGGAACCTTATATAGACAGGTGTGTGCTTTTTCCAAATCATGTCCAATCAATTGAATTTACCACAGATGGACTCCAACCCAGTTGTAGAAACATCTCAAGGATGATCAATGGAAACAGGATGCACCTGAGCTCAATTTCGAGTCTCATAGCAAAGGGTCTGAATACTTATGTAAATAAGGTAWTTCTGTTTTAGGTTTTAATGCATTAGCAAACATTTCCAAAAACCTGTTTCGCTTTGTCATTATGGGGTATTGTGTGTAGATTGCTGTGGATTTTTTGTTTTTAATCCATTTTAGAATAAGGCTGAAACGTAACAAAATGTGGAACATTTCAAGAGGTCAGAATACTTTCCGAAGGCACTGTATGCATGCAATGATTTTCTCACATCTAAGATATTGCCTCACATGCTAGTCACAAGCAGGACAAACAAACACTTAAGACAATACAAACCAAACGGTTACCACCATTGTCACATCATTCACAAACATCATTTATTCAGTCTGGACAGCTTTAAGCAGTATGTAGATGCAAGCCTTGTCTTTAAGATCCTGCATGGTCTTGCCCCTCCACCCCTATGCTGGCATATCATGCTCAAGGAAAGCACCTCCAGGATAACAAGGGCAGTAACTAGAGGGGACTGCGTTGTCCCTTTTCAACACAGTAACCTCGGTCAATCGGCCTTCTCTGTTAGAGCTGCAATATACTGGAATGCAATGCCTATGGACTTGAGAAACTGCGCTGATTATTGTACTTTTACATTTAAATTGAAAATATGGCTCAAATCTATCCAAACCTGTACACATGAGTTATCTATGGTTCCTCATATGTAAGAAAACAGTTGATGATAGTGTTTTTATTACAAATAAGTTGTTGTTGTTATAATGATATATTATTGGATGTAATGTATTGTATGTTGTATTGTTTCAGTGAGTATGTGTATTGTGGCTGTGTAATGGTCCTTACCTGCCCTGGGACTACAGGTGCAAATGATCTTTTGGCTAACCCCCATCACATTAACATGGATGTTGCATTATTCTAATATTGATGTTGACTAATGTGCACCGTCCCTATAAATAAATACAGTCAGGTGTATTACAATGAATATGGCTTATTATGTAAGGTAGAACCGCCATTTTCTCCACTGTACTTTACTCCAATGTACTGTATTTTACTGTACTGCATCTGTCGGTTTATTTGTGAAAGCTTTTTCCCCCAGCATTGCATTCTCAAGTTAAGATTTGAACCTTCAGATAAAATGTGCGAATGCCTGTTAATTATACAAATTGCTCTTCCATCTGTTTAAACTCTTAGGCAGTGAATTCGGCTATACAATTATAACAATGTTTCATTTCAACTTCTTCTTCACTTTAGGGAAACATTTAAACCATTAATAATATGCTGTTTTAATTGCTTATACTGTATTAATGCACTGCAGCACTCTCTCTGCCTTCCTTCCATATTTATTTTGTGATTGGCGTGGTCTCAGGGCAATTCGTATTATTCTGTACGGAAATCTGTGAGACGGCATTAAGTATTCAAGGTTATGTTATATTATGTAACGGATTTCCTCTTCGTCTGAAGAGGAGTAGCAAGGATCGGACCAATGTGCAGCGTGGTAAGTGTCCATAATGAGAAATTTAATAAATCAACAGAACACTTAACAAAAGTACAAACAAACAACCGAAACAGTCCCGTATGGTGCAGGTACAGACACAGGAAACAACCACCCACAAAACACAAAGGAAAACAGGCTACCTAAATATGGCTCCCAATCAGAGACAACGACTGACACCTGCCTCTGATTGGGAACCATACTAGGCCAAACACATAGAAATATAACCATAGAACAAAACATAGAAAAACAACATAGAATGCCCACCCCAACTCACGCTCTGACCAAACTAAAATAAAGACATAAAAAAGGAACTAAGGTCAGAACGTGACACATTATGAATGGAATAGCGGTCATACCATATCATACAACTTATAGGATGTATACTGTAGTATCGTATGTCTTACCCAGTCGTACAATAGCATAAGAATTGTATGAAGTAACTTATGATACATCTTGGAGGATGTATAGTATTATACATCTTTCTCTGAGACCGGTCTGCTTGTTGCTTTGTAATAACAAAGGAGCATTACAGGGATACTTTACATTGGTGGTTAGGTGAACTAACAAAAAAGGTTAGAATAATTTACGTGTAAGGTTAGGGGAACTAAAACGACAAAGGAATTTAAATAGCAGGTCAGGGGAAGTGGGTATGCGTAGAATAAGGGTTAGGGGAAGGGTTAGCAAAAATGGTACAGTTGTCCCTGACGTGACTCGAACATGCAGCCTTGCTAGAATTGCTAGGCGGTTGCAGATTACGCCCACCCATTCTCCCGACCAACCTCCCTACTTTTGTTTCTGGCTAAAGTAACTAGACTCTTTTTCTTCTTCTTCTTCTGTGGGTTTTATAGCAGACTACAACCCCCAAATATGTACTGCCACCACCAACTGAGCTAGAGCATTAGTAGGTATCATATGTCTTGTAGGTGCTCAGAAATGCTTAAAGTATATTTCGTATGGCTCTGAGGCCAGGCTGGGTTGACATGACAAAAAAACACAAACCAACAGACATTACACAAATAGAGAGCAAATAGTAATGGCGTCTTTTTGTAGGCACTAACGGAGGCTAACTCCGCCATGGCTCGTAGGCCAAAGCCTATGGGGAAATTAATGGGTTTTTGGATAAACACCGAAAATAAGGTCTGTGTTAAACACAGGCTTAAAAGATCTTATACATTTTGTTCTATGAGATCATTTTCATCAGCTAACATACATTTTTGTGAATTTTTAAGCGGTTTAGATGGTACAATGATTCTCTACACTATCCATTGCTTGTTTTGTCATAAACTTAAATTAGGCAAACTATTAGAATTTTAGCAACCAGGAAAYGGAGGAGCAATATCTGCATATTGCACCTTTTAATATTGTCTGATTTTGCACCATGCAGTCAAGGGATTGACTGTTCAAGTTGAGCTATGTCCATGAATGAGGAAATCCATTGCTCATGTCATGTGGAGAAGTGTGTGGGGTTTGCCATCGTAAGGCAACCATTCTCATGGCTGTTAGGCCAGCATGCCAACATTTTCTTTGCCTGTATGTTTGGTTCAGTGAAGAGTCATCATTAAGCAGTTGGAATTAGAAAGACATGGGATGGGTTTAGACAAAGTGCTTGATATTAAAGCCACAGATTGCCGAAAGGAAAAAAACTATTCCTTCCATCTTTATCAAGCCTTTTTCTGCAGACCAAGTAAAGACCAAGCTGGGATAAAGTTGCATAATGATCAGAGCTGCAATTATGGGATGTAACACCACTCTCTGAAATGTTTCTCTCTCTGAGATAGATCAACTCTCCAGGTGCTACCCAAATTATTGTTTTTATTTTCTTATAGTGGTTATTACGTTGAAGATCTGACATTGTTTCAAAGGTACAAATTCAACATATTTTTACATGTTGGTTACCATGATGATATAATCCTGTTGTTGAAATTTTACACTCAAAACAACACTTTCTGTTGATGCCTTTTTCAAATCCAATGTATTTTCAACATAGATTCCACGTCACAATAGGTTGACAGATTCCGTTGAAACAACGTTGATTTAACCAGTTTGTGCCCAGTAGGATGAAACATTTCTTATCTGTTTGCAAAAGGCTTATATGAAAGTGGAAAAGTTACGTTTTCATTGCATTTCCTCTAGTTAAGTGGCACCGAATAACATTCCCAATATGAGATCTGTTGATCAGGCCTTCTTGTACTAACATGCTTTGTGTTTATTTAGGGACGGCTATTGACATCAGAAGCGCATCGCAGATGCAGTTTGTACATCATGTTTTGTCCTCTGACTGCACCTGCTTAAATGTTAAGAACATGAGGACGCTGAATAGTAATTTTCTATTGGAAATACTTACTTAGCCTACTTACTAAAAAACATTGTAAATGCGTCACTGCTTTGGAAATTACATGTTATCYAATTTTTCCCCATGTTTACTCATTTCATAATCCTGGTATTCAATTGAACTGCTGGCTAAGGTAATTGTTCACTAATGGTTCTTCTATTCATTGAACTTTCTTTAGACCTCTTCTTTCCTTGYCAKGAAGGGCTCTGTTTCAATGTGATGCTCAATCATTTTGGTGGCATAGGCACCAAACTCACTCTCACAGAATATGGTTGTGTTAAACATCACTGGTGGAAAACTTATCTAGTTACATGCCCATATCATATTTTGTCACCATTTATTTGCTGTTCACTGATCCTGAATGGCTTCATTTCCTGGTTATGAAGGATTATCACAGTTCAGTCCCCATTTGTATTTTGAGTGACCAACCATGGACTGAGTACAGACGAGCAGATGATGCAGTGCATTTTAAACCGACTGCTACAATGGGAGGACTTGACCCTGGTTTGTTTAACCTATTGACATTCAGGTCTTGTGTATTACTTATTATTACTTATTTGGGGAGGTACGACTACAGACATACATGAGTGTATTGCCCGATGGGGAACAATATCAGTCGATGCTTTGTTGATCTAGCACTATCAACCTTAAAGATGCAGTCCGGGATCTTAAGCACATATATATTAAATCAAATATTGTATGAATTGCAAAAATATATACAGTAACAGTCAAACATATGAATCATGTATTAACCAAAAAAGTGTTAATCAAATATATTTTATATTTGTGATTCTTCAAAGTAGCCACCCTTTGTCTTGATGACAGCTTTGCACACACTTGGCATTCTCTCAACCAGCTTCATGAGGTAGTCACCTGGAATGCATTTCAATTAACAGGTGTGCCTTGTTAATAAAAGTTTATTTGTGGAATTTATTTCCTTCTTAATGTGTTTGAGCCAATCAGTTGTGTTGTGACAAGGTAGAGGTGGTATACAGAAGATAGCCCTATTTGGTAAAAGAAAATCCAGAAMATTTCAAGAACTTTGAAAGTTTCTTCAAATGCAGTTGCAAAAACCATCAAGCGCTATGATGAAACTGGCTCTCATGAGGACCGCCACGGGAAAGGAAGACCCAGAGTTACCTCTGCTGCAGAGGATACGTTCATTAGAGTTAACTGCACCTCAGATTGCAGCCCAAATAAAAGTAACAGACACATCTCAACATTAACTGTTCAGAGGAGACTGCGTGAATCATGCTTTCATGGTCGAATTGCTGCAAAGAAACCACCACTAAAGGACACCATTAAGAAGAAGAGACTTGCTTGGGCCAAGAAACACGAGCAATAGACATCAGACCAGTGGAAATCTGTCCTTTGGTCTGATGAGTTCAAATTTGCGATTTTTGGTTCCAACCACTGTGTCTTTATGAGACGCAGAGTAGGTGAGCGGATGATCTCTGCATGTGTGGTTCCCACCGTGAAGCATGGAGGAGGAGGTGTGATGGTGCTTTACTGGTGACACTCTGTGATTTATTTAGAATTCAAGGCACACTTAACCAGCATGGCTACCACAGCATTCTGCTGTGATACGCCATCCCATCTGGTTTGGGCTTAGTGGGACTATAATTTGTTTTTCAACAGGACAATGACCCAAAACACACCTCCAGGCTGTATAAGGGCTATTGGACCAAGAAGGAGAGTGATGGAGTGCTGCCATCAGATGACCTGGCCTCCACAATCACCCAACCTCAACCCAATTGAGATGGTTTGGGATGAGTTGGACCGCAGAGTGAAGGAAAAGCAGCCAACAAGTGCTCAGCATATGTGGGAACTCCTTCAAGACTGTTGGAAAAGCATTCCTCATGAAGCTGGTTGAGAGAATGCCAAGAGTGTGCAACGCTGTTATCAAGGCAAAGGGTGGCTACTTTGAAGAATCTCAAATATAAAATATATTTTGATTTGWTTAACACTCTTTTGGCTATTACATGATTATATATGTATTATTTCACATTTTTGATGTCTTCACTATTATTCTACAATGTAGAAAATACTATGAATAAATAAAAACCCTTGAATGAGTAGGTGTCCAAACTTTTGACTGGTACTGTATTGTTTTAGGACGTAACATATCATAAGAAATGGATAACATTGTACACAATTGTGCACAATTCTTTTGCTTCAAAAGCACTACTTTCAAAACTGCTGGCTGAAGTTATACRAAAGCTCTGGAGCATCACTGTTATTCAAGGACATCACACATGCTTTTGGCGCTCTTCAAATTTAGTCAACAAACACACCATTATCCATGATTCAAGACACATACCCACTTAAATTAGTTGCTAAGAGACTGCATCAGGCTTCCCACACACATTCTTTTACACATTATCAGAGTTTTCACTTCACTTTTGCTCTACTGTATCTCATTATTTTTGTCAATACAATATATTTGTATTATATGCTGTGAAACTGTGTTTATAGTTTGGGTTTTAAACAAACAAAGCCAATTCAATGTTGCTCGAGAGAAGAGAGATTTCACAGTATGTTAAATCAGACATCATCTTTGAACAACATGCTGATTGGTGATTGTTATGCAACAGGATGAGCAATGTCAACCCTTATACATGATAGGGCAAAATATGCCTCCCCAGTCCCCAGTCCCCACAATCACAAATCTTACGTATCCAACATAAGAGAAATGTAGAAATGTTCTTGTCCTTATGTCCATGTCAAAACTATTAGATTATTCATTCCCTGTCTTTGAAAACATTCATATTTTGGGCATATGAGAAACTGAACACAAAGTGGAATTAAAGAGAAAAGCAACACCTTTTTACAGTATAAAAATAATAAACATCTTCGAGAAGTCCCTACATTTTCAGCATCAGAAAGCACAGAAGAGAATTGTAATTTCAGTGGACTTCCTGAATTGACTGGAATTGAAATGGAATTTACCATTGAAAATGTTATTAGAGCTATACAATAGGTCACTAAACAGCTCAAGGAAACAAAATAATGTAAGTTACGTAAGCATGCATATGTTGACTGGGGTTTGAAGCCCCTTATTACACAGTATACAGTGTATTTATTAGATTTAGTCAAAGTCAGAACCTGCCTGAAGCAGCTGTTGTGTTTCTGTCAGTGATAAAATACTGTGGATGGTCAACAGGCAAATGGTATGGTATGGTATGGTATGGTATGGAATGGTATGGTATGGTATGGTATGGTATGGAATGGTATGGTATGGTATGGTATGGTATGGTATGGTATGGTATGGATGATCATTCATGGAAAATAATAGCAAATGTCAAATTCAGTCATGCCATTATTGTTCTTGTTTCTTTATTCATAAGCTTTTGTATAAAATAATTGCACTTTTTTTTTCAAAACCAACTTGCCTTTAACCAATTGTATTATATGTTTTAGCAATCTATCTGAAGAATCCCTACCTACAGTAATTCCCTGACAAATAGGCCAGAGTCTTCTTGCTGTAGCTAGCTACATTGACGGTGGGTTGTGAACCCCAGGCAGCCTTGTTAACACATAGGCTGTGCTCCCTGTATCTTAAAGTTCAAACACCTACTGCCTTCCAAATGTCGACAAGCATCAGGGGCAAATCAGGGGCAAATCGCCAGAGAGCATGTACAATTTTCCTTTGGTACGGAGCTTAACCTGGCTGGAGGGAGAAGCCATGTAACGGTTTTCTAGATCTTCCTCCTCCTCAGACGAGGAGAGGAGAGAAGGATCGGAGGACCAATACGCAGCGAGGTATGATGACATAATTAATTTATTAAATTAAAGACGAAACACGAAGAACACTTGAATAACTTACAAAATAAGAAAACGACGTAGACGAAACCTGAACATGGAACTTACATAAAGACACGAAAGAACTCACGAACAGGAACAGACTACATAAAACGAACAAACCGAAAACAGTCCYGTGTGGTGCACAGACACAGACACAGGAGACAATCACCCACAAACAAACAGTGTGAAACAGCCAACCTATATATGGTTCTCAATCAGAGGAAAACGTCAAACACCTGTCTCTGATTGAGAACCATATAAGGCTGATTACAAGACCTAAACATAGAAACACAAAACATAGAAATGCCCACCCACACTCACGCCCTGACCGACTAACACATACAAAACAACAGAAAATAGGTCAGGAACGTGACAAGCCATGTGGTATCAATCATATGGCTTGAGGTTGTATTTTATCAGCATTTGTCTTGAAAAAAGAATGCACAACTCAATGCATATTTCATGATGACATACTATATCAATATAACATGACAAACCCTGTGGTAATATACAGTACAAATGCTAATTTCTATGTATGTACTGTACATGTATATTTACTATCATTGTTCAGGTAAATCTCTAATCGCAAGCAGAAAGAATATAGAAAGGCTCCTTGGCACTAAATTGCAGAGCACCGTCACTACCTCAATCTGAATACTATTCAACAGTAAGTGCTGCTTATCCATTATTGCACTGTATTTCTTAGAGGTTACTGTCATGATTAGCAATATATCATTTTTAAGAGATTGAAAACTGAGATTTAGGATTAACTGTGTGTTTAATCCACTCCAAAATCTAATGCCACGTTTGAATCGATTATCATTGGACAAGCGTGGTCCCGTGTGGCTCAGTTGGTAGAGCATGGCGCTTGCAACGSCAGGGTTGTGGGTTCATTCCCCACGGGGGGACCAGGATGAATATGTATGAACTTTCCAATTTGTAAGTCGCTCTGGATAAGAGCGTCAGCTAAATGACTTAAATGTAATGTAAATGTAAGTGTTATCTTAATACATTGAGATTTTCATTCCAATTGAAGAGGCTGAACCTATGCCATCTTTAAATAATCATTTCACGGTTTATGTTATTTGAATGTACCACCATGTTTACATAACTACATTAAATAGTACCTGTAACAATAGTAAAAAATAACTGCTTACATAGACTTACATACAATATTGTATGATAAGGCAGCATCTGACAGCATTGAATGCAGATGGTATGAGGTACCAAATTCCAGATAGGGAAAATGTTGCTAGGAGACCTGACATCAGCTATTTATTCCACAATCAGGCAGTATCCCACGTGTGTCCCTGCTCAGTATAAAGCCAGTGGGATCTCATCCTGGAGTAGAAGTAGGTTTAGGAGGCAGCTTTTGCAACGAGGTTAGAAAAGTGTGAGCTCAACAGAGGTCTACCCTACTGTCAGACCCATTCTAACCATAGAAAGATCCAAGAACTCATCACCACCTGAACCATTATTCACTTGATCATGACGCCCCAATGTTATCTGGACAGATCAATTTCCTTCTCAGTAGTTAAAATGAATTTATTATACACAAGTTATCACCCCAAGGCTACATTTGAAGAGCATTGACTTCTTTTCACACATCAAGATGTTCCCTCCAGACGTGTGGAATTCTACAGACCTGATGTGGTTCAATACGTCTGAGTTGAATGCTTCTCTGGAGGATCCGGAGGAGAGGGACCACCCGTTCCTGACAGACGCCTGGCTGGTGCCTCTCTTCTTCGCCCTCATCATGCTGGTGGGGCTAATTGGGAACTCGCTGGTCATCTATGTCATCTCCAAACACAGGCAGATGAGGACAGCCACCAACTTCTACATAGGTGAGCAAGACTAAGGGGTTTCCCTTACAGTTACAAAGGCTTTTCCACTTATAACACAGTCACTGAACCTCATTGTTCTTGTGGATTGTCATGAACTGGGAAGAAACGTGTTCTTTGTGTGTGACTGTCACAGTCAATGTTATGTAAAGTATGTGGATCCGAGAAATAGTTTATTTCCACTGTAAACTAGGACTAATGACTGTATAATCTTGCAGCCTTAATTACTGTATTTTTTTTAATGAAGACTGTACATGAATATTGTGGATAGTAACCTTATCCATTGTGTCTGTAGAATGCATCTATACAATACAGTACTGTAGCCTATACTAACAAACAACATATGAAAGGGATCATGTCTCTAAACTAAATAACAGGTCTTGTTTGACATTGGAAATGCATGTGTGGAGTGGAGATGTGCAAAATCAATGGATTTTGAAATATTATCAATTGACCAAGAAGGTGGAGAGCACATATATTTGTGCTCATAAATAACAATGATGGTATCAACGTGTGTGTGTGTGTGTGTGTGTGTGTGTGTGTGTGGGTGTGGGTGTGTGTGTGTGTGTGTGTGTGTGTGTGTGTGGTGTGTGTGTGTGTGTGTGTGTGTGTGTGGTGTGTGTGTGTGTGTGTGTGTGTGTGTGTGTGTGTGTGTGTGTGTGTGTGTGTGTGTGTGTGTGTGTTTGAAATGACTGACTGATATCTCCCTGGCCAGCTACACTGGAACCTGTTTTTAATATTTAATCATATTGGTTTACTACTTCCACCTCCTGTGGACAACAGCTCAAATGTTTTCTCTCGCCTCTCAGTTGTTGCTATAAATTATGCAAGTCTATTCAGAAGAGAGCACCATTTTAGACAACTTTGATACAATAAATCTATTTTATTACAGCTATACAACTAATCTCAAAGGAACATAAGTCCTATTGTGGCAGATGTCCTCACTATACCCCTGCAGGTCCTGTCCACCTGTATTACTAATAAGACCTCTTCTACATGTCAGTGAAACAGTAATATCCCCCATCATTTCAAAACAAAATACTGCAGTATCTTGTGAGAAATTTCTCCCACGTTTCATATAATCCCCCCCCCCCCCCCCCCCCAATTGTGTATTTGGCTTTCGTAATTTGGTGAAATCAATTGGCTCTTTGAAGCCCATGCCAAAATACACTGATTTGGTGACATGCCTTTGAATTTTACAAAGCAAGTAATTTATTCAAATTAATAACTTTGACTCACAGGTTCAAATGGTTCTTTTATGTTGCAACAGTTTGTTCATCAGAAAGAAATGAATGAGTTGCCTCCTAACTGAGCTTATTTCCACAGCTAACCTGGCTGCCACAGACATCATCTTCCTGGTGTGTTGTGTCCCGTTCACAGCCACTCTCTACCCGCTCCCTGGATGGATATTTGGGAACTTCATGTGTAAATTTGTTGCTTTTCTACAGCAGGTAAATCATTTGAAGAAAACACATTGCCTCTGGTCACAGACTTATATCTGTTTTTATATTTGCATATTAATGATGGCTTTTCTCACCACAATGCAATTCGGGTATCATTGCCCTCAATTGGATCCCTGAGGTACTGTCTAGTCCTATTAGTCTGAAAAATTATAACTGTTCTGGTGCCTGACTGTACCCAATTAAATTACCTAACTGCAATATTGAATTTGCAGTGTCATTTCATTTATCCGGTAGAGGGTAGAGGTTCATGGTAATTTGTCAACAATGTATGGGCAACTTTGTATTTTTAAATGCAATTTGAGTACCAATATGTGTATTTTTTCATATTAAAACAATCCGTTTGAAACTCCCAATAAATCAAAATTCAAGGCTTATCTGAGCATCATTCACTGTGGACCTACTCCATTTGGCGAGACCTCATTGGTTAAGACTGGTTGGTTATGACTCATGACATGTAAGGGATTTATGCAGGTGAATGATGAATCACTGTCTATATAAAGAATGTCCTTTTACCATTTGAAAAAAAATAGACAATCAGTCCATCAGGCTTCTTGCGATTAACTACAGCTTCAATCAAGCAGGTTCGGAAGATTAAAACTAATCTGTTGGGTTGGCAAATGACTAAAGCTCTGAACATACTGTAGATGGAATCCTAGGCTCCAATCTCAGAAGTCATCAAATCTCAGATGTCACGAGTGTTTCAATTTCACCACAGTAAGGAGAGGGATGAATACTTGTCAGCACACTGCACAACGTGTCTCTAGACTCTGAAGCAGTCAAGTCTTTATTGTCACGTGCACAAGTATGGTGAAATGCCTTTCTTGCCAGCTCTTTCCCATCAATGAAGTAAGTCAATCAAAGTAAGCAGTAAGTCAATCAAAAATAACTTTAAATGCATAGTGCAAGGTGCAAAAATAGAATTATGATAGAGCAAGGCAGAAGAGAGGTGTCAGCATCATGCAGTATGCTATAGTCAGAGCTCTCTCATCTTCACCACATGAACCATCAGCCACCAGGGGGATCTTGTGAGCTTTGATAATACCTTATGTCAATACCACACATCCTCTCAGTAAACCATGGCTTTCACTGACATTGGCATAAGTCAGTTATTAAGCCACAGGATGTGATCAACACATTTCATTGAACTGAACTCCATTGAAACAGAACTTGCCATTGGAAATCTATCTGAAATGTGTCAATTTAAAGTATGGTTCCCCAACTGCTTTAAAAATAAATATATATATTGTTGGACATAAAAGCCTAAAAATACCAGGATACCAGCTCCAAGTGATTTTAATTTTGGAAATCTGTTCCCAAGTATTCTCATGCATAATAGAAAGACACGTGATTGTATACAAATTATTGTGTTTCAGTCAAATATTATACCTATTTGGGCGGTCAATTTGCAGTCTACAAATTATTTGTCATTATGTTCCAGACCATCCACTCAAGACAAAATCGTCCCGCAGCTGAATCTAGATGATAATCTTTTGGTATGTCAGAATTTTTTTTACCCATCAATTAAAACATATACAGTTGAAGTCGGAAGTTTACATACACTTAGGTTGGTGTCATTAAAACTCGTTTTTCAACCACTCCATAAACTTCTTGTTAACAAACTATAGTTTTGGAAAGTTGGTTAGGACATCTACTTTGTGCATGACACAAGTCATTTTTCCAACAATTGTTTACAGACAGATTATTTCACTTATAATTCACTGTATCACAATTCCAGTGGNACAGTAAAACAAGTCCTATATCGACATAACCTGAAAGGCCACTCATCAAGGAAGAAGCCATTTCTCCAAAACCACCATAAAAAAGCCAGACTACGRTTTGCAACTGCACATGTGGACGAAGATCGTACTTTTTGGAGAAATGTCCTCTAGTCTGATGAAACACCTCAAGGCTCAGTATTTGTCACGCACTGACCTTAGTTATCTATGTTTTCTTTATTATTTTGGTTAGGTCAGGGTGTGACGAGGGTGGGTATGCTTGTTTTTGTATTGTCTAGGGTTTTTTGTATATCTAGGGGTTTTGATATGTCTAGGTATATGTAGGTCTATGGTGGCCCGAATTGGTTCCCAATCAGAGGCAGCTGTTTATCGTTGTCTCTTATTGGGGATCATATTTAGGTTGCCATTTTCCCTTTTGGTTTTGTGGGTTCTTGTCTATGTGTAGTTGCCTGTTCAGCACTCTTTGTATAGCTTCACGGTTCGTTTTGTTAGTTTTGTTCAGTGTTCATTCTTATAATAAAGAGAATGTACGCATACCACGCTGCGCCTTGGTCTCCTCCCTACGACAGCCGTGACAGTATTGCCCCTCCTTTCCTCTATATATATTATATTTTTTTTAAATTGTTTTAATTGAACCTTTATTTAACTAGGCAAGTCCGTTCAGAACAAATTCTTATTTACAATGACGGCCTACCGGGGAACAGTGGGAAAACTGCTTTGTTCAGGGGCAAAACAACAGATTTTTACCTTGTCAGCTCAGGGATTCGATTCAGCAACCTTTCAGTTACTGGCCCAATGCTCTAACCACTAGGGAACCTGCCGCCTCAATGTACAATTCTGTATATTCATAAATTAATTGCCTCAAATGTTCACTTATGTGATGAGGATACAATGCTCTATACATCAGGTTCAAATCATTTCCAGATAAAATCATCTTGGAGAGTTGCTAGTAACACTTTACAAAAATGTTTTCTAGCAAAAAATGTGGTTTTAAATCAAACAAAGTCCTATATCATGCTGTTTGGTACACGTCAAATAATTAATTCCACAGCTGGCCATTTCAAAATGCATGCAAGTGATGGAACAATGCTTGAAAGTAATTGTTTGAAATATCTGGATTTTGAAGATTTTGAATGATCTTTTGGAAAGCATGTTGATTATATTAGAAAAACAATTATCTATACGCTTGGGTTACTACACAATATTTGTTTTACTCTTACTGAACGGTACCACGTTCATCTGTACAAACAATAGTACGCAAGTATAAACACCATGGGACCACGCAGCCGTCATACCGCTCAGGAAGGAGACACCTTCTGTCTCCTAGAGATGAACGTACTTTGGTGAGAAAAGTGCAAATCAATCCCAGAACAACAGCAAAGGATCTTGAAGATGCTGGAGGATACAACTACAAAGGTATCTATATCCACAGTAAAACGAGTCCTATATGGACATAACCTGAAAGGCCGCTCAGCAAGGAAGATGCCACTTCTCCAAAACCACCATAAAAAAAACAGACTRCGGTTTGTAACTGCACATGGGGACAAAGATCGTACTTTTTGTAGAAATGTTCTCTGGTCTGATGAAACAAAAATATAACTGTTTGGCCATAATGACCCTCGTTATGTTTGGAGGATAAAGGGGGAGGCTAGGATTAAATGTCAAGAGTTGTGAAAAACTGAGTTTAAATGTATTTGGCTAAGGTGTATGTAAACTTCTGACTTCAACTTTATATGTAATTTACTTGGCCCTATTACTCTTCCATATCTTGAAAACTTGATTGCTGACATGCAATTTTTTTCTCCAGACTATGTCATTTTGGGACTATTTTGAGGAGTGACAAACAGTCACATTTAATTTAATAAAGAAATGACATAGTTGCAAAAGCAGTATTATGTGAAGGTTAGAAAATTACTGATGCTCAACAAAACTTCTACACAGATTCTAGTCCTCTGTTTAGATTTGTATTTTCATCAAAAGGACCAACTCTCTCTATGATGTATATTTTTGGTAGACTAATTGATAACTCACTCCCCCACATATTCATATATCACTGCTGCTGTACAGTGTGTAAGTGGGAGGATTCATTAAATCAGACTTTGTGAACCCATTTTAATATCCGTTGTAATTCTTAGCTTTATTTTTTTAAATATATGTTTACTATTTTCTTAAATCCTTTTTACTTGTTCAACCCACGTGCAGTGCTCCTCTTCGTTCAAGAGACTCATCGTTCAAGAGACTCACTTGTCTTCGGATCAATGATGTACACCTGTTCAGTCTCTCTTTCGCACTTCAGTGAGAAACAAGGGCGTTGGATAGATCTCAAGTAGTGTAGTTACTGAACTGGGTCACAAATCCTACTCTCCAACAACATTATGTTGTTTAGAACCTGCTCATCTGTTATCACAGATGGCAACCAACTGTCAGAGGCATCATGCAACCATTAGCATTTTTTTATGGGGAAAAGATTTCAAACTCAACATTATTTTATGAATTATGTGTGAAAGAAACTTTATGGTTTATATTTTTATCCTAGAAATGGGACAAAACGTATGGGCATGACACCTAACCCAGGAGAATGAGTTAATAATGATTTGAGATAATGTCTTTCTAAAGTTACATTTTCTCATTATGCTCATCATTTTCATTCCTTCCCAGTGTGATGGCAGGCAGGTGCCATTTATTTGAATTTACATACATTTTACAGCATGTCTCTTATGTAAAATTGTTAATATTGTTTCACCTGTGAACAACCCAGAATGAAAGTCATTATTTTGTTATTCTTTTTTCTTAGGTGACTGTTCAGGCTACATGCATCACCCTCACTGCCATTAGTGGGGATCGCTGCTATGTCACAGTATACCCTCTAAAGTCCCTACGCCATCGCACTCCACGAGTCGCCATGATCGTTAGCATCTGTATATGGATCGGTAAGTCACATGCCTGAACCAATTGCAAACCATTGATTTTGGCTCAAAGCATCATGAACACGTCTACATTTTCTATAAAGTTAAACTAATTCAATGTTTGTCTTTTTTAAAGGTTCCTTCATTCTATCCACCCCGATCTTCATGTACCAGAGAATTGAGGAGGGCTACTGGTATGGACCGAGACACTACTGCATGGAGAGGTTTCCCTCTAAGACCCAGGAGAGGGCTTTCATCCTGTACCAGTTCATAGCTGCCTACCTACTACCTGTCATTACCATCTCCTTCTGCTACACACTCATGTTGAAGAGGGTGGGCCAGCCGTCCGTTGAGCCAGTAGACAATAATTACCAGGTATGGAGAGACTATTACTTTGGGTGTTTCTTTATGACTTAGTTTAAAACATCAATAGGTGCACTCCTTTGTCAAGGTTACACAATGAAAGCATGAGTTCATATTTGGATCCCTTCCAATTTGCAGGTATACTACAGTATGTCATTAAAAACCCTCAGCCGGTGACCATGTTTTGAACTACATACAGTATAGGTCATTTCGAAGCCCGTCACAGTAGTAGTGAGTTAACTTCAACATTTCTACTACAGGTCCACCTGTTGTCTGAGAGGACCGTCACTCTGAGGAGTAAGATCTCCAAGATGGTGGTGGTTATTGTCCTCCTATTCACCATCTGCTGGGGGCCTATCCAACTCTTCGCCCTGTTCCAGTCCTTCTACCCCAACTACAAGGTCAACTACACTACCTATAAGATCAAGACATGGGCTAACTGCATGTCCTACGCTAACTCCTCCATCAACCCAATCATTTATGGCTTCATGGGAGACAGTTTCCGCAAGTCCTTCAAAAAGACTTTCCACTTCCTGTTCAAACACAAAGTGAGAGACAGCAGTGTCACGTCACGCACGGCTAATGCAGAAATCAAGTTAGTTGCTGCAGAGGAAGGCAACAACGAAGGGAAATGAGCCTTGGGCTGAGTGAGCTGCTGGGGGCAAAGCTGTTGGGGATTCAGTTCACATTGGCACACAAACAGAAAAACACATGATAGACTGCTGCGAATGTACACTTTCAGAAGGCAATGACCCCCTGCTGGGAGCAGCATTTTAAAATGGCATTTGATGTGTTGTTTGCAATTCTATAAAAGCTGACTGATCCTGCTCTGTTCTGACATCACAGACAATGAAAGGACATTGTAAAAAATATATAATGTTCACCACCTAGGCGGAATGCTCAGAATAATATGAAAATAATACAATTAAAACAATAAAAGTTATTGGAATTAAATTATATGAAATCTAATAGACACTATGGTTACAAGAGCAGTCCAAGGTGACCTCAAAATGGGTTTGTGGACATTTTGTTATCAGATGTACACAGGTTGTTAACACGTTGTTATCATTAACTCATCTCAAAGCTGTGAAGTGATTGCACCCGATTTATATTTTTCAATGGAGAGATTTATGATGGTAGCTAGGAATTTCACATGAATGGCGTTACAAACCACTCAGGAGTTAAATTCCAGGCCAGTTCAATGGGTGTACAGCCAACAGTGATGTGTAGGAGCTTGCTCAGGTAGGGGCATAGTCAATGAGGCGTGGTGAGTGTTTACTTTACTACTATGTTCCAGACACACACTTACACCTCCCTTTACACACAGTGCACAGGTGGCGGGGGCCAGCCCTATCATACTTTCACTGGCCATCCCTACATTCCCACAGCATTATCTTATGCGACTTATAGTCACCCGATCGTTTCCTTTGACAGCGACGCTGTAAAAAAGGACACAATCTGTGACTGACTTGTCCTAACAGTGCCTCCTCCCAATGTGCCGTGACTGTCTGTCCTTGTTTGAATTGCGGATCGAAACATCTGTACTGTTGGAAGTATCTGTGTTCTATCTGCCACTATTTTAGCGTTGAGTTGAAAAGTTCACTTGAAAAAAGTGTTTAGAAAGGTGGGAAGATAAACAGAACTAAAGCGCTTGGAAACAATGGAAAACTTTGAACAGATTTAGATTGAATTCTGTACAGAATGTTTTACTGCATACACACTTGAATGCAGTTTAGTGCATGTTTGATTGTAACGCTCCCTGTGAAAATATGTATTGTCTTCAGGCATTTCAGATGTCTGTACATTTTGTTTTGGTAATCACTCCACTTAAGTGTTTTCGAAAAGCCTTTATTATAGACTTTCCCTACAGTATTTGCACTATCTTTATTTATTATTAATATATTGATCTTACCGCTTTAGCTCTATGAATCATGTAACATTCCCTGTATTGTAAATGCCTAACTGCTGTAGGCCTACATGAATATGTACAGTACTGTGGATTTAACCACTGTGTTTGATTATTCATTTACTTTTAAGCTTTTTTATGTGTAATCAGAAATTTGAAAAGTACATATCATTACCTTTGTTACTAACACAGAATTGTACATTATTATACTTTTTTCTAAAGGAGTAGTGTGAGTCTTGTAAAGTTAGGCGTTCCTACAGGGAAATGTATCAATGCAGTTGTCTTCTGTTTGGGGGTGACAGACAATTTACTGATTCATACATGATGTGTCTTATAACGGCATCCAAGAATCAATCTGCAAAGATTGTGATGAATCTAATTCACAGAGTAAGGTCTTGGTTGTGTTTTGATAGATGATGTTGCCATAGTCTAAGATAGGTAGCAGCAGTTTGGTTACTGAGGTTTTTCTAATGGATACAGTAAAACAAATATTGTGTAGTAACCCAAGCGTATAGATAATTGTTTTTCTAATATAATCAACATGCTTTCCAAAAGATCATTCAAAATCTTCAAAATCCAGATATTTCAAACAATYACTTTCAAGCATTGTTCCATCACTTGCATGCATTTTGAAATGGCCAGCTGTGGAATTAATTATTTGACGTGTACCAAACAGCATGATATAGGACTTTGTTTGATTTAAAACCACATTTTTTGCTAGAAAACATTTTTGTAAAGTGTTACTAGCAACTCTCCAAGATGATTTTATCTGGAAATGATTTGAACCTGATGTATAGAGCATTGTATCCTCATCACATAAGTGAACATTTGAGGCAATTAATTTATGAATATACAGAATTGTACATTGAGGCGGCAGGTTCCCTAGTGGTTAGAGCATTGGGCCAGTAACTGAAAGGTTGCTGAATCGAATCCCTGAGCTGACAAGGTAAAAATCTGTTGTTTTGCCCCTGAACAAAGCAGTTTTCCCACTGTTCCCCGGTAGGCCGTCATTGTAAATAAGAATTTGTTCTGAACGGACTTGCCTAGTTAAATAAAGGTTCAATTAAAACAATTTAAAAAAAATATAATATATATAGAGGAAAGGAGGGGCAATACTGTCACGGCTGTCGTAGGGAGGAGACCAAGGCGCAGCGTGGTATGCGTACATTCTCTTTATTATAAGAATGAACACTGAACAAAACTAACAAAACGAACCGTGAAGCTATACAAAGAGTGCTGAACAGGCAACTACACATAGACAAGAACCCACAAAACCAAAAGGGAAAATGGCAACCTATATATGATCCCCAATAAGAGACAACGATAAACAGCTGCCTCTGATTGGGAACCAATTCGGGCCACCATAGACCTACATATACCTAGACATATCAAAACCCCTAGATATACAAAAAACCCTAGACAATACAAAAACAAGCATACCCACCCTCGTCACACCCTGACCTAACCAAAATAATAAAGAAAACATAGATAACTAAGGTCAGTGCGTGACAAATACTGAGCCTTGAGGTGTTTCATCAGACTAGAGGACATTTCTCCAAAAAGTACGATCTTCGTCCACATGTGCAGTTGCAAAYCGTAGTCTGGCTTTTTTATGGTGGTTTTGGAGAAATGGCTTCTTCCTTGATGAGTGGCCTTTCAGGTTATGTCGATATAGGACTTGTTTTACTGTTGATATAGATACTTTTGTACCTGTTTCCTCCAGCATCTTCACAAGGTCCTTTGCTGTTGTTCTGGAATTGATTTGCACTTTTCGCACCAAAGTACGTTCGTCTCTAGGAGACAGAACGCGTCTCCTTCCTGAGCAGTATGATGGCTGCGTGGTCCCATGGTGTTTTTACTTGCGTAGTATTGTTTGTACAGATGAACGTGGTACCTTCAGGCGTTTGGAAATTGCTCCCAAGGATGAACCAGACTTGTGGAGGTCTACAATTTTTTTTCTGAGGTCTTGGCTGATTTCTTTTGATTTCCCCATAATGTCAAGCAAAGAGTTTGAAGGTAGGCCTTGAAATACATCCACAGGTACACTTCCAATTGACTCAAATTATGTCAATTAGCCTATCAGAAGCTTCTAAAGCCATGACATAATTTTCTGGAATTTTCCAAGCTGTTTAAAGGCACAGTCAACTTAGTGTATGTAAACTTCTGACCCACTGGAATTGTGATACAGTGAATTATAAGTGAAATAATCTGTCTGTAAACAATTGTTGGAAAAATGACTTGTGTTAGGACATGCACAAAGTAGATGTCCTAACCGACTTTCCAAAACTATAGTTTGTTAACAAGAAATTTGTGGAGTGGTTGAAAAACGAGTTTCAACTGTATGTACTGAACAGATACCTGCAGATAATGTAAGACTGACATAAGCAGACAACGAAATGGCAAACAACTGACTGAAAGGTTACGTTTCCGCTTGACCTGACTACCTTGATAGCATTGTTACGTACCCGTTTTGGCCTTGCAGTCCTCTTATTGATAATCGTTATCCTGTTCAGTGACTTTATTATATCATAGGTGAAACATATTGTATGTACTGTAACTCCCCAGTAAGACAGCCCACCAATATCTCATGACTGATTTGTGATCAGTTCCACTATGACTCGACAAGGAGGCACATTCAGAGGGGTTGGGTTAAATGCGGAAGACACATTTCAGTTGAATGCATTCAGTTGTACAACTGACTAGATATCCCCCTTTCCCTTTCTTTAGTCTTCATATAAGCAGAGAAAACAATACATTTAAAAAGTATACACCAAGCACTCTCCCTACTTGCTCGCACATGTTCTCAACATTCTTTTAGGCTGACAGACCGTTTGGCTACTCCCAACACTGACTGCCGGCCGGTATTGTTATTTTCACAAGACACAGGAAATATGCACAACATGCCGCACCTCTCAGGTCATGCCCCACAGGTCATGCACTTAACAGACTTAACAGATAAGCCCTCTAGGGTGTCATCCAATCTGGACGATAGGGGTAGCATGCCAGGTGTGGCAGCATAGCAAGGTAAGCAGCAGAGCAGTTCTAGCCGGGTACGATGTTAATGTAACAGGATCTGAGAATCATCACCTTTAAATCAAATCCAACCAAATGTTATTTGTCACATGCGCCGACTACAACGGGTGTATACTTGACCTTGAAATGGTTGCTTGCGAGCCCCTTCCTAACGATGCAGAGTTAAAAAATAAAAGTAGTAACACAAGATGAATAAAATACACAAGAATGGAGCTAAACTCAGCAAAAAAAGAAACGTCCCTTTTTCAGGACCCTGTCTTTCAAAGATAATTCGTAAAAATCCAAATAACTTCACAGATCTTCATTGTAAAGGGGTTAAACACTGTTCCCGTGCTTCCCGCAATTAATGAACATGCACCTGTGGAACAGTCGTTAAGACACTAACAGCTTACAGACGGTAGGCAATTAAGGTCACAGTTATGAAAACTTAGGACACTAAAGAGGCCTTTCTACTGACTCTGAAAAACACCAAAAGAAAGATGCCCAGGGTCCCTGCTCATCTGCTTGAACGTGCCTTAGGCATGCTGCAAGGAGGCTTGAGGACTGCAGATGTGGCCAGGGCAATAAATTGCAATGTCCGTAATGTGAGCACACCGACCTACGACAGTGCTACAGGGAGACAGATGACAGCTGATTGTCCTCGAGTGGCAGATCACGTGTAACAACACCTGCACAGGATCGGACATCTCGAACATCACACCTGCGGGTCAGGTACAGGATGGCAACAACAACTGCCCGAGTTACACCAGGAACACACAATCCTTCCATCAGTGCTCAGACTGTCCACATAGGCGACAGAGGCTGGAATGAGGGCTTGTAGGCCTGTTGTAAGGCAGGTCCTCACCAGACATCACGGCAACAACGTCGCCTATGGGCACAAACCACCATCGCTGGACCAGACAGGACTGGCAAAAAGTGCTCTCCACTGATGAGTCGCGGTTTGTCTCACAGGGGTGATGTCGGATCGTGTTTATCGTCGAAGGAATCAGCGTTACACCGAGGCCTGTACTCTGGAGCAGGATCGATTTGGAGGTGGAGGTCCGTCATGGTCTGGGGCGGTGTGTCACAGCATCATCGGACTGAGCTTGTTGTCATTGCAGGTAATTTCAACGCTGTGAGTTACAGGGAAGACATCCTCTTCCCTCATGTGTACCCTTCCTGCAGGCTCATCAATGACCCTCCATTATGACAATGCCACAAGCCATACTTTGTGCGTGATTCCTGCAAGTGGAGAATGTCAGTGTTCTGCCATGGCCAGCGAAGAGCCCGGATCTCAATCCCATTGTGCACGTTGGGACCTGTTGATCGGAGTGAGGTAGGGCATTCCCCCCCAGAAATGTCCGGGAACTTGCAGGTGCCTTGGTGGAAGAGTAGGGTAACATCTCACAGCAAGAACTGGCAAATCTGGCACAGTCCATGAGGAGGAGATGCACTGCAGTACTTAATGCAGCTGGTGGCCACACCAGATACTGACTGTTACTTTTGATTTTGACCCCCCCTTGTTCAGGGACACATTATTCCATTTCTGTTAGTCACATGTCTGTGGAACTTGTTCAGTTTATGTCTCAGTTGTTGAATCTTGTTTTGTTCTTACAAATATTTACACATGTTAAGTTTGCTGAAAATAAACGCAGTTGACAATGAGAGTTAATTTTTTTGCTGAGTTTAACATACAGGGAGTACCAGTACCAAGATCAATGTGGAGCTATATACAGGGAGTACCAGTACCAGATCAATGTGGAGCTATATACAGGGAGTACCAGTACCAGATCAATGTGCAGGGGTACGAGGTGTTTGAGGTAGATATGTACATGAAGGCAGGGTAAAGTGACTAGGCATCAGGATAGGTAATAATAGATAGTAAAATAGAGAACAAGAGTAGCAGCAGCATATGATGAGTGTAAAAGTGTGTGTGTATGTGTATTTGTGTTGTGTCGGTATGCGTGTTTGTGTTATGTGTGTGTGTGTATATGTATGTAGTGAATGTGAAAGTGTGTGGGTTTTGTGTGAGAGTGTCAATGTAGTATGTGTATATAGTGTGTATATACGGCAGGTAGCCTGGCGGGTAGGAACGTTGGGCCAGTAACTGAAAGGTTGCTGGATCGAATCCATGAGATGACAAGGTAAATATCTGTCGTTCTGCCCCTGAGCAAGGCAGTTAACCCATTGTTCCCCGGGCGCCAAAGATGTGGATGTTGATTAAGGCAGCCCTCCACACCTCTCTGATTTAGAGGGGTTGGGTTAAATGCGGAAGACAAATTTCAGTTGAATGCATTCAGTTGTACAACTGACTAGGTATCACCCTTTCCCTATATAGTCTTGTGAGTGTGCATAGAGACAGTGCAAGATAGGGCCAGTGCAGATAGTCCGGGTAACCATTTAATAAACTATTTAGCTTAAGTCGTTCTATGTGGAAATAGAACCCAGAAAAACATGTGTCATTTTTGGTATATCAACAACAAAAAAGGTTAAATAAAAAAATATACATTACCAGTCAAACGTTTGGACACACCTACTCATTCAAGGGTTTTTCTTTATTTTGTACTATTTCCTCCATTGTAGAATAATAGTGAAGACATCAAAACTATGAAATAACACATATGGAATCATGGAGCAAACAAAAAAGTGTTAAACAAATCAAAATAGATTCTTCAAAGTAGCCACCTCTTGCTTTGATGACAGCTTTGCACACTCTTTGCATTTTCAACCAGCTTCACCTGGAATGCTTTTCCAACAGTCTTGAAGGAGTTCCCACATATGCTGAGCACTTGTTGGCTGCTTTTCCTTCACTCTGCGGTCCAACTCATCCCAAACCATCTCAATTGGGTTGAGGTCGGGTGATTATGGAGGCCAGATCATCTGATGTAGCCCTCCATCACTCTCCTTCTTGGTCAAATAGCCCTTATACAGCCTGGAGGAGGTGTGTTGGGTCATTGTCCTGTTGAAAAACAAATTATAGTCCAACTAAGTGCTAACCAGATGGGGTGGTGTATCACTGCAGAATGCTGTGGTAGCCATGCAGGTTAAGTGTTCCTTGAAATCTAAATAAATCACAGACAGTGTCACCAGCAAAGCACCCCCACACCATCACACCTTCTCCTCCATGCTTCACGGTGGGAACCACACATGCGGAGATCATCCGTTCACCTACTCTGTGTCTCACAAAGACACGGCGGTTGGAACCATAAATCTCAAATTTGGACTCCTCAGACCAAAGGACAGATTTCCACTGGTCTAATGTCTATTACTAATGTTTCTTGGCCAAAGAAAGTCTCTTCTTCTTATTGGTGTCCTTTAGTAGTGGTTCGACCATGAAGGCCTGATTCACGCAGTCTCCTCTGAACAGTTGATGTTGAGATGTGTCTGTTACTTGAACTCTGTGAAGCATTTATTTGGGCTGCAATCTGAGGTGCAGTTAACTCCAATGAACTTATCCTCTGCAGCAGAGTTAACTCTGGGTCTTCGTTACCTGTGGCGGTCCTCATGAGAACCAGTTTCATCATAGTGCTTGATGGTTTTTGCGACAGCACTTGAAGAAACCTTCAAAGTTCTCGACATTTTCCTGGATTGACTGACCTTCATGTCTTAAAGTAATGATGGACTGTCGTTTCTCTTTGCTTATTTGAGCTATTCTTGCCATAATATGGACTTGGTCTTTAACCAAATAGGGCTATCTTCTGTATACCACCCCTAACTTGTCACAACACAACTGATTGGCTCAAACGCATTAAGAAGGAAAGAAGTTCCACAAATGAACTTTTAACAAGGCACACCTGTTAATTGAAATGCATTCCAGGTGACTATCTCATGAAGCTGGTTGYGAGAATGCCAAGYGTGTGCAAAGCCTCCATCAAGGCAAAGGGTGGCTACTTTGAAGAATCTCAAATATAAAATATATTTTGATTTGTTTAACACTTATTTGGTTACTACATGATTCCATATGTTTTATTTCATAGTTTTGATGTCTTCACTACTATTCTACAATGTAGAAAACAGTAATAATAAAGAAAAACCCTGGAATGAGTAGATGTGTCCAAACTTTTGACTGGTACTGTGTATCTAAGAATGGGATTTGGAAGAATGTGTGATTCCCACAGCAAATTAAACTTTTCTTTTGAAGGGTAAGAAGAGGAATAGTGAAAATGGGTGGAGAGTAGTCGTCTCCCTAAGGATCACAGAACTGAGGGAAGCAGTTCAGGTCTGACAGCAATAGCCAGTAGCCTAAATTAAATAGTTGGAAATGTATTTTTGAAGTCAAACTGTGACAGGTATTGCACTCCCTGCTAGCGATGCATGTTCAACAGACAGGACTACAGTATAATTTCCACCCATAGCGTTCCACCAACTGGGCACCCACTGGTTTAACGAAATTACATTGAACCAATGTGGAATGGACGTTGAATTGACATCTGTACCCAGTGGGCAGCCTCACTATGTCTTCTGCAGCAAATAAAGAGACACTCAAGTCATTCTAAGTAAACACTGACAGAGTAATGCAGGTGGGAAGATGAAACTCTTGTTGATGATGACAGTGGTGCTGTTCAGGGGCAAAATTATGATGATTCTGCAGTGAAAATATTGATATTGTTGCTATGGGGACTCCACAGCCAACAGTTGTTCTATATATATTTGTGGATGGACAAACAGCGTGTTTAGGATTTACCGGGCAAACAAATGTCAACACACTCATCTAATCAACCATCTCAAATAAATCAATAAAGATTCAGATAATAAATGGTTCAAAGTGTGACACTGAAGTAGAAATACCATGAAATGAAACAATGCTGACTGCAATCAGAGACAATAGGCATTTTGTGCCACTAATAGATTTCCTGGTTTTGTGACTAGACGATTACCCAGAACTCTATGGCATAGCTACTCTACGTRTACTGTAGGAACATTGGCAGATACACCTGAGAATGTGATTGTAAGTAATGGATTGACCAGTTCAACTCTGGACATTATGGCATTTCCCAGAAGCCTTTGTAGTTACTGACTACAGTCAAAACATAAGTCAAAGTGCATTACCCTTGGCACTCTACAATGGCAATTGGGCATATTTATATTTAATGACATGTGAACTAGGTCCTTAAGAGAGAGATATCCTCATTCAGGGTGACAGACAGACCATGAATTTAAGGACAAATAAGTTCATTGTCTTCTTTCCTGGGGCTTCCTGAGGAGGGAGGCAGAGAGCCAAAGTAACTTTGGGACATTGCCCAGTGTTAAACAGCAGTAAATCACTTGGAGAAATAATAGGCACAAAATGACCTGCTGAGGAGGCTAATCTACCGTAGGGGGTTTTCTTGGCAAAACAATGTTCTTCTTCGAGAGAAAAACACACGTTTTATTCATGTTTTTTGTGTTTTTAAAAGAGAGTTGGCTCATCTTGGGGACTGGCTCTAACTGGGAGAGAGACAGACAGTGCTGAGAGGACTTGTGTGGATATCACTCACTGCTGCTGTGCTGGCCCCAAAACCCACAACAGACTGATAGGGCCCCAGTTGGATTGGGGGCCCTGTGTAGAGTAATAGACGTAGAATGAGAAGCGTCACACTCCTACTGTTCCTACTGTTTTTAGAATGGAGACTTGGACTAAAAATGTGGTTTGCTTTTTATTTTCATGACCACCCCCTTTCTCAAACAGCAACCGGCAAATATGTAGTCTAACAGGGAGGAAAAACATTGTCAGACTCAGAGCTGGAAAGAGGAAAGGCAGCGWTGCAGCACAAAGAGCCCATTCTAACGGTGCGGGTGCCCCTCCACCCTGTGTCACAGTCAGAACACAGGCAGGAAACCAGTGTGCCTCTGGCACTGTGCGGGCCAGGCGGTGGAGGGCAGGAAGGGGCGTCTGGGGGCCCCTGGCTGGCTGCTGGCTGTAGCAGATTTAATGAAACTCTATAGTGAGGTTGTTTCAAAATAAACTCACCCAGCCATGTGGACATAAACAGAACAATGTATATATGGGGGAGGGGAAATGCTTGTTTTTATTTCTCCTGTTTATCTGGGCTGAAATTAATATTGTGCCCCGAAATATGAGCTGGACTCCATTTGGGCATTGCGTCTCTTAGTTTCTACACATGCCTGCTGAGTACTGGCCTATTAAAATTGTGGTTAGAGCCATTCTGGTCTGATTAGCGCCATCATTGTTATTACTAGTGGTAGTAAATTTACGCTGGTGTGACCAAGCTAATGAACCAACTGGGGGAAGTGTGAAATGTGAATAGTGCTGGTCGTATCATGCCAATCGCTGACCCTGTTAATTTCTTCCACTGCGACTTTGTCAGTGGCTCTGTGTTTGGAACACATTGCCTTACCTTACTGTGTATTTGCAGCCCGGAGGTGGGCCGCCAAGCCACCTGGAGCAGGTATTATTAATGTGGGTGCCAGGAGACACTTAAAGTGCAGCCGCTCTGTCTAGCACAAACACGCCTGTCTGGGTGGAGATCACACATGGACACCTGCCTGACACACACACTGACGGCTCAGCCAGGGAGTCGGGCAGGGACGTTCCAACAACAGAATAGGGAGAGATCTTGCTACCCTGTGTCGGTGCCACTCCTGAAAAACTCCCCCTCATCACACTCTCTCTTTCCACTTGTTCTTTCATGTTTCAAACAGAGAGAGAACCACTGGAATGAAGGGCCGTGTTCAGTTCACCTGGGAGGTGGCTAATTGCCACAGCATCAACCGGATACATTGCCTTCACTTACAATCGAACAATGAACTTGGCTGGCCATTCTCTGTAAGAACTAGCATTACCTCTCAGAACATGCTGAGTTTTGAACAAAGGATGATAGCAGCATTTTGAATGAAAAACAATTACTGTAGAGTAGACTGTAGAGTATGTCAGACTAGACGCCCACAGAGAGTAAAGTGAGTTTTAAGCTTGTTGGGTAGTTCAATATGTCCGAGTTAATTAAGAGGCTGGTATATGGTACCAGTAATTCTCTTGAGACTAACTCTGAAATGACCCAGACCCAAACGCAGTGACTAGGCCCCAATAGTGTTGCACTGTTCACTTGGAAAGATTACGACATTTTCATCCCCCAGTGGATAATATTTGTTCCTTTCTCAAGTGTGGTACAAGTCTTTGGGTGTGTCCCAAATGGCATCCTATTCCCTTTATAGTACAATACTTTTGACCAGGGGCAATTGGGCTCTGGTCAAAAGTAATGAGCTATATAGAGAATAGAGTGCCATTCGGGATGCAATCTTTGACTTCCTGGTGCATTACAGTAACAAAACACTGAACATAGGACAGATATGAACTAAAACGGAAAACATGGCGCAGTCGAGGAAATGAGATAATTCTATATTTGGTAACGATTCAAGATGTTATGACATGAATTTTGAAAGACATAATTTAATGTTGCAAGTAATGCAAGTATGCCTGAATGTAACTTCATACCTTCTACTTGCTTACACACACAATATTAATTAAAACACTTTTAGTGTGATATCTGCCACAACCCAATCAAATTCTGTATTACTGTATTAAAGTGTAAAAAAATATAGTCAAACGATATTTAATTACTTGCTACAATGTCACACAGCAGATTGTTCTAATTAATAGCTTTTTATTGAAGATATCTACTGTACTAAAGAGCATGTAAATCTCTTTATTTTCAAAAACTAATAAAATAAAATAATGAAATGTATACAACTGAACTTGGTTAATTTAATGACAAATAAATACCATATGAAAATAGAAAAGTATCAAAATTATTTTAGACAGTTAATTACAAATGATGTGTAATGACAAGACCAAGTGTTATAAACATAGGCCTAACTAAAATCATCCATAATTAAAAAACTTTTAAAAGTTCTGAATTAATACTTAATAGTTCTGAATTAATAATTGATTTATTAAATATGCTAATGGTGAGGCATTTTGATACATTTCTAATATTGAGTAGGAAGGCTTTCCACAGTGGCGCAGCGGTCTAAGGCACTTCATCGCAGTGCTGGAGGCGTGCCTACAGCATTACTCTCCACCTCTGTATCATGTCATAAGGTCATTGCACAAAACGTAACGTAATAAAACAAGCTACTGCCATGTCCCAACTAATCCCGGTCGATTCATGGAAATAACTAAACTGTTCAGACTGAGCTAAGTCAAGAAATATATATTCCTGCTAATGTGAAAAAATGGAACCAGTTAAATGTGTACCTTGAAGTGCACTGCGTTATTCTTGCATTTGGAGTCTGTTAAAAACAGTGCAGTGTGAGTGATAAGTGAGTGAGCTCGTTAACTCAGTAAGAGGTAGGCCTACAAATTAATGGTAAAACAGTGCAGTGTGAGTGATAAGCGAGTGAGCTCGTTAACTCAGTAAGAGGCAGGCCTACAAACTAATGGTAAAACAGTGCAGTGGTGAGTGAAAGCGAGTGAGCTCGTTAACTCAGTAAGAGGTAGGCCTACAAACTATGGTAAAACAGTGCAGTGTGAGTGATAAGCGAGTGAGCTCGTTAACTCAGTAAGAGGTAGGCCTACAAACTAATGATAAAACAGTGCAGTGTGAGTGTAAGCGAGTGAGCTCGTTAACTCAGTAAGAGGTAGGCCTACAAACTAATGATAAAACAGTGCAGTGTGAGTGATAAGCGAGTGAGCTCGTTAACTCAGTAAGAGGTAGGTCCTACAAACTAATGGTAAAACAGTGCAGTGTGAGTGATAAGCGAGTGAGCTCGCTGAATAAACATGCTTTGTGTTCAGGTTAAAGTGGCGCTCCTGTTTCTGTTCAGGAATTAAGCCGTCTTCTTCGTACATACTGGGTGCTCAAGATGTAATCCACGCTCAGAAATGATAATGAATGACTCCATGGAAAGGGGACTTTGCAATAGGCTATAATCTTATTTTATTTCCATCCTCGTATTAAAGAAGATAACAATTTCCATGAAACTGTAATGAATCCACCCCCGCATGTATTTGCGCTGAGTAACCTTTTGACTTGTTGTGGCTATACACACCAACACAAGCTCGAGAATGGACTTGCTTGGCTGTACATTCTGTGTATTGAATGATGGTTGTTCCATTCTACAGATTTCAGATGCAATCAGGTTGTCTTTTCTTTGACAACTGGGTCGTTCCACCAATTTGTTGCCTTTTGAGAAGAGTAAATTGTAAAAAAAAATATATGAAAAAATATGTTGAATTTCACAAAATTTTTACCTTCTCTCATAAAGGGCACATGTTTAACTTCATAAAAAAAAAATCCCATCTCATGAGGTTAAATTTAAAAAATACTATAGTAAGTGCCTATTAACCTCTACTGGATCGGGGTGTCCCTCTAAGTGCCTATTAATTAAGTGCCAAATAAAGTAACAGGCTTGACCATAACAGGTTTGATGATTTCATCTTAAATTAGCCATAAATCCCCTCGTAACTGGGGGAATGGAAGCTTGTGGTGTGCAACAGGGAGTGGCAATTGAACGCAAGCTTCACAAAAAAATGAAATTGCTTAAACATTTCAAGCCCCTCTATCTATGGGTAACAGTCATGGAAATAGTACACAATCGTCATACTTTAGTAAAAGTATAGTTACCTTAATAGAAAGTTAATCAAGTAAAAGTGAAAGTACCCCAGTAAATACTACTTGAGTAAAAGTATTTAAGTATTTTGTTTTAAATATACTTAAGTATCAAAAGTAAATGTAATTGCTAAAATATACTTAAGTATCAAAAGTAAAAATAAAAGTATAATTCATTTCAAATTCCTTATATTAAGTAAAGCAGACAGCACCATTTTCTTGTTTTTAAAATGTACGGATAGCCAGGGGCACACTCCAACACTCAGACATTATTTACAAAAGATGCATTTGTGTTTAGTAAGTCCACCAGAGGCAGTAGGGATGACCAGGTGTTCTCTGATAAGTGTCCTGCTAAGCATACAAAATGTAACAAGTACTTTGGGTTGTCAGGGAAAACGTATGGAGTAAAAAGTACTATATTTTCTTTRGGGATGTAGTGAAGTAAAAGTAAAAGTTGTCAAAAGTATAAATAGTAAAGTAAAGTACAGATACCCCCCAAAACTACAATTTAAGTATTTTTACTTAAGTACTATACACCCCTGATGGGTAACAGGGTTGACGTGTTATGGTTAACCCGCTCCGTCTTTCACCACAAAACACCAGAATGTGGCCAAAAAGAGTAGAACCAGCTCACCTGCTTTTACACTAGGATTTGAATATTAGATGCTCAATGTTTCTTTTGAAAAAAACGTTTTTTAAAGGAATAGTTGCACCATATTWAAATGAGATTTCAGTTCACGTAACAGGGTTGACCTTAAAATGAGGGACAGATCTAAATGAATCACTAATCACATGAAATAAATAATAATCTACATAAATTACTTTGTTAAAGAAACAAAATAACTAGGGCTTTACAATGATGGTAAAACTTGTAGGAATTTGGGGACTAAGTGGGTTAAAATCTTCCTAGAAGTGACACGGGGTTAATGTAGGGACATGTCAAAATGCTGAATTCCCCATGTGGTTTATATTTCATTTAATATAACAGGCTTTTATAATTCAATATTGGTGTACAGCTTCTACTTCAAATATCAAAGGGATGCAAGAGGCAGTGTTTTCGTGGAACAACCCCACTACTGTTTTACCATTAGTTTGTAGGCCTGCCTCTTACTGAGTTAACGAGCTCACTCGCCTATCACTCACACTGCACTGTTTTACCATTAGTTTGTAGACCTAACCTCTTACTGAGTTAACGACTCACTCGCTTATCACTCACACTGCACTGTTTTACCATTAGTTTGTAGGCCTGCCTCTTACTGAGTTAACGAGCTCACTCGCTATCACTCACACTGCACTTTTACCATTAGTTTGTAGGCCTGCCTCTTACTGAGTTAACGAGCTCACTCGCTTATCACTCACACTGCACTGTTTTACCATTAGTTTTGTAGGCCTCCTCTTACTGAGTTAACGAGCTCACTCGCTTATCACTCACACTGCACTGTTTTACCATTAGTTTGTGAGGCCTGCCTCTTACTGAGTTAACGAGCTCACTCGCTTATCACTCACACTGCACTGTTTTACCATTAGTTTGTAGGCCTGCCTCTTACTGAGTTAACGAGCTCACTCGCTATCACTCACACTGCACTGTTTTACCATTAGTTTGTAGGCCTGCCTCTTACTGAGGTAACGAGCTCACTCGCTTATCACTCACACTGCACTGTTTTACCATTAGTTTGTAGGCCTACCTACTTACTGAGTTAACGAGCTCACTCGCTTATCACTCACACTGCACTGTTTTACCATTAGTTTGTAGGCCTACCTCTTACTGAGTTAACGAGCTCACTCGCTTATCATGTTTATACATGATATCAATTATCTCTGGTTTCAGAAACACGGCATATGGGCAATTACATGATATCAATTATCTCTGGTTTCAGAAACACAGTATATGGGCAATTACATGATATCAATTATCTCTGGTTTCAGAAACACGGTATATGGGCAATTACATGATATCAATTATCTCTGGTTTCAGAAACACAGTATATGGGCAATTACATTATATCAATTATCTCTGGTTTCAGAAACACTGGAGAACAAGATGATCTATATATTTTCTTCACCTTGAGAGCGACAGAGCATCACTCTTCATTTGAGCTCTTATTTATTGGCAATTGCCAAACAAGCCCCCTGGAATAGCAGGAGTGGTCACACCATTCCTCTTTGTTTTCATCTTCCTGTGTGACTCACGGCAGCATTGTGGCACACTCAACAAGTGGCTCATTACCAGCTACATGTTGACATATACGTCCTGCTTCAAATTGACCTTCATTTTACTACTCACGGTGTAGCTGGTACAGGACTAGGGTTTTCTCACTCTCAATTGGAATAGATCTGTCACTTTCCAAGTGTTTCATAAAACCCCCAATGGCAACTTAACCTCCATGTTCCAAATGTATTTTGATTTGTATTTTTGCGTAGGGTGGCTTTTATTACGGTGGTGGTGGTGGTGGATGCAGAGGCGGAGGGGGAAGCATATCTATTGGAACTAAAGGAAGATCCCAGCAGGCCTCAGCCCTGTGCTGTGAGTCATTCACCTTGAACAAGAACATAGCTGATCACTGAGTCACCATGGGTTACACCCCTCCAACATAGCCCCAGCCCAGTCACACAACCAGTTCTCTCTCTAACAGGCTCCACTCTCTCACAGTCACATACCCAAGCTACCCCACTCCATGTTAAAACAAATCAATGGCCTTTTAGTGGAATCATAAGCCACCGTATCATTCAATATTGTATTCTGAGTGTATTTTAAGGTCCAAATATAATAGAAAGCCAGGTTGTAATACTAGACCCAACACTGCAAATGCGATTGCAAATGCACACACTGCAAATGCGATTGCAAATGCACACTGTAACGAAACTCTAATTCTTCCTCCTCCTCGGACGAGGAGAGGAGAGAGGGATCGGAAGACCAATTTGCAGCGAGGTATGATGACATGATATTCTTTATTCACAAGACGAAACTAAACACAYGAAGAACACTTGATAATTTKACAAAACAACAAAACGACGTAGACAGACCTGAACGAGAGAACTTACATAAAACATGAAGAACGCACGAACAGGAACAGACTACATATACTAACGACAACGAAACAGTCCCGGGTGGTGCGAACATACACTGACACGGAAGACAACCACCCACAAACAAACAGTGTGAAACAGCCAACCTATATATGGTTCTCAATCAGAGGAAAACGTCAAACACCTGTCTCTGATTGAGAACCATATAAGGCTAATTTCAAGTGACCTAAACAAGAAACACAAAACATATAATGCCCACCCCAACTCACGCCCTGACCAACTAAACACATACAAAAAATAACATAAAACAGGTCAGGAACGTGACACACACACTGCAAATGCAAACACTGCAAGACATGTTTCCGTATCATCAGGCACTTATGATCAAATCCATCATGTACTCTATGTACTGTACGCCTGCCACTAGGCCTATATATCAGGATTTCAATAGAAATGGCATATTGATGTTGTTTCCGTTAGCAATTTCAATCTGTAATGCAGCCAACATCTAGGCCTATATACTGTAGGTACTCAGCTGTTTCCCTGAAAGCTTTTTTTGCTACAGTCATCACCTGGACTCAATACAAACTGTACAGTCTCTGATTGCAATGTGTGGAGACACATATCAGTCTTGAATCACATTCTGATTTCCATCTGAATATACAAATAGAAATACTGAAAACAGCCCAAATCCTTGAACCGCCCGCCTTGTCAAACACTCAGCTTTAAATGCCAACCACAGTTTGGAAAATAATAATATTCAAAATTGCTTTTTGGATATCCCTGTCAAGATGCAACCATCAAGTCATTACAGAACTTCCTACTAACCGTATTCATATCCAAGTTCACAAGATGCCTTCATACTGTATAAAACAATTAATTAAAATTATGGGTGGATTAGTTTTTTTACTTGGAAACTCCAGCAGGTCTTTTCTTTGACATCTATGTGGAGCAATACGAGCACCAGACCCACAAGACATTGAAACAATTCCATCCTGAACCAAGTTTTCCACATGATGGATGTGGCTATTCCAGTAAGAGACTGGCATCACTCGCATATTTTCCATTTTACAGACTTCGAGGAATTAAGGAGGGAGAGAAATGCAATGACGTGATTTAAGGGTGTGGACAACGGGTGATAAATGTGTTTTTAAGTCACTAACTGTCACTCCTATTAAGTTGTCTCTTTAGTTTTTACTGAGAATATTGTCTGACAAAATAATGACACTTCTGTAATATATATCAATATACATTTTCTAGACTTTTGTAAAACCCATTTAACAGATGCAATACATTGAAGCTGAATACAACATTAGGATAGCTGTATAGTAAAGTGTGAGAACATTTCATAACTGTTGGCTTTGGTATTCCACAAGGAATTTTTATATTTAAAAATATCAATAGTGGACAATGTGGTTCTTTGTGATATGTTTTAATTTAGAGATCACATGCTTGTGAATCATCAAGCCTGGGTAACACACTTACTTAAGCAGAACATCATTTATTCCATAAGAGACGTGTTTTCTGTGCCAAAGACCCAAAACTGAGGTCTGACCAGAAGTTTCCTCTGCTTAGTTGCACTCTTTGACGCGCTGCAAATGAATGATTCTGGGAACTATTATAGAGTCCGAGAAGCACGAGGCTAGGATGAGGAGTTAGCACTACCAAGTAAGTCAGTTCCACCTTTGTGTTCTGTGCTCTGAGACACAGAATCACTATGTGGCACATGGCTATTACCTGGTGTAACAGTTCAGTCAACGCCAAACAGAGTTTAGCATTGGCATGCCAGTTAATGGAGTTTAAAATTTTTTTATCATGAGAATCATAGTAAAGGGAAAGGGGATACCTAGTCAGTTGTACAACTGAATGCATTCAACTGAAATGTGTCTTCCGCATTTAACCCAACTTAATCGACGTCCATGTCATCAACGCCTAGGGAACAGTTGTTATTGGGGGTTAACTACCTTGCTCAAGGGCAGAAAGACAGATTTTCAACTTGTCAGATCGGGGATTTGATCCAGCAACCTTCTGGTTACTGGCCCAACACTCCTACCCGTCAACGTATCCAATTCTACCCAGTTTTACAGATCAGAGAAAAACCCAATTCTGTACATGCAACTCTAATGTTTACAATGTTCTTGTCAGAACCAATGTTCCAACATCAAGGGTGTGCTGGCACCAGGAATACAATTTGCCTGTGTGTCTGGGGCGGATCTCCTCTACCTCCCTGTAATGAGAGCTGACTTGAGGAAGAGTACTGCGCTCTGGCTAACGTTACCCTGAGGAACTCTATACCATTCATTATGCATCGACAATAAAGATGAAACAGTTAACTGCCTCTGCGGGGTTGGCACTCTCATGACCACCCAAATGAACGCCAATATCCTGAGTGTTGCAGCTGGTGCACTGTAATCTTAATGATGATAATGGCAATTTCTCATACTATGGGCCGGTTTCCTGGACACCGATTAAGCATAGGCCTGGACTAAAAAGCAATTTTAATGAAGATTCTCCAGTCCATGACTAGGCTTGATCTCTGCCAGGGAAACCACCCAGAGATCCACTCTGAAAACAGACAACTATCATACAATACCATACCGTGATAAGTGGACCCACTCCGACAGCTTGCTACTAATCCACTGAGACAGAGAACATGACATGGGTCCATCCCAAATGGCACCCTATTCCCTATATAGTGCACTAATTGTGATGGGGGCCTATAGGGCTTTTGGACGCAGACCATGTGTTTACAATAAGCCAGGTAGTGCTAATGAAAACCAGGTAGTATGTTATTTTACCCGCTACTCCTCCACTGTCTGACACATTTGGAAGTGATAATTTATCCCAGTAACCTAGTGAACCTAACCTATCCGCCTGCCACACAGTAGGCCAGAAATGTCACTGTTCAGACAGCCCTATGGGTAGTTAGTGCACTATAAAGGGAGTACGGTGTCATTTGGGACGCATAGAGAGAACAATGTGGCTCTAAAAGGAGGAAGGGTGGACATGCTTCATTCAGGTCAGAGAGGCCATCTCAGGTCATTAGGCCTGTCCCTGTGCAGAGATAGACATCTTAACATGTCATCTGAAAGCCCCTCAAGCCCACTCTGTTGAGTGTTGAGTTGTTATACCGTTTCTATACTACTATGATCTCCCACTGTCTCCCCTGTGTCTTCTCTAAACTTTTAACCCACATTTGATTCCATGTCTGTTCTGAAAGTCTCAGTCAGTCACCGCTTGATCCCCGGTCCAAACCACACGGTGACTCATGGGGGAAATGAGTGAGCGGTGAGTGGACAGAAACCGATATTAAGTCGGGGGAACGATTTGTGGGTGAGATTCAAAGAAAGAGAAAATGAACTGTAGTACTGGAGAAACGGTTCAGCGAGGAGCCTGGAACGATAAATTGGAGCTGTCAGATGATCATGGTGGTCTGACAAAAATCGCATTTTAATTTAGCTTAGGTTTTTGGGAGAACCTTCAGTATCCTGTGAGGGTATCATATTATGAAGGATAAATGCTGGTGGTGGATCGTTAAAACAAGCTTTATTTTCATTCACATTAAACGAAAAATACATATATTTATTATTCATAAGATAATTACTTACTACTGTATAAGGCACATTATTTTCAATGGCCTTTGTTGGTTTCATATTATACACTTCAAGGTTTTCATTAAATAGTGAATTCATATTTCTTTATACGATACGCAGTGTAGAAAGAATGGCATACTACAAGATCACATTATATCTTGTTATTTGAATATTATCCACAGAATATCTCCAGAAACTTCACATTTAAATAGTCCTGACTAAAATGTATTTTGTAATTCATTTAGAATTAACAATAACTTTCTGTTAAAGTGTGTTACGTTCCAGTGTGTGCTTTTCTATATGGTTATTTTTCCTCTGTCTGTAACTATATGTTTACCAATTTTCTTTTTAAAATATTAATTGAAAGCAGTAACTACCCTCAATGTTCTCTGAACATTTAATAACTCTAGGACCAAGAAAATGTATTTAAAATAGCTTCTGAAGTTTCATAATTCTATGTTCGTTAATGGGAAAATATAGTCATTTTTTCCTGAAAAGTGTTTTGGCGATGAGGTTTTCATCAGACAGCGACGAGAGGCTACTGCAAATTAACTGTAAACCTAAAGCCCTGTTTACACTCTCGCAATCAATACGTTCTCATTTCATCACAAAGGAAGCTAGGCGTAATAGGCCAGGGACATTAGTGAAGAGGGAGAGAGAGAGAGTTATCCTTCAACACTGGGCTTTGTGCCTTAATCACAAAGGAAAGAAAGCAGGCGAGACACCAGTCACTTTAGACTCGTTTTTACACCGGATGTCATATAACTTTAATGTACACAACATTGCTTTGTTCACCTTGCCAGGTTGAGATGTTCAGCTGTAGAGACTAGTCTACGCATTTCAGCTGGCCAAACAAAGGTAAAAGGTACTTATTAAAGGACTACGTGATTCATCATTCTAACTAAAAGGTGATACTACTAAGCGACACACTTTAAACAAATATGACCTATAGACTCTCTGAGCTATAATAGCTAGCTGATATACGAGCTATAGCTGATCAATGGAGCTATAATGTAGTATTAAGAATCACAATCTTGTCGGTTGCCTTAGTGACCAGATCATTATGATGAATGCCTTCTGTACAGCGACAGCGTGGGCGTTCCACTTTGAAGTCAGTCTCTGTGCTCCTTATGAAATTAGGCCATTGTCTGAGGGGTCAACGGAGGTAGAGGCCTATGACTAACTAACTGAGGATGCACAGCTCCACAGAAGCACACACCATCTGGCCATTATCAGTGAGAGCGATGGCCTGTTGATAACGAGGCCCAGCTGTCTGCCATGCCAGACCAGAGGAGGCTCGGGTCTGGGACTGAGTGTGGGAAAACAACATGGTTGTAGCAGCCCTGCCGCGCTTCGCTCTGCTCGGTCCGGGACATGGACAGTGGCCATAACAATAGTCTACTTACAGTGTAGCCCACACCAGCCAGCCATAAAGAGTTGCCTGCCCCAGGGGCATGACTCATGGTTTAAGCCTTCCTGCCTGTGACATGGCCAAAGGAAATCAGATCCACATGCCGAGATATATCCATAGACACATGGCGGCAGGCTCACACGGCAGGCTCACACAACACGCAGACCCTCAGCCCGCTCCTCTACGCTGAACAATCTGTGCCACAGACAATGTCACCAGCGAAACTTGCTATATGCCCTTTTGGCTTGGTGTTTTTGCTTAATATTTTCCAATTAGTTTATTCCAATGTAAAATGCCCCTGATCTGGGTCGGGTGCATTTCAAAGAGGTGATCTGGGATGAATGCATTTTAATTTGGTGACGATAGTTGCAGTACAATTCCTGGAAGAGAGATTGCCCAACTGAGTCACGACAACAGATTTTTTTCCTGATACATCTCCATTGACGTAATAACATCGGATCGAGGTTGTCAATGCCAACAAGGGAACAAAACAAAGAATGAGGTGTTCTTTCTAGTCACACTCTGGCTGGTTTCATCCCCAGAGAGAACAGGCAAATTACAAGATCTTTTGACTCTGGACTCTGGGTTCTGGACATTGTCATCCTTGAAATTGGTCCATTTCATCGCTATTGTCATATTGGATATTAACTTAGTGCTGTGAGACTTTCCTCTTCATCTTCCCGCTCTCGCTGTACACAATGATCTTTAGACAAATTACATTGAACAACACAAAGTCTTCCACAGACTAACAGTACTGCAATCATTAAATACAAAATGGCAGCTATTTTAGAGAGTATATTCAATGCAGAGGCACAATGATACTTATTAGATTAATGCACCCTTTAGTTAAAACAGAATTCAATTTTTTTTTGTTCATGCAGAATGTAACACGAACAAGTCACCAGGATAATTTCTGAGTAGAAAATCAATCTTCCATGAACACTGTGGATTGAATTTGAATCTGGTGTACATTGGGGTGAACTGAAGACTAACCAGTGTAAAAACAAGTTGCTTGTAATGCAGGATTGAGGCAGAAGGGTCCTTCACCTGTAAAGGTTGCCCTTTACCCACGCCTTTACCCACACTGTACGTGTAGATGCACGATTTGAGAGCCTCCATAAAATATCAAAGAAGTATAACTCGAGGCAGCGAGGATGAAACAAATAAAGTGCAACGCCCGGCTATATCACATTAATAATCATCCACTAAATGCTGTCTTCAAAAGGTATGTCCACTAATCTCTGGTCATTTATTTGGCAGAGTATTACATTCCAATGGAATTTATTAAAAATAAAAGCACATAAATCGAAGACAATTTAGAGGATGAATGATGATCAACTACAGCTGCCATGTCTGGTTTTGTCATTTGTCATGAATTATAAGGAACAAAGGGACGAGACCTACATTGACTAGACCTATAAGTTTATCTTAACGAGGCCTATAATCAATTTATCTTACTGTGGTTGACATAATCACAGAATATATACCTCAGCGGTGGGGGATTATTAGCAGATATGGTGAAGATATGGTTTCATGTAATTGTTCTACATTCTCATTAAATTATAATACCATATAGCCTATGTTTTCCACTAAACAATAAGTTTATCTTCAACCTCTGGGTTCAAACATCATCTTGAAGAATGCAGACAGTGTGGTTATGCAGTTCATGAATATTCCTGAGTTGCTTGAATTAATTTATTAATGAAGCACATGATTTTTTCAGATCTAGATTTGTATGGAGAATGCGTTAGAACCAATCTTGATATATTGTTTGCTTTTAACAAAGTCACCACAAACTACAATACATCTATATAATACAACACACATAATAGAACATCAGGAATTTTGACATTTGCAAATAAAACACAAGAGATCTGTTACCTTAAGTTGAAGTTATGTTCAAACTATTATATTAACAAACTAAGATCTTCTACATTAATTATCCATTACCATTTGAAACCTAGCTGATGTTGAAGTGTGAGCCAGAAACAAGTATTGTACTACAATGGAGGTAGTATTCTGTCAGCCAGGGAAGTCAAGGGTAGATTGGTCCAAGTTTAAAGTCGTCAACCCCTGCTATTGTTTGTTCAGCATGGTCTCTTTAACTTGACATGTGCCCTCATGTGAATAATTGTGTTTGCATTTTCCTCACAGTCTTATATTACAACTATACCTTCTCCCACAATAGACAGATAATCAATCAATCAATACAATGTATTTTTTATAAAGGCCTTTTTACATCAGCAGTTGTCACAAAGTGCTATACAGATACCCAGCCCAAAACCCCAAAGAGCAAGTCAGGGTAGCAGGGCGTGGCTAAGACAAATGACACGTCATTCATTGCAATCTTCACCATAATGTTGAAACTTGTCCACTCAGTTTAGCTGCTAATTCCTGACTTCTGCATTAAGGTTGAATATGTCCTTTGAGTAGATGGCAAACAAGGCATTTTTTTCTTCATATAGCTGATAGTGAAGCAAATACTACAAAGGTGTGTATTGTAAACACATCTTTTGATTTATTCCCTCACAGATTCAACATGCATTCTTTGTTCATTTTGGTACACTGGATTAGCCAGAAAACAACCACAGTGACATTACATCTGGAAGTAAAACCCCTCAAATGTGTCTACATACTGTACCATAGAATGTTTGTGCAATGTTTACACATCATTCGTAGCTATATATTAGCATAGACAGCTGCAGTAACTTCAAAATGATATTAAATCTATTTTTATGACAAAGCGAATTGGACCTCAATATAAACAAAAATAGTCATAGCGGGCTTTGTGGACTGCGGTTGTACACGTCTGCTGGAGCACACAAGCCTCTGTTTAATTGTTTCCATATTGCCAGTCTGTCTTGAAGTTTGATTTTACATTTGACCTCTGCCTTACAATTCACATAATGGAACGTCTACTGTGCTGTGTGTGCACTCAGGCCATGTAAACTCAAGCAGACTCATTTTGTTTATTTATTTAGTGCGTCTGAGCATAAGAGACTGTTGTGATTCTGATAAAGAGCAACAGTGTGTATCCATGCAGTATAGTTCATTCATTTAGAAATGCTAAAGCAAAGATGAATGCCAATGAACTCTTAATTAATGGGTCAAAATGAGACACAAAGTAATGCAGATGTGGATGGCAGGCTAAACTGAATAGAAGGGGGGAGGAATGGATGCTCAACTCAACCCACATAAAAAAATACTATAGTATACTACGGTATAAATACTATAGTATTCACTGTAGTGTTTTTCAGACTTTACTGTAGTATTCACTGTAGTCCACAAAAATAATGCAGTGAATACTGTAGTATACTGTAGTATTTACAGTTAAGTATAGTATAAATAATGTAGTAAAAGGAAACAATAGCATATACTATAGTATTTACTGTAGTGTTTTTGCGGATTGTACTATAGTATTTACTGTAGTGTTTTTGCGGACTGTAGTATACTGTAATCAAATCAAATTTTATTGGTCACATTCACATGGTTATCAGATGTTATTGCGAGTGTAGCAAAATGCTTGTGCTTCTAGTGCTAGTAGTATTTACTGTAGTGTTTTTGCAGACATTACTCTAGTATTTACTATAGTGTTTTTGTTTTATTATTTTTGACATAGAAATAGAGGCTTTCTCCTTTAGGAAACCTACTGAAGAAACACTAAAAGAACAAACCTTCCATAATCTATAAGTAGGTAGAACTGGGGTCTGAATGGATAGTTCAGAGCTTCTGCTCTTTTCTATAAACCTGTAGGGAACACAATATATGGTCTATATTTGGCATGTAGGTTTCTCAGTTATTGGTGGCACAAATTGCGATATGGAGGGAAATGGGCAGAGTATATGCAAATGAAATACTGTAGTACTTACTGTATAATTAAAAAGTGTAGTGTTTTGGCGGACTGTAGTGTTTTTGCGGACATTACTATAGTATTTACAACATTCTATAGTAAGTACTACACATGATCGAGGGAATCTACAGTTAGAATTATATAGTAAGTACTGTAGTATTCTATAGTAAACTGTAATATTTTTTCATGTGGAAAGCAACTCTAAAACGGAATATCTGATGTTAGCGCAGGCAGCCAGTCGTCCATTGGCATGTTACTTCAGACCAACCTACAGTAATGTTACCCATTAAAGTAAAATTAGGGGGACTCACATGACCCCATTCGCTTGATATCCTAGCTGCTACACTGGTCTTAAGTTATCCGCTTAGTTTGAAACTTCAAAGAGACGTCGGAGCATAAGCGCATATTCATCTCTAATTGGGAACAGGATTTATTGAGACTACACTAGTCCCATAACAGCCCGGACTTCGTCTCTGACGCTATTTTAATGTTACCATGATTTCATTTCACAAGCAGTAAGGCCTCCAAATGACACATTGGAAATCGGTTTTGCAAAAAACTGATTCTGCTGTGACCAGGGGCCTCCATCGCAGGGCCCCATGTAGGATCAGTACTGCAACTGTCCCAGTAGCACTGTGTGGTAACAGAACCTCCCTGCTAGTCTGATCAATGTAACAGTTACTAAAAACAGCCATACTAACAATCCTCCTAATAAAATAATCCATAATAATATTGATGGATATGCATGATAATAAAGTCTATCACAGAAGTCTGTGAACATAGGGGATAACACATTCATAGAGTGTATCATCAAGTTTAATTTCTTTGAGTAAAGACAGTGTCAGACACATCAAAAGTTTGTGCTTCTTGTTTATTTCAGAACATTTAGATATCCCACAGCGGTGTGAGATACTGTAGATCACATCATGGCCACAGAAAAATATGTTTTCTCTTTTCTTGCTTTTTCAAAATGACATTTGAACAAAGAGTGCAGTTGTCTGAGCAGCAGTCCTTCCTTGGGAGGGGCTAGGCTAACTGACAGTTGCCAAATCTCCCGCCAACGCAGGGTGGGGTCTGTTCAGGGCTATGAATCATACTGTACATCCATGCACGCACTCACACACACACACACACACACACACACACACCCACACACACACACACACACACACACACACACACACACACACACACACACACACACACACACACACACACACACAACACACACACACACACACACACACACACACACCACACACACACACACACACAGCAACATCACACACACACTGACAGCATGCACGACTTCCTTAGCTCTGAGTTTCCTATACAGTGAGATTCAGGTGAAAGTGTTCCCTGTGTTGGTCTGGCAGTCTGTGTCTGGCTGCCTGTCTCAAGTCAAAGATAGGGAATGCGTAGGCAGCCTTTGTTTTCACTTGCCTTCTGGGCAACCTGCCGGACCAAATCCCACATTTTATAGTTTGGTTCTAGACCCCTCCTTTGTCAACCTGTTCTTACATCAATTTGTTTGGTGTTGTCTATTTAAGTCAAATTATTCAGACAAACAGTTATTTGGGATTATAAATGCCTATTCAGGACATCATTTCAACTAGATAAAGTCATAGAATGCAGGGTCAGGTTGACTTTGAAATAACATTTAGTTGTTTATTGTGTAGGCTACGTCAAGCTTTCTTTGTTGCCACAGTATTGTGTACCGGAAAGAACATGCAAAGCAATATGCATCCCAGATAATGGGAAAAAAATGTATCCTGATTTGATTGATTAATGTAGCGCTGTTCCCTAGCAACATAACATTATGCTGTAAATAGAAACTAGTGGACAAATACTGATACCCCTCATAAGCTCCAGACTACACCTTCAGTTTGGTAGCATTTGTAAATGATTAGTCTTGGGGGGTAAGATAACAGGCTTGGATGTCCTTTTCATAACAATAGACTGTATTGTCACACATCCTTTTCATGCTCACAGACAACACTTTAAGGTCATGTTAATTTGGCACTCATTACCCCAAAGAAACACAACGTTTGTTTACAAACTACAAATCACTCATTTCATATGATGGATTCCACACAGCCCTTATTACAGAGAGTAAAACACGTGTAGCAATGAGATTACACAGCAGACACAAAAATGGCAGAGCAAGTTGTGCCATAGAAATGGTGTGCTTCTTTGTCCTAAAGAGAGCCATATGTATGAAGCGGGAGGAATGCTACATGCTGCCCACTTCACAGAGGAAAGAGGTGCAGCTGGTTGTCATCAATGACGGGAATCAGGATGAAGAGAACCCTCAACTACAGGCCCATGTGTCTACACACACACCAACACCACACACGCAAAGGCAGACATAATTGTATATTCAATTACCACTAGACACTATGACCTGAGACCATATATCTCTATAATCCACGGTGTTTAAAGCCAGAGCTCACCACACACCTACTTATGTATTTAAAATAGAACCTCTAGCTGAATAAAATAAACATCCTGAAAATCACCACTGCGTCATAATCTTCTTTTCAAAACACAACCTACTACATGGCTATTTGAAGGTTCGGCTGAGCAGAAAACAGGAGTTTCCTCCCTCCTCTGGGGTTATTTAAGGAAAACTCAGTGTTTCCCCTCCTCTCCATGCAGTTCTGGGTGTGGTTTTGAAACTTCTATGAATGATGTGTATGCCTTTGACTCAGTCCTTAACTTAAAGAGGGGAGGAGGAGCGTACTAGTTGGAGCACAGTTTGAGCTTGGGGTTGCATTGGAGCTAAGGAGCAACTTGTATGATCTGCTGTATTCTCTGTTTAAGCAATGGCTTTAGGATCATCACTCTAAGGGCATATAAAGACAATTGGGCTTTAAATCAATCAGAAGTGAAAGCTGGCAGTACTTTTGTGTGAGTAAGACAGTGCTTTTCTTCAATCTTGACATTTCTAGTTTGTGTCTAATGTAGAAATGAATTCTTATAGCAACAGTCTAACTACGTAAAATAACTTCAAGATGTGTGTTGCAAATGGAAACTATGATCGTATGATATATGCTACAGTATATACTAATTTTCAGTAAGTACTTGGAGGACTTTTTGATCCTTCAGAGCGGTTTGGGTCTCCAGCATGTGTAATGTGCATTCGGTTCTCCCTTGTATTTCCTCTGTAGACCCATACAGGGAATGAATGAAATGTTATCCGCTTTCAGTCGACTTTGTACTATTTTTTACATGAATTAAGATAACCTTTTAGATAAACCTATGGTATAACTGATGTAGTACCATATAGGTTTTGAAAACACCTATTATATACTGTATATGACCTGTGGAGGGAAGAGATTCAATAGCAATTCAGTGTTTTTCTTTAGACTTAGAAAGAATGCAAATGTCAATCTGAAGATTAATGCTACATTGAATCAAAGCCAGAAACTTTAGGATTTGACAGTCCCCAATTAATATCTCTACTTATTATTTTATCCTCAAAGGTTAGTTGAGTTATCAATAAAAATATACCAAAAAAGAAAATACTTTTGTCAGTATTCAACATAATGCTGTTGTTTCCCTGTGTACTTTGGACAAGACCACACTTTTTGTTTAGTACTAACAATGGCCTGGAAATTCTATGGGACAAATTTTGTTTCAATGTGCTGCAGATGTACTTGAAATGGGATCCACAACGACTGTAATTTATTTTGCTTTGTGATGGTTGCAATCAGGGAAAGAATTGTACCAACATATCTCTTTTAGTGCACCTCATTCAGAGGATCCCAATCCTTTTTGTATTGAAGAAAGAAGTCTCATACACCTCCTATATTCAGTATGTGTGCCAAAGTCCTTTTTTGTTATAGCATGCATATTGCTTTAAATCAGACATTTTTGCATGTAGCCACATCTAACAATATTGCTAGAATCAATTAGATGTGTTTACGTGAATGTAAACCTCCCCTGCTTCGTTGCTTATATGGCTCTCCTTAAAAATGAATCAAATATGAGAGGAGGAAGGAGGGAGAAATAAACAACTAACACAGGCTTCAGAAGTTAGAAGCTGTATAATGAATAAGAAAGACGGGCCATGTGCCTTGCCTTCCAGCTCTCTCTCTCTCTCTCTCTCTCTCTCTCTCTCTCTCTCTCTCTCTCTCTTCCCTTTCTCTCTGGTCTGGGTGTTGGTACAGAGGGAGGAAGTAAGCCGACTTTTCTACCTAACATCACTGAATGATTAGAACAACACTTTGGTTCCCTGTGCTGACAGTTGCTGGCCAGTTGGCCATTATACTATAGCAGGGTTCTGGGGTTCTTCAGCTAGCATGATACATCTTACAGAGATTCTCCAGCAACAGTATTTCACTGGAAGAAAATACAACTAACCTACTGTACATACTCTTACTGACTGTAGAGATATATTTTAAAAGACACTGTCCAGAATAAATGTCTTTATGTATATATACCACTACCAAAACAAATATTAATATGGTCACAGTATATGGTTATATACTCACTGAGCTCTGCTCTGAAATCTAACTTCATGTATTATTAATATGTCAATGGAGATATATCTGAACCATAGAGAGTGAACACGGCCTGTACCAAACCTTTATGTTGTCGGTATTATTTTCAATGAGTTCTTATTGGTGGAAAGCCTTGAAATCTGTACTTCAACTGGGCTCATAATAACTTTTTACATTTCATTGTAAGAATCAGGAAATTACACAAATTATCAATATTGAAAATTAATTGATTGAAAGGGAACCAATTCTACAAAAAGCGTCATATTATGGCACAATGTGTAAATGTAATCATACAATATCAGATTATTTTGAAAGAAAATCATTGATGGTCATGAGTAAATGGATATAAAACATAGCATATTGAATAGAATAAATACATGATAAAAAATTACATATCCTCTATCATATTTTTATTTAGATATTGCTTATTTATTATTTGTTTAATCCTAAATAGAAAGAGATAATACATGTATATGTAATTGCATGGTGTTACAGGTGGAATATAGATTTTGTATACTTGATTATCCATGTGTCACAGTTTAATATGGCCTAATGTATAAATCTGATACTAGATTTCATTTTGGATGACAAATCTACAGAATAATCAGATCGTATATTGAGCTAATAAAAAAAAGAAGAAGTTATGAAATAGAAGCATATAGTATATTACAAACTATACATGTATAACTATATAGAATAAAGTTAACAATACCAACACTGTCTAACCCTTACTCTTTACATCAATGTTACGTTAGCTTCCAAGGACACCATTCCATGCAAAAGTATGAAGTAAGCAATATATTGCAGAGATATTTTAGAAGGGAATGCCAAAGAGAGAGAGTGAGAGAGAGAATGAAAGGAGACAGATAAGAGAGGTCGGTAGAGAGATAAAAGTCGATTAGGTGGACAAAGGGAAAGAAGAAAAGAAAGGTCAATTACAGGCGAGGAGCTAGCGTGAGAGGTTTTGTTCTCCAAATCTTGTTTACAGGAAGTCCGCCAAGGTTTAACAGATGGGTGCATTCACAGAAATACATTTTATTGCATTTTTCCAAGCCTCATAAAGTCTCCAAATTCTGCCTACCTTAATACGTGTGGGAAAACAGCATTGTTGCTGCTACTTGTCTTACCGCATCTTTTCGGAAAGTGATATATGTGGGTACTCATGACAGGTTCATTGCAAATTATCACTGTCGCTTGAATTTTTACATTTATTAATGACACAAAATGTGTAATTTCTATAGAGTTGAGTTTTCCTCTATTTTGTTTGGGCTGCCATGAAAGCTCAGTCATGTCATGCAACACCCAATTGGAAAAGCATGTACACACTTCATCTATTTTATTTCTCTCAAATCTTTTGCATTTTGACTACTTTCTTTGGCAGTGGTAGGCTCTGTTTCGCTTACTTTGGCCTGAGCCTGGTTTGATTCAAGTTTGTGTCCTTAAGTGTTCACTTTGGTCTGAGCCTGGTTTGATTCAAGTTTGTGTCCTTAAGTGTTCACTTTGGTCTGAGTCTGGTTTGATTCAAGTTTGTGTCCTTAAGTGTTCACCTGAACATACTCACTGGGTCCATGTTGTGAAGTAAATAAAGTTAAGGGTTATTTTGCTTCCTGGGGTTAACGTTCTGTAATACATTTAGTGACTGAAGAGATTTCCGTGGAAGTAATTTGGCAAAGGCTGCTAACCTCAACATAATTATTTTTTGTTTACTCCACACACAAATGTAAAACATCCTAGGGAGTTTGAAATAAATAACTTTGGGCTTGTTTTTTTATGTTTCTGATGATTATGATGATGATCACTACACTGAGTAGACAGGGGTGTTATCTATGAGTGATTAGTGTACATCAAACAATTAATGGAATTATTAGGGGTTCACACAAAGATATGAAACATATTGTTATTCTTAGATTTTTTTTCTTCTAATTTGGCACACAGAAACTAATGTAAAAAATATTTTATGTGTCCACTTAAACCCCTTAAATCCACTCCACAGTAGCCTATCAAATTAAAACTTGTCATCGCAATAATAATTGACGTCCCTAAGATAAACCACACTGAATTTGCACACTTCACATATGTAATGCTAATGCTCAAAATGATCTTCTCCTTATGAACCATACGTCAGATTCACTCCACATCTTGTATTTAGACTCATGATTGCACATGAAGGAAGATAGTTCCTACAGATAGAGTGCTTGCTTTGTTATCCAACTTACCAAAAGTATGTGGACACCTGCTCATAGGAATATCTTATTCCAAAATCTTGGGCATTAATATGGAGTTGGTCCCCATTTTCTGCTATAACAGTCTCCACTCTTCTGGGAAGGCTTTCAACTAGATTGCTGTGGGGACATGCTTCCATTCAGTCACAAGAGCATTGGTGAAGTAGGGCACTGATGTTGGGCGATTAACTCTAGCTCGTTGTCGGCGTTCCAATTCATCCCAAAGGTGTTCGATGGGGTTGAGGTCAGGGCTCTATGCAGGCCAGTCAAGTTCTTCCACACGATCTCGACAAATGATTTCTGTATGGACCTTACTATGTGCATGGGGGCATTGATCTAAAGCTTGTGTGCAGCTGCTCGGCCATGAATTTATTTTTATTTTTATGAAGCACCCGACGAACAGTTATGGTGCTGACGTTGCTTCCAGTGGCAGTTTGGAACTCAGTAGTGAGTGTTGCAACTGAGGACAATTGATTTTTAGGCACTACAGCACTCGGCGGTTCCAGTCGGTGAGCTTGTGTGGCCTACCACTTTGCGGCTGAGCCGTTGTTGCTCCTATACGTTTCCACTTCACATGCATGTTCACGCCCTGATCTGTTTCACCTGTCTTTGTGCTTGTCTCCCCCCCTTCCAGGTGTCGCCCATCTTCCCCATTATCCCCTGTGTACTTATACCCGTGTTTTCTGTTTGTCTGTTGCCAGTTCGCCTTGTTTGTCAAGCTTACCAGCGTTCGTCCTGTCAGCTCCTGTCTTTTCTCAGCCTCTCTTTTTCTTGTCGTCCTGGATTTTGACCCTTGCCTGTCCTGACCCTTGTACCCTCCCGCCTGACCACTCTGCCTGACCCTGCCTGCCGTCCTGCACCTTTGCTCCACCTCTGGATTACTGAACTCTGCCTGTCCCTAACCCTGAGCCTGCCTGCCGTCCTGTACCTTTGCTCCTACTCTGGATTTTCGACACCTGCCTGCCTTTACCTGTCGTTTGCCTGCCTCTGTGGTTACAATAAACATTGTTACTTCACAAAGTCTGCACTTGGGTCTTAACTTGATTCCTGATATTAAAAGCACTTACAGTTGACCGGGCAGCTCTAACAAGGCAGAAATTTTACCATCTTAGGACGGTGGCATGTTAAAAGTCACTCAGCTCTTCAGTAAGGCCATTCTACTGCCAATGTTTGTCTATGGAGACTACATGGCTATGTGCTAGATTTTATACACCTGTCAGCAACGTGTGTGGCTGAAATAGCCGAATCCACTCATTTGAAGGGGTGTCGACATACTTTTGTGTATATATAGTGTATCTTGTGTCATCCTGTGAACCCCTTTCATTGCTGCACGCAGCTTTTATAATTTTTTTTTAAAAATACATAATTAGAACCATTGTTTTTGTATTGTTAAATCTTTGTAACAAGGATGGTAATATGATCATATTGTTCTGACAACATCCACTTATGTTTTCTGTTGCAAGTTCTATCAAATGTTTTTGCTATTAACAAATTCTGAAGTTTCAGATGTTTTAGGTTTGATAAATGTACAAACAGGTATAACACTTGTGATTTTTATGAACATAAGGTTGATGAATAGCAATGTACTTTCTTTCTAGTGCCATTTACTCTCAGGAAAGAAGAAGAAAAAAAAAAAAGACTGTTTTGCTCTGAATTATAATTATAATAGTGTCGGGAACCTCGCAGTTCACTTTGAATGACAGGTATTTCCATGTTAACATAATTTCAAGTTATTGCTATCATGTTGATTTGAGTAGAAAACGTGAAATAGGTGCCATTTAGTATCTCCTATTTCTACTGGAGGTTTGTCTGCCATTTTAGTGGTCTAGTTGGGTGGTTGTTATCTAGCTGTAGGTGATTTTGGCCTGGCAGTCAGGACAGGTCCCTACACTCCCTAGTCGAGCCCAAGGCCTAGTGTTTGAGCCTCTTTGTTCTCTTGTCTCCAACTGAAGTTATCAGTGCTGTTGTTTGCCTACTTCATGGCTCCTCTGAGTGACCCACACCTACCCTGCCAAACAGCCAAAGGCCCACTCTGATCTGCTCACTCCCTATGTCCCGTCTGGGCACAAAGTCAACTAGATCTGCAGCATCAGCCTAGGTCCTGGGAAACCCGCCCACACTTTCCCAATATGCAATGACTCCTTTGTCCGCGGCTGTGTTTCCTCTCCGGCAAGGACACTAATGGCTTCTGACTACGGGCCAGACCAATCACGTGCTGTCCTGTCCTCTGGCCTGCCCCCAGAGTAGATTAGTCGTCTAGACACAACAGCTGAGACTGTGAAAATAATGGGCAATGAAGGAGAATGGTTCTAGCACTACTTAAAGACTAGGAGACGAACTCCATGATTGTCTGGCAGTCAGTGGCAGTAGGATTGTAATGCATGAGCAAATCTGTGTTGAGTGTTGGATTCTAATGCTGGAAAGTGAGGTGCCAATGACTGGTCTCAAATGGAAGTGATTTAGCCTAGAGAGAGAGCTTCTGCAATTCTAGACATGTTTCAGACATCAATCTTAAAAGCGGGTACTATGGGGAAAGAACATTTTTTCATCCAACTTTCATCTAGGAATCTGAAAGCACTTTTAGCCATAGCGTTCATTTCCCAGAAAGATGTGTCAGCAGACAATTTCCATTTTGATCTAGATAGCATTTCGTTGTCAGTGATTTAGAGAGACTGGCCAAGTACAAACTATCCCCGAACATAAGAGTACGACATCAGAAGTTCCCAGAGTAGGTGAGTTCATTAAGCAGACTAAAGCTTGTTAGCGTGTATGGGGAAGTTGGTACAGTATAAATGTAAGTGTTCTTCGTGAAACTAATATATTATGAAGTGGTGTTCACAGCACAGGGCTGATCTTCATACAGACATTGGGGAGGGATCCTACCAAGGCCATTATCATAAGGCTTTGTGATCTGTCCATAGACTTAGAGCAGCGATACTCTCCAATTTTGTGGACAGGCTTATGAAGTCAAGTAAAATCTTGACATGTTTTGACAATCGACTTTTAGAAGTTGAAATAAGTTATAATTGACTTGTGGTGAAAATAAACTTGCAATAAATAGGTCTCCGTATTTTATATACATAGTTGAAGTCGGAAGTTGATATACACCTTAGCCAAATACATTTAAACTCAGTTTTTCACAATTCCTGACATTTAATCCTAGTAAAACGTCCCTGTCTTAGGTCAGTTAGGATCATCACTTTCATTGAATAATGCAAAATGTCAGAATAATAGTAGAGAGAATTATTTCTTTCAGCTTTTATTTCTTTCATCACATTCCCAGTGGGTCAGAAGTTTACATACACTCAATTAGTATTTGGTAGCATTGCCTTTAAATTGTTTAACATGGGTCAAATGTTTTGGGTAGCCTTCCACAAGCTTCCCACAATAAGTTGGGTGAATTTTGGCACATTCCTCCTGACAGAGCTGGTGTAACGGAGTCAGGTTTGTAGGCCTACTTGCTCGCACACGCTTTTTCAGTTCTGCCTACAAATTTTCTATAGGATTGAGGTCAGGGCTTTGTGATGGCCACTCCAATACCTTGACTTTGTTAACCTTAAGCCATTTTGCCACAACTTTGGAAGTATGCTTGGGGACATTGTCCATTTGGAAGACCCATTTGCGACCAAGCTTCAACTTCCTGACTGATATCTTGAGATGTTGCTTCAATATATACACATAATTTTCCATCCTCATGATGTCATCTATTTTGTGAAGTGCACCAGTCTCTCCTGCAGCAAAGCACCCCCACAACATGATGTGCTTCACGGTTGGGATGGTGTTTTTCGACTTGCAAGCCTCCCCCGTTATCCTTCAAACATAACAATGGTTATTATGGCCAAACAGTTCTATTTTTGTTTCATCAGACCAGAGGACATCAATCCAAAAAGTATGATTTTTGTCCCCATGTGCAGTTGCAAACCGTAGTCTGGCTTTTATATGGCGTTTTTGGAGCAGTGGCGTCTTCCTTGCAACAATTGTTGGAAGAATTACTTGTGTCATGCACAAAGTAGATGTCCTAACTGACTTGCCAAAACTATAGTTTGTTAACAAGAAATGTGTGGAGTGGTTGAAAAACGAGTTTTAATGACTCCAACCTAAGTGTATGTAAACTTCCGACTTCAAATGTATTTTTTTTGTGTGAAAATGTCTGAACATTACAGCTCACACATAATCTGTCATATAATACATCTGAAAGTCGTTAAATTGAAAATCTGTTCTTTCTTACTTAACCCCCCCCCCCTCTCCCCTCCCAGTTTGAGATGGTCACTGCTGTTAGCCTATATAAAGTCAATCCACCACAAAGTTCAAATGAAAACATTTTCCATTTCACCCATTATTAGCCCCGGGAGCGGTCAGTCAGTGACGACCAGTGAAGTGTGAAAAGCCGAGAGCAGCGGAAAGAGATAACCGCACGCTGTAAACGATACAGGAGGATTAGTGTTTATTCTGGATTGGACAGTCGTATTTCCTGTTCAAGAAATTACTGTGATGGAATAAATATTTTTAGATGCCATGTTTTGCCCTTTGATTATATTTTTGGACTGCTTGTCCACTGTTAGGGAGGAGAGGTCCCCTGCTTCTGAGCTGTGTGAGAAGTAGGGCAAACCTTTAGTCTCAGTCCATCAGAAATAGCCACTGCTGCTCTCTCTGTATCAAGAGGTCCATGTAGATGACTGTAGCCCCTGTAATTCTATCTGTCTGACTATTTTATACTCATCTAGGTTATTTTGTGTATATTCTGTGGCAAAGTGAATAAACTCAAATTGAGTTAGTCAAATTGAGTTAGTTGTGAGAAAATTTAGTAGTTATTGTGATTCTCTATTCAATCACATATATTTATACAGCACCTTTTTACATCAGCAGATGTCACATAAGCCCAGCCTAAAACTCCAAACAATGCAGATGTAGGACCATGGTGGCTAGGAAAAACTCCCTAGAAAGGCAGGACCCTAGGAAGAAACCTAGAGGGAAATCAGGCTCTGAGGGGTGGCTGGTCCTCTTATGGCTGTGCCCGGGTGAAGAACATAAGAGTACATGATAAAGGCCAGATCATTCTTCAAGATGTTCAAAGATTACCAAAAGGGTCAAATAATAATCGCAGTGGTTTTAGAGGGTGCAACAGGTCATCACCTCAGGAGGAAATGGGACTGTGTTTTCCATATATAAATAGAATGGTTGTCCATGCACAGCACTAGTACTCATCTCTGGTCGTCCTCTGAAGATGCAGTGTATGTTATTTGTTCTTCTGCAAATGTCCACAATCATTTTTCCACCTGGAGAGATGGGTGAAGTCGATGTCAATAGACATCAATTATGGATAGGCTCTGTTGCACAACAACAACAACACCCTACATATATTGCAGTTACTGATACTTTGTTTAATCTACTGAGTCTTATAGGTCTCACTGGGACAAATGTGTAATGATTGAAGGATGGCTAATTATTCTCCCTTTATTTTTTTATTATTATTTATATCTCTGGATTAATTATTTTCTTTCGCTGTCTTTACAGTAATGATCTCAGAGTTTTAGAAGACTTCCAACATCCTAAAGGTGAGTATGTTTCAACGTGTAGTGAGCTGGACATTAACTTATAAATGTTGTTGTGGTTGATTCCGTAATGACGTGCTAGGTAGTATCTAATTAGTATCTAATGAGTAGCTATTGCATGTAAGCTCATTTAAATGTATGTAGTGCAGTGAGGACCACAATGGAAACAAGTCTTTTGACTTTTTGTGTATATAATCCTCTGAAATGTTGGTACATGTATTTGTTGCCTGGTGTGGCTTCTTTATGTATTTTTAAATAAAAACATAAAGTGGCACACATACATCTAAATGACATAATCATTCAGTTTTCATTTCACAGTTTTCATTTGTACTGTATGTATGACTGTGAATATGCAAAATAAGTGAAATAACAGTACTGGTCATATGGTTATCAGAAAGCACGTGGCCAAAGCATGTGGACAGTATAACTACATCCAGTCCAGTGCGAGGTTCTAAACAGGCATGGAGTGTGTGTTTGATCAGGTGCATCAGTGAATGTGAGCCCCCCTCCTACAGAACTGTTCCTCTGTCTGCTATCTGCCTGTCTATATGTCAGTCTCTCTGTCTTTCCGTCAGCCTATCTGTCTGTCTCCCCCCCCCCCCTCTCTTCCTCTCTCTCTTTTTCTCCATCCTACATGGGGCAGCCAGTGGGATTCCTGGCAGAGTGATTTGGTATTGTGTCATAAAATCACATTGCCAGGGATTTCCAACCAGCTGCATGCCACCCACTTCAACATCATCCCCATCCAGGAGCCTGTTGTCTTCCTCAACCTTCGTCCACCGTCTCCAAGCTACATTTTCTGTCAGAAGCTCACCCGGGATGAGGATCATCACACTACTGAGGCCAATGACTCTCATTGTCAGGATGTACTGTCGATAACGGCCTTTTACTTTTCTCAGCATTTTAATAATGCCACAGACAAGCATTATTTTCTACAAATGTGAAATGTTCCATAACATCTAATTGTGGTTTCCCAGTCCCTTGCTCAGTCTCAACACCCCGCTCAGAATTGGTAAATACACTCTAGCACTTTATTCAGGCGGGGATAAACCAACAAGGATATTGTCCATAAGCCATTGTCACCAAATATCTCCACAAGTGAATGTAACTCAATGGTGATCCATATCTGAAAGCTTGTACTTTTTTAGAATAAGAAGAAGAAAAAACGGCAAATGGAAAAATGGATACACAAGAGAAATGGAGGACATCTGGATCTAGTGATACAGGATTCAGAGTTTCCTGAGGTGCAGGACTTAGCCAGCTTTGTGAACAGATCTGTGAAAGCCCATGTTCACAGTGGCTAAGTTCCGCTCCTCAGAGGCCATCTCTCATCAGCAGTGAAGTGAAACCCTGGAAATGATGGAGGGGCGAGCAAACACTGTGGGGAGGGGAGGGGGCAGGCCAGGGTCTCATACAGGAAGGAAACACAGGAAATGTCCCATTGGGAAAACCAGTAACAGTCTAATTGTCCCATTGGGAAAACCAGTAACAATCTAATTGTGAACCATACTACCATTTTCAATCAGGTTGGTCAAGTCGAGGGGCATGGTCAAAGCCGTTCTAAATAGCTCTGGAATTTAGAGTGATAAACACTCTTCATCATGCTGTGTCTTGGTTGTGTTTCGAAGTGGTTTATTTTTCAGCACAGCCTATTTATCCCAGCATGTGCAATGTATTTGTAACTTCTAAGGAAATGAAATATGTCATTGCATTATTATTTTTTGCAGTAAGACCTACCCAGTGCTTGTGTAATTTTGAGACTCATTATTAACTACACATGTTGTATAAATAATCTACTGTGACATTGCGGATGTAAGCATTATAATCATGACAACTGCTTGTTGGRATGACTAGTCCACCAGATCACACATGGACTCAGCTGTATGTATGTATATGGACAAAGGAACTGTCCATAATAACTCCCACCACTTTGTAGGTGTGCCTCCCTGTGGTGAAAATGGAGCATTGCGAGTTACGGGGCTCAACCTCCTGTGCCTACTGAGCTGATAACAGTTTGATTTAATGAGCACTGGCTCAGTTCAGCAGAAACCGGAGTTATGCCTATTAACAAAATTAAACATCAACATAATGCGTTTACATAATAATGATAATCAACCAACAGAAAGCAATCAGCAATCAAGGCAGAGAGAAGAAGTTGGTTCACCCCAGTCATCCACTAGATGACCCGAGACCATGGAGGAATACTGCTCCTGTCATTTGTCCTCTAAACAGATTACAGGAGCAGAGTTTTTCCAGATGTATTTTCTACTGGAGCGTCTAGTTTTCTACATCTTGACTTCTACATCTATTTAATGTGAAATGTTTTTTTCTCTGTGTAAGAAACGCCCAATAAAACAACCAGTCTATGCACTAAGATAAGATTGTATGGTTCCAAAAATAAACTAGTATACATCAAAACTTTGCCGCCCCCTCTTTCTGCTTCTCAAAAGGTTATCATAGAGAAGGCCTCTAAAAGAATCATCAACGGAAATTAAGTGGAGGCATATGCCATCTATCTGTCTTATTTAAGATGGTGTTTGATGACATTAGTGCTCCTTTTTATCAAACGTCATGCTATACACTCTTAGAAAAAAAGGTTCTAAAAGGATTCTTAGGCTGTCCCCATAGGAGAACCCTTTTTGATTCCAGGCAGAACCATTTTTGGTTTCAGGTAAAACCCTTTTGGGTTCCATGTAGAACTCTCTGTGGAAAGGGTTCTAAATGGAACCCAAAAGGGTTCTACTTGGAACCAAAAAGGGTTATTCAAAGGGTTCTCCTATGGGGACAGCTGAAGAACCCTTTTAGGTTCTAGATAGCACCTTTTTTTCTAAGAGTGTATGGACAGACAGAGTGCACTGCTGTCTGACTCATAATCTGTCGGCACAACGTGGTCTCAGAGTATTATTCTGTACGTAAATAAGAGACACTCCATTTAGTATGATATGTTTCGTATGGTATGTATTAATCCACCATCCATTTAGTATGATATGTTTCGTATGGTATGTATTAATCCACCATCCATTTAGTATGATATGTTTCGTATGGTATGTATTAATCTACCATCCATTTAGTATGATATGTTTCGTATGGTATGTATTATTCCACCATCCATTTACTATGATATGTTTCGTATGGTATGTATTAATCCACCATCCATTTCGTATGATATGTTTCGTATGGTATGTATTAATCCACAATCCATTTCGTATGATATGTTACAAATCGCAATTTGTACATTATGTTACGAATTTCGCAAAACATACAATATGTTAAGAATTTGCAAAACGTATGATATTTTACAAATTCCAATTTGTTGTGACTAAAGTTAGCTAGGTAGCTATGTGGCTAACGCTAACGTTAGCTGGCTCTAGGGGTTAGGGTTAGGGTTAGGAGTTAAGGTTAGGGTTAAGGTTAGGAGTTAGGTTAAAGGGTTAAGGTCAGGTAAAGATTAGCTAAAAGGGTTAAGGTTAGGGTTAGGGGAAGGGTTAGCTAACATGCTAAGTAGTTGCAAAGTAGCTACTTAACTAAAACTATGAGATTCGAAAATGCAACCTTTGGGTTTCTACACGTTCGCGTTATACACCCCACTCCCCCAACCCTTTCGCTTTTGCCTTAAGTAACCTTCTATCTTATGTAACCATACCAAACATAACATATCATACTAATTTGAGTGTCCCGGATTTACGTTTACTATGCTACGTCTAGTCTGAGACAAGTCTGGTCGGCATCATGACACATAAAGAGGCGTGTTTAGTTTTACAGAGGGGTTAGATTCATCACAGCTGTCTTAACCTCCACACAGTTACATAATGTCAGTTATGAGGCGGCCGGGCTGCGTGCGACTGGATCATATTTTCCTCATCTTCTCCTCATGCTCTGAGAAAAACTAGGGATTGTTGCCTCTTTGTTGTCATGATATGCAAGATTGGAGCCAATTTTCTGTCTTCAAGTAGAGTAAAAGAACAAACAAGTACTGTACACATACAGTATGCACTGTATGACTGCTTTGAGATAACAGTTAATATAGCTTACTGTGACAAGACTGTGAACCATGTTAAATTCAAAGCTATACCTCATGTCCGATACATGATAGATTTTTTCACATAGTATTACAGTAGGGGAGGAGACAGATCATGATGAACCACTAATAAATATGTCATAGTTGGACCTCAGAAGACAACCGTGCCAAAAGTGAAGGGATTATCTGTGATTTACAATTACCTAATAACCCGTCTACCTGGAGATATTGACATGTAACATTTCACTTTGCTTGACACAACGCCTACGGGTGAACTTTCTGAAGGAGCCTTCATGAACAATTATACTCTTTCTCATTTACTGTAGATGTATGGTCGTGTGAGAGGAAAAGTCTAACAGAGGAAGTACTGACATTGGCTTTTTTTTAACTTTTGGGGCAGTGGGGAAATACTGATGATCATACTGATAGATTGCGTATGTCTTTAGTTCAGTAGTTATCATCTAGGCCATACGTGTGCTAGGACAGATTTAATTATCAGACTCACCGGTCGCCACAGAGCATCAGTGATATCACTTTGGCAGAATGATCTTCATTTTTCACAGGGGCCTCAATGTCTAGTCAATATTCTGTACCTGTATTAGAAATTAAATGCATGAAATTTAAAGTGATTGATGTTTTTTACAGCAAACTGTATCTAAAATGCAAGGCTTAAAAGGACAAAGAAATGGTAAATAGGGATATAAATCATTGCCATAATGTGGAAATCCTTTTTTTGTGTGCATGTTAGACTAAACATTGTTTTGACCTGTGTGACTATGCTCTGACCCAAATCAGTATTGCTCTATCCTGTTTTTGTCAGGTTACGATGTAGAGATAAAGTATTCTCTATCCAGTAATTCATGTGTAATTACTGTGTCAGATATTTTTCTGTGTGAATACCTGCGGCAGGTAGGCACACATCTTACCATTAGCTTGCTATTAGTTTTACTGTTTCACATGATCTCACATCAGATTTCCATAGACCTAGCATCTGTCACAGGCTTTCACCTAGGCATCCGAGACTAAAATAGACCAGACGTTTTGAAATGTAGCTTGAATAACAGTATTTTGCACATTTACATCAAAATGAAGGTAATGTATAATTAAGCAATAAGGCCCATGGGGGTGTGATATATGGCCAATATACCACGGCTAAGAGCTGTTCTTATGCACGACGCAATGTGGTGTGCCTGGATACAGGCCTTAGCTGTGGTATATTGGCCATATACCACAAATTCCTGAGGTGCCTTATTGCTATTATAAGCTGGTTACCAATGTTATTAGAGCAGTAAAAATACATGTTTTGTCATACGCGTGGTATATGGTCTGATACAACACTGCTGTCAGACAATCAGCATTCAGGGTTTTAACCACCCAGTTTATAAATGTTAATATAACCATGTACTGAATGTACTTTAAGATCTCTCTATTTCTAATAGACATCCTCACTCACTAGGCACCACATCCAGTCTGATTTTAAAGTGCCTTTAAAAGGCCGTTGCGTAATCTTTAAAAGCCACACATTTCAGGTAGAACACGCACGCACATACTTGCATTAAAAGCTTTTCCTTTCAGATTCATTCAAAAAAGTATTGTTTTATTCCTTTAAGTCTGTGAAATAGTGTCCAACAGTCCATGAGTCATGGAATGTGTACAAGGAAGAGATGTGTATAAGAGAGAGTGGTTGGGGGAACATTGTCTCATGTGTCTTCCAAACGGATCTGTACATAAGCATGATCCTGCAATTTTCATTGCCTCTAATGCCCTCTTTTTGTGGCGAGATATCTGCCTCAAGCTATACGTGTAAAGACATATTTCAATATTTTGTTTATGCAAATATTTAGCCTAAGATACAATTAAGGTTGGATAAAACTGACAGCTAAAATGATGGGGATACGATTTATCTTGCTTTTTAACAAGTGTACTTCCCCTTTCCCTGACTGGAATCTTATCATTCTCCTCAAAGATATTATGTTTTGTTCATATTCTTAACCATCGACTGAAATTTATTCCAGTGCTTCAAAAATCTGCGGGCCTAAGTCAATTAAGAACTTACACTATGTCAGAACATGGTGTGCTTCAGTGAGTTGGCCCAACTAATCACTTAAGCCTCCATAACATTATAGAAGGAGTTTTTGGCAGCTGTATAGGCCTGGTGCCCATTTAGACACATAACCTCTTTTGATCTATCATAAGACAGAACTGTAATGAAGAACAAGTGCCGTCTTTCCTGGTCACAAAAGTGCACTAAAATGAGATTAAGATTCATGACATCACTCTTCTGCATGGGCAATCAAAAATATTCTACTTCTTGTGTGTACTTATGTCAATGAAAAGAGCCTGAGCAGAACCCCTTGGGTTTCTACTGTTTTGTGTGAAAATGCTTTTTCATAGCATCATTTTGGCATAGCGTGCTGGGACTAAACCCATTATAAGACACAGCAGTGAGTCCAAATTAGCTGTTTTTGTTCGCAGGGTTTTGTACGGTTTCTTCACACCTCTTTGGGCATCAGGGTGACTCATCGTCTGCGTTGAAAATGGCACCCTATTCCTTATGTAGTGCACTACTTTTTAACCTGAGACCTATGGGCCCTGGGCAAAAGTAGCGCACTACATAGTGAATAGGGTGGTATTTGCAACGCAGCCATTCTCTCTCAGTTTAGGCTCTACCCAAGAAAACATACTCCCTCCTCAGCAGGAGGAGGCAAGGGTAATTTCAGTGTAGGAAAGGATGAAACAGTGTCTGTGCCACCAGTATGTACAGATAGTAGTATAAATCCCCTCGCACAGTCCCCGCAGCCGGACAACTTTCTCATGGCTTCTGGAGGGAAATGCTGGTGGAATGCTCAACCGGTGTCGCTCATTCAGCCGACAGAAACTTTCAACCGGTTTTCCCCATTAAGCAGCGAGTTGGAGTCTGAGCCTTCTCTTGTCTCTACTCCTCCCGTTACGAGGTCTGAGGTCCGAAGCTTCCCACCATTAGCTCTGAAAAATTGAAAACCCTAGTCATTGGCGACTCCATTACCCGCAGTATTAGACTTAAAACGAATCATCCAGCGATCATACACTGTTTACCAGGGGGCAGGGCTACCGACGTTAAGGCTAATCTGAAGATGGTGCTGGCTAAAGCTAAAACTGGCGAGTGTAGAGAGTATAGAGATATTGTTATCCACGTCAGGACCCAACGATGTTAGGATGAAACAGTCAGAGGTCACCAAGCGCAACATAGCTTCAGCGTGTAAATGAGCTAGAAAGATGTGTCGGCATCGAGTAATTGTCTCTGGCCCCTTCCCAGTTAGGGGTGATGAGCTCTACAGCAGAGTCTCACAACTCAATCGCTGGTTGAAAACTGTTTTCTGCCCCTCCCAAAAGATAGAATTTGTAGATAATTGGCCCTCTTTCTGGACTCACCCACAAACAGGACCAACCTGGCCTGCTGAGGAGTGACGGACTCCATCCTAGCTGGAGGGGTGCTCTCATCTTATCTACCAACATAGACAGGGCTTTAACTCCTCTAGCTCCACAATGAAATAGGGTGCAGGCCAGGCAGGCAGCTGTTAGCCAGCCTGCCAGCTTAGTGGAGTCTGCACTAGCATAGTCAGTGTAGTCAGCTCAGCTATCCCCATTGAGACTGTGTCTGTGCCTCGACCTAGGTTGGACCTAAAACTAAACATGCGGTGTTCGCCTTAGCAATCTCAACTAGGATAAAGACCTCCTCCATTCTGCATTATTGAAAGAGATCGTGATACCTCACATCTCAAAATAGGGCTACTTAATGTTAGATCCCTCACTTCAAAGGCAGTTATAGTCAATGAACTAATCACTGATCATAATCTTGATGTGATTGGCCTGACTGAAACATGGCTTAAGCCTGATGAATTTACTGTGTTAAATGAGGCCTCACCTCCTGGTTACACTAGTGACCATATCCCCGTGCATCCGCAAAGGCGGAGGTGTTGCTAACATTTACGATAGCAAATTTCAATTTACAAAAAAAAAAAGACGTTTTGTCTTTTGGCTTCTAGTCATGAAATCTATGCAGCCTACTCAATCCCTTTTTATAGCTACTGTTTACAGGCCTCCTGGGCCATATACAGCGTTCCTCACTGAGTTCCCTGAATTCCTATCGGACCTTGTAGTCATAGCAGATAATATTCTAATTTTTGGTGTTTTTAATATTCACATGGAAAAGTCCACAGACCCACTCCAAAAGGCTTTCGGAGCCATCATCGACTCAGTGGGTTTTGTCCAACATGTCTCTGGACCTACTCACTGCCACAGTCATACTCTGGACCTAGTTTTGTCCCATGGAATAAATGTTGTAGATCTTAATGTTTTCCTCATAATCCTGGACTATCGGACCAACCATTTATTACGTTTGCAATCGCAACAAATAATCTGCTCAGACCCCAACCAAGGAGCATCAAAAGTCGTGCTATAAATTCTCAGACAACACAAAGATTCCTTGATGACCTTCCAGACTCCTTCTGCCTACCCAAGGACGTCAGAGGACAAAAATCAGTTAACCACCTAACTGAGGAACTCAATTTAACCTTGCGCAATACCCTAGATGCAGTTGCACCCTAAAAACAAAAAAATGTGTCATAAGAAAACTAGCTCCCTGGTATACAGAAAATACCCGAGCTCTGAAGCAAGCTTCCAGAAAATTGGAACGGAAATGGCGCACACCAAACTGTCAGTTCTTCGACTAGCTTGGAAAGACAGTACCGTGCAGTATCGAAGAGCCCTCACTGCTGCTCGATCATCCTATTTTTCCAACTTAATTGAGGAAAATAAGAATATTCCAAAATTTATTTTTGATACTGTCGCAAAGCTAACTAAAAAGCAGCATTCCCCAAGTGAGGATGGCTTTCACTTCAGCAGTAATAAATTCATGAACTTCTTTGAGGAAAAGATCATGATCATTAGAAAGCAAATTACGGACTCCTCTTTAAATCTGCGTATTCCTCCAAAGCTCAGCTGTCCTGAGTCTGCACAACTCTGCCAGGACCTAGGATCAAGAGAGACACTTAAGTGTTTTGGTACTATATCTCTTGACACAATGATGAAAATAATCATGGCCTCTAAACCTTCAAGCTGCATACTGGACCCTATTCCAACTAAACTACTTAAAGAGCTGCTTCATGTGCTTGGCCCTCCAATGTTGAACATAATAAACGTCTCTCTATCCACCGGATGTGTACCAAACTCACAAAAAGTGGCAGTAATAAAGCCTCTCTTGAAAAAGCCAAACCTTGACCCAGAAAATATAAAAAACTATCAGCCTATATCGAATCTTCCATTCCTCTCAAAAAAATTGAAAAAGCTGTTGCGCAGCAATCACTGCCTTCCTGAAGACAAACAATGTATACGAAATGCTTCAGTCTGGTTTTAGACCCCTATCAAGCACTGAGACTGCACTTGTGAAGGTGGTAAATGACCTTTAATGGTGTCAGACCGAGGCTCTGCATCTGTCCTCGTGCTACTAGACCTTAGTGCTGCCTTTGATACCATCGATCACCACATTCTTTTGGAGAGATTGGAAACCCAAATTGGTCTACACGGACAAGTTCTGGCCTGGTTCAGATCTTATCTGTCGGAAAGATATCAGTTTGTCTCTATGAATGGTTTGTCCTCTGACAAATCAACTGTACATTTCGGTGTTCCTCAAGGTTCCGTTTTAGGACCACTATTGTTTTCACTATATTTTACTTCTTGTGGATGTCATTCGAAAACATAATGTTAACTTTCACTGCTATGCGGATGACACACAGCTGTACATTTCAATGAAACATGGTGAAGCCCCAAAATTGCCCTCGCTAGAAGCCTGTGTTTCAGACATAAGGAAGTGGATGGCTGCAAACGTTCTACTTTTAAACTCTGACAAAACAGAGATGCTTGTTCTAGGTCCAAGAAACAAAGAGATCTTCTGTTAAATCTGACAATTAATCTTGATGGTTGTAAAGTCGTCTCAAATAAAACTGTGAAGGACCTCGGCGTTACTCTGGACCCTGATCTCTCTTATGACGAACATTTCAAGACTGTTTCAAGGACAGCTTTTTTCCATCTACGTAACATTTGCAAAAATCAAACATTTCTGTCCAAAAATGATGGCAGAAAATGTATCCATGCTCTTTGTTACTTCTAGGTTAGACTACTGCAATGCTCTACTCTCCGGCTACCCGGATAAAGCACTAAATAAACTTCAGTTAAGTGCTAAATACGGCTGCTAGAATCCTGACTAGAACCAAAAAAATGTGATCATATTACTCCAGTGCTAGCCTCCCTACACTGGCTTCTGTTAAGGCAAGGGCTGATTTCAAGGTTTTACTGTTAACCTACAAAGCGTTACATGGGCGTTGCTCCTACCTATCTTTCCGATTGGTCCTGCGTACATACCTACACGTACGCTACGGTCACAAGACGCAGGCCTCCTATTGTCCCTAGAATTTCTAAGCAAACAGCTGGAGGCAGGGCTTTCTCCTATAGATCTCCATTTTTATGGAATGGTCTGCCTACCCATGTGAGAGGACGGCAGACTCGGTCTCAAGCTTTAAGTCTTTATTGAAGACCATCTCTCAGTAGGTCCTATGATTGAGTGTAGTCTTGGCCAAGGAGTGTGAAGGTGAACGGAAAGGCTCTGGAGCAACGAACTGCCCTTGCTGTCTTTCTGCCTGGCCGGATTCCCTCTCTCCACTGGGATTCTCTGCATCTAACCCTATTACAGGGGCTGAGTCACTGGCTTACTGATGCTCTTTTCATGCCGTCCCTAGGAGGCGTGCGTCACTTGAGTGGGTTGAGTCACTGACGTGATCTTCCTGTCTGGGTTGGCGCCTCCCCTTGGGTTTGTGCCGTGGCGGAGATCTTTGTGGGCTATTCTCGGCCTTGTTCAGAAATGGTAAGTTGGTGGTTTTGAAGATATCCCTCTAGTGGTGTCGGGGCTGTACCTTGGAAAAGTGGGTGGGGTTATATCCTTCCTGTTTGGCCCTGTCCGGGGGTATCATCGGATGGCACAGTGTCTCCTGACCCCTCCTGTCTCAGCCTCCAGTATTTATGCTGCATTAAGTTTATGTGTCGGGGGCTAGGGTCAGTTTGTTATATCTGGAGTACTTCTGTCTTATCCGGTGTCCTGTGTGAATTAAGTTACTCTCTCTAATTCCTCTCGTCTCTTTGCTTTCTCTCTCTCGGAAGACCTGAGCCCTAGGACCATGCCTCAGGACGACCTGACATGATGACTCCTTGCTGTCCCCAGTCCACCTGGCCGTGCTGCTGCTCCAATTTCAACTGTTCTGCCTCGGCCTATGGACCCTGACCTGTTCACCGGACGTGCTACCTGTTTTCAACTCTCTAGAGACCGCAGGAGCGGTAGAGATCTCTTAATGATCGGCTATGAAAAGCCAACTGACATTTACTCCTGAGGTGCTGCACCCTCCACAACTACTGTGATTATATTATTTGACCATGCTGGTCATTTATGAACATTTGAACATCTTGGCCATGTTCTGTTATAATCTCCACCCGCACAGCCAGAAGAGGACTGGCCACCCCTCATAGCCTGGTTCCTCTCTAGGTTTCTTCTAGGTTTTGGCCTTTCTATGGAGTTTTTCCTAGCCACCGGTGCTTCTACACCTGCATTGCTTGCTGTTTGGAGTTTAGGCTGGGCTGTACAGCACTTTGAGATATCAGCTGATGTACAAAGGGCTATATAAAAACATTGATGTGATTTGAGTGGTGAAGCATCAACCCTGAGAAATGATGTTGCACAACACTTGTTACACCTATAGCATGACATTTATTTATTTATTATACATTTTTTTAACCTTTATTTAAATAGCTTAGTTCAGTTAAGAATAAATTCTTATTTACAATGACGGCCTACCCCGGCCACCATAACCCACGACAATGCTGGGCCAATTGTGGCGCTGCCCTACGGGACTCCCAATCACGGCCGCTTGGAATCGAACAAGGTCTGTAGTGTCTTAGACCGCCTGCGCCACTCGGGAGCCCGTTACCTCACAGAATACAACACTTCCTTATTCACCACTTTTTTCTACAAACAACAATATTCTGTTTTTAGTAGATTCATTCAGTATTCATTCATTCATGTATCTGTCATTCTTCTGAAATAGAATTATCGAAGTAACTAGTAGACTAGAGGAAGTGAAGTGGTCATACACTACACTAACTAGCTTGAATATTTCAAAGTGACATTTCAATGGGTGTGGTCATTTCTCTAGATATCCTCTATACCTGGACTATACGCCCTGAATCAGTAAGAGAGTGACTCACACACACACACCACACACACACACACACACACACACACCACACACACACACACACACACACACACACACCACACACACAACACAGACACGACACAGACACAGACACAGCAACACACACACACACACACACACACACACACACACCACACACACACACACACCACACACGCACATGCACACACACACACCCTGCCAAGGCCAACGTAGTGCCTACTCCAAATGGCATGACGGGAACAACAGATCTTGGATGTGACCACACATTACTGCTGTTACTTAGGCTTTCTTTCCATGACTGCACTGACGTCCTGGCACATCTCTCAGACTGTGCTCACACCCTGTGCTCACACACAACCACGCCATCATAGCATCCCAAATGAAACACTACATCTTATGCATGGACTGTTTCTGATGACTGACTAGAGTGAGTAGGGTAGGTGAGTGAGTGAGTGAGGTGAGTGAGTGAGTGAGTGAGTGAGTGAGTGAGTGAGTGTGGTGTGTGTTGTGTGTGTGTGTGTGTGTGTGTGTGTGTGGGGTGTGTGTGTGTGGTGTGTGTGTGTCGTGGTGTGTGTGTTGTGTGTGTGTGTGTGTGTGTGTGTGTGTGTGTGTGTGTGTGTGTGTGTGTGTGTGTGTTTTCAGACTGCAGTGAAAGAAGTAGACTTTTGATGTGCTTTCATAATCAGGGACTCTAAATCTTTCATCACTGTCATATAGAAAAAACAGCAAAGGTGGTGGCAAGAGGTGGGTTTTAGTAACATAATCTTCTCTTGGATCTTAGAAAGACATGCTAGACAAAGAAGAGTTAGAAACTTTTAACCCTTTTATTATTATATTAGAATTAAGAGAACATGACAACTTTCCATCGATGATGTCATTAATTCTTAATCACGGTAACATTGGGGGTGGGGGGGGGGGAGTTTGGCAGAAGCAGTGTAAATATTTGCCTGTGACTGAGTTACAGATCACACACACATCTACAGGTCATATGTAATCTATACACAAATCTACCATAACATAAATGCAACTTACTTCATTTACAGTCATTATCATTAGTTTTATGAATGGCAAGGAATAAAACAGGGCTCCATTTGTTGAATATGAGATTCATCAACCTCATGTTATTTATTTGTGTACTCCGTGAATTTGGTTTGCATTAGAGAGTGTGTGCTTCGATGATCAGAGTGGTTGAGCGTCATTCTGAGCCATGCTAGCCATAATTACATAGCATCAAGTTGATGTTAAATGAGCATCATAGGGTCTCCAGGTTCAGCTGCAGACATGGAATTATGTGGTTTCTGACAATAAAAGCAATGCATTAACAAGTCTGGGGGCTGCATGTTTTTATTGGACACACTTGCAATCACCTGCACTAAATTTGTTTACCTCCACCTTACCCAACAACCTAGACCCACTACAGTTTGCATATCGCCCCAACAGATCCACGGACGATGCAATCGCCATTGCACGGCCCACTGCTCTAACCCACCTGGACAAGAGAAATACCTATGTAAGAATCCTGTCATCGACTACAGCTCAGCCTTCAACACCATAGTGCCCTCCAACCTCACCACTAAGCTTAGGGCCCTGGGTCTGAACCCTCCTTGTGCACTAGGTCCTGGACTTCCGGACGGGCTGACCCCAAGTGGTGAAGGTAGGCAACAACACCTCCGCCACGCTGATCCTCAACACAGGGGCCCCTGTACTTCCTGTTCACCCATGAATATGTGGCCACGCACGTCCCCAACTCAATCATCAAGTTTGCTGATGACACGACAGTGGTAAGCCTGATTACCAACAATGACGAGACAGCCTACAGGGAGGAGGTGAGAGCACTGGTGAAGTGGTACCAGGAAAATAAATTCTCCCTCAAAGTCAACAAAACGAAGGAGCTGATCATGGACTACAGGAGACAGCAGAGAGAGCCCGCCCCCATCCACACTGACGGGCCGCAGTGGAGAGGGTCAAAAGCTTCAAGTTCCTCAGCGTGCACATCACTGACGACCTGAAATGGTACCTTCACACAGGACTCAACCACAGGAGGTTGAAGAAATTTGCCTTGGCCCATAAGACCTTCACAAACCTCTACAGATGCACCACTGAGAGCATCCTGTCGTGCTGTATCACCACCTGGTATGGCAATTGCACTGTCCTCAACTGCAGGTCTCTCCAGAGGGTGGCGTCTTCAGCCCAATGCATCATCAGGGGCACACTGCCTGCCCTCCAGGACATCTACAGCACCCGATGTCACAGGAAGGCCAAGAAGATAATCACGGACCTCAGCCACCCGAGCCACAACCTGTTCACCCAGCTACCACCCAGAAGGAGGAGCCAGTACAAAGTACAGGTGCATCAAAGCTGGGACCAGCTTTTATCTCAAGAAGTTAAACAGTCACCACTAGCCAGTCTCCGCCCAGTACCCTGCCCTGAACCTTAGTCACTGTTAGTAGCCGGCTACCACGCAGTACTCTACCCTGCACCTTAGAGACTGATTTTCCCTATATACATAGTCATTGAACACTGGTAACTTTAATAATGTTTACATACTGTTTACCCACTTTATATGTATATACTGTATTCTAGTCATGGCTTATCCTATATAATTACTGTAACTACTGCTGTACAAACCTTTTCAATTCATAACCTGTCCATACTGTCTATACACACCATTATATATACAGTCAAAAGTACTCATTCCAGGGTTTTTCTTTATTTGTACTATTTACTACTTTGTAGAATAATAGTGAAGACATCAACACTATGAAATAACACATATGCAATCATGTAGTAACCAAACAAGTGTTAAACAAATCTAAATATATTTTATATTCTTCAAAGTAGCCACCCTTTGCCTTGATGACATCTTTGCACACTTTTGGTATTCTCTCAACCAGCTTCCTGAGGTAGCCACCTGGAATGCCATTTCAATTAACAGGTGTGCCTTGTTAAAAGTTCATTTGTGGAATTTCTTTCCTTCTTAATGCATTTGAGCCAATCAGTTGTGTTGTGACAAGGTAGGGGTGGTATACAGAAGATAGCTCTACTTGGTAGAAGACCAAGTCCATATTATGGCAAGAACAGCTCAAATAAGCAAAGAGAAACGACAGTTCATCATTACTTTAAGACATGAAGGTCAGTCAATACGGAACATTTCAAGAACTTTGAAAGTTTCTTCAAGTGCAGTCGCAAAAACCATCAAGCGCTATGATGAAACTGGCTCTCATGAGGACCGCCACAGGAAAGAAAGACCCCGAGTTACCTCTGCTGCAAAGGATAAGTTCATTAGAGTTATCAGCCTCAGAAATTACAGCCAAAATAAATGCTTCACAGAGTTCAAGTAACTGACATGTGTCAAAATCAACTGTTCAGAGGAGACTATGTGAATCAGGCTTTCGTAGTCGAATTGCTGCAAAGATACCACTACTAAAGAACACCAATAATAAGAAGAGACTTGCTTGGGCCAAGAAACACGAGCAATAGACATAAGATCAGTAGAAATCGGATGATCTCCGTATGTGTGGTTCCCACCGTGAAGCATGGAGGAGGAGGTGTGATGGTGCTTTGCTGGTGACACTGTCAGTGATTTATTTAGAATTCAAGGCACACTTAACCAGCATGGCTACCACAGCATTCTGCAGTGATACGCCATCCCATCTGGTTTACCCTTAGTGGGATAATCATTTGTTAATCAACAGGACAATGACCCAAAACACACCTCCAGGCTGTGTATGTCACGAACATCATCAGGGAAATGACCGGACCAAGGTGCAGCGTTGTGAGCGTACATTTTTCTTTATTAAGAATGTCGCCAACAAAACAAGAAACACCAAAAACGAACGTGAAGCTTACTAGGGCTTTACAGGCCACTAACAAAGACAACTACCCACAACTAAGGTGGAAAAAACAGGCTGCCTAAGTATGATTCCCAATCAGAGACAACGATAGACAGCTGTCCCTGATTGAGAACCATACCCGGCCAAAACATAGAAACAGAAAACATAGAAATAAAGAAACTAGAATGCCCACCCTAGTCACACCCTGGCCTAACCAAAATAGAGAATAAAAGCCTCTCTATGGCCAGGGCGTGACAGTGTAAGGGCTATTTAACCAAGAATAAGAGTGATGGAGTGCTGCCTGGCCTCCACAATCCCCCGACCTCAACCCAATTGGAATGGTTTGGGATGAGTTGGACGGCAGAGTGAAGGAAAAGCAGGAAACAAGTGCTCAGCATATGTGGGAACCTCTTCGAGACTGTTAGAAAAGCATTCCATGTGAAGCTGGTTGAGAGAATGCCAAGAGTGTGCAAAGCTGTCATCAAGGCAAACGGTGGCTACTTTGAAGAATATAAAATATATTTTGATTTGTTTAACACTTATTTGGTTACTATATGATTCCATGTGTGTTATTTCATAGTTTTGATGTCTTCACTATTATTCTACAATGAAGAAAGTGTTATAAATTAAGAAAAACCCTGGGATGACTAAGTGTATCCAAACTTTTGACTGGTACTGTATACATACAGTATATATATAGCAAACAAAATTTAAAAATATAAATGCAACATGCTGGTTCTGATATTTCTTAATTTTTAACTTTTGGATTATGTGTCTATTGTTTTATATTGTTGGCCGCCACATGTCTATTCTGGCCAGGCTATGTTGTGATTGAGTCTAATCTACCTATAATCTAGACTCATTAGGTTTTCATCCATTAGTTGAACTCAGGGAAATATGTTTTCATGGTCTGTAACCTGGCCAATCTGTATTAGCAAATCAGTTTAAACACTTGTTAGGCCTAATGCAAAACCGAAAGACTCATTTAGCCTTTTCAAAGCCCCCTACAAATGAAAGAGCAAACTGTTACAGTTTTTTACCAAATTGTCCAATGACTGTATTTTCCCACAAGCTGGGTTAAATGGCAGATAAAGTAACTATTGCTCTTCCCGTAAAATTGTGTCACTTATCCTCCATCCACACAAATCAAGGTAATGATGTCCTCAGTCAGGTCCCAGGAACATCTTGGGGGGAAGGCTGGGCATCGAAATAAATGGTGGAAGGTTTCAAGCTCAAATCATTGATTACACTAAATAACATGAGTCACAGTAACAAATTGTTGAATTTGATTTGAGAGTCATAATATATTAGGGTGACCACATTTAAAATACCAAAATGCAGGACAACAGGATGTTATTGTGGGACATTCGCCGGACAGTTTAGCCTACATTAATACAAGTATTTGGCAGTTTTGGGCGGATGATACTTTTTGTGGACTATTCAGCTAACCATCCTAAAATCTCAAAAGAAATTAGGTGGTGTTTTTATGTTATGTTGAATGCTGATGAATCATTACATGATCTTCCAAGACTGATTCAAATTAAATCACATTTTATTTGTCACATGCACCGAATACAACACTGGATCTTACCTATGTACAAGTCCTTGAATATAACTTTCCTAAACGAGCACAATGCACCATTGTGAGAAGTGGCGGATAACACTGTATACATTCATTGGTCATTTCAGAGGTTTAAAAAAACATGCCATGTAGCTGGCCGGCAGCTAGATGTTCCAAGGTGGTAGCTAGCTACTGCCACACTGTGGTTATGCATGTCATTGCATCATACACCCATATTTAAAATGGGAAATGCAAGCAATATGTGAAAAACGACATTAGTTCAAGTGAATGGTTTCTATTAAAGATACAAAATAAAAGACTACCACATACTTATTCAAATGGATACGACACCTGCAATAATGAAATGTTTTTCTTCTATTTGTTTTTATGGCTAGAAGGGATACAGCTTTGGTCAAATTAAAGTCAAAAGTTTTAGTTTTTTTGCATTTTGGCTAACCTTAATCTAATCATCTCAACCTGCTATGTTATTTATCCTAACCTGACAGTGCTGCGTAAATTCTCCTGACCTGCTACGAAAATTCAAATCTGACATTAATTTGACAAAAGCTGGAGTCCTTTTAGCCATGACGACGTTTACGTTACAACCGTGTTGCCAATCTTGCCGAGCCATCTTGTCACAAGAGGACCACAAAGGAAATACGTCCTAGACTTTATTGCGTGTTATCCTATATGGTTTTACTCATGTGCATATGACATGGGTGTCTTTTTAAAGTTTTATATTTGCTTGTTTTTCAAATTATCGAAGTAGGCAAACAAGCCTAAAGCTAAACATCCTTGCCCACGACCAATGAGCATCGCCTTTTTCTACTTCCGCTGGCGTGAGACGACTTTCAAATCTTTGGCGGTTGACTGGCGTTTGATAACTTTTCAACATATGTCAACTGCTTACACGAATTAACATGGATTCAACTATGGCGAACCTTCTTGTTGGGCTTTCAGTCAACATCCAAAGAAGCGACGGTAAGCTGTGTAGCTAACATTTTTATTATAATGTTACCTTTTTATTTGACTAGGAAAGACATATTGAGACCTAACATTGGCTAGGTCTCTTTTTCAAATGTGCCCGCAATACAACCAAATATACACGTTACGTTAAGGTGGTTAGCTAGCGTTAGTAAGTTAGATTTGCCTCCCACATGATTTTGCTTCTTAGTTAGCAAACATTAACGTAAGTTATGCATTTGGCTGTTATTTGTTATATTAGCTACAGTAGCTAAAAAATTTTTTGTGTTTGTAAGTCAGTTACTGTACAGGTGAATGAGTTGAACACAGCTAACGCGTTAGCCGAATTTACTCAACACAACGTTAACTGCGAATAGCTAACGTCGTTACCTGTGTGGTTGTTGATTTACAGTAACTAGCTATTAGTCTGTCATTATTCCAGGTAACGTTACCTACTGACTTTAAATAGTTAACGTTAGTTATTGTAGTTACAAAGAAACAAGATGGCTAAATACTTTAGTAAATTTAGCTAGGTACAGTAGTTGACTTAGCTAAGGTTAGTTGGATAGGATAATGATGAAGTCATCCGTTGATTGTTTCTTTTAATAGTATAACGTTAGTTAGCTAACGTTACCCTTTTGTAGAAATGGTTGACTACCGTTACAGTGGAGTAACTAACGTTGGTCCAGGCAGGGCATTGCACTTTGACTAAACTCTACGGTGAAGGAAGTTTCAAATGAACTCCACCAACTTCTTCCCCGGTGGAGTTTAGTCAGCTAGGCATTGGTGTGAACTTGCTAACAGGTGGTGTAAAGTGACTGATGGCTGAATGTGTTTTATAGGGCGAGTGCATCCTGCAAACGTCAAAACTGTTGATTCCACAACATCTATTGTAAAGGTTGAATGGTTTGAGAAATCTGTATGCAGGGGAAAGGAGGTAAGTGGTTCAAGAGTGCCTTGTCTATGTTACAGAGAACAATTAACTTAGTGCTTTTAATCTTGACTGATGCATTTTTGGGACCATATCAACAGTGGACTAATGAACAAAATACTAACATGTTTCTTTGAGTGAAATATCCCCTTTTATACTAGTTTGAGTGACATGTAATACGTTTGGATTCATGTAAGCGCTATGCTATTTGCTGCAAGTTTTTATTTTTTATAAAGAAACTGATGTTTGTTGACATACTGCTGCTATTCCTGTCTTTTAGCTCGAAATGAATGAATTATGGTCCCTGAATGAAGAGCTTTTTGAGCACATGAAATCCGCTACTACACCTGCTCCTCCAGAGAAGGTAAGCATACTCTAGGGGTGGGCCTAGGAACTTGAGGTTCAAAGTGTATTACATTTGAAAGTTGATGGTCCTAAAGTCAGGAACAATGTTGCTTACGTGTGTGATTTTATTTTCTCCAGAAATATGAAAGCCGTCTCCGTTCATCCAGGATCCCTGCTCCTTCCAATCGTAAGTGACTTGTCTTGAGAAGTTATTATGCTTAGTTAGAACAAGTTTTTTTTCTGGGGGGGGGGGGGGGTAGAAAATACTGCGAATTCAGCAAAAAATGAGTTTAGTTGATGAAAATCTGTTAATTTATGAAATCTGTTCAAGTATTCCCATGAATAAAAAAAGAGACGTGATTGTGTCTGTATGAAAGGTATGAAATTATTGTTCTTTTCAAATATCTTTTTGGGCTTAGTTGCGGACAATTTGCAGTGAACTAATTACTGTAATTATGTTCCGGCACCCCACCATTCGCCCTGACAAAAATCAGCCTGTGGCTGAATCCAGTTGCCTACCCCTGTTTTAGTGGTGTGTGTGAGATGGTTAATTATGGATATTCAGAGGGTAAATGGGCAAGACAAAAGATTTAAGTGCCTTTGAACTGGGTATGGTAGTAGGTGCCAGGCGCACCAGTTTGTGTCAAGAACTGCAACCCTGCTGGGTTTTTCAAGAATGGTCCACCACCCGAAGGGTATCCAGCCAACTTGACACAACTGTGGGAAGCATTGGAGTCAACATGGGACAGCATCCCTGCGGAACGCTTTCAACACCTTGTAGAGTCCATGCCCCAATGAATTGAGGCTGTTCTGAGGGCAACAGGTGGGGTGCAACTCAATATTAGGAAGGTGTTCCTGATGTTTGGTATACTCCGTGTATTTGTACAGTAAAGTGACCCTAAGCAGTTTTGTTAAGGGTACTAGCACTCTTTCTAGTTCAATGCATTCCACAGAGGGCCGAGTGTCTGCGGGTTTTTACCTTTCAATTAAGACCTCGACAACCAGGTGAGGTTGTTTTAGGATCCTCATTGTTGCGAAAGCAGCAGCTACTCTTACATGTGTCCACATGAAATATGACTTAATACAGAACATTATTAGACAAGAACAGCTCAAGTACAGAACTACATACATTTAAAAATGGCACACATTGTCTACATATCCATACCTACACACTATCTAGGGGAGAGGCATTGTGCCATGAGGTATTTTGTAAAAAGAAAAAGAAAAAAGTATTTTTAAACCAGGTTTGCTGTTCATTTGAGCAATATGAGATGGGAGTTCCATGCAATAATGGCTCTATATAATACTGTACGCTTTCTTGAATTTGTTCTGGATTTGGGGACTGAAAAGACCCCTGGTGGCATGTATGTGTGTCAGAGCTGTGTATAAGTTCACTGTAAACAATTTTGAATTTTCCACATGTTTCTTTTATAAAGAAGTGATGCAGTCACGCTCCTCAACTCTTAACCAAGGGAGACTGGCCTGCATAGTATTTATATTAGCCTTCTGATTACAATGAAGAGCAAGACGTGCCACTCTGTTCTGGGCTAGCTGCAGCTTAACTAGGTATTTTCTTTTCACCACATGACTGGACAATAATCGAGATAAGACAACTAGAGCCTGCAGGACTTGCTTTTTGAAGTGTGGTGTCAAAGTTGAGCATCTCTTTCTTATGAACAGACCTCTCCACATCTTTACAACCATTGAATGTATATATTTTGACTGTGACAGTTTAAAATCTAAGGTAACACAAACTCAATTTGTTCAACAGAGGGGAGATCCTTACTAGAGGAATTAGTGACCTTAATTCATCAATCAAGTACAAGGGTGGATCGAAAATTCGCGGACACTTGGCTCTCCATGGAATGAGTTTGACCATGGCGTATGGCATGCCTGATTCGTCCAGCTAAAATTGAACACATTGAGAAGTAGTAGTGGAAAAGGAACTGGCCAGCTGTTTACTAGGCCTACATTGAAATCATGATATTTATATGGTTTAGTGTCTAGTGCAGTGGTGGAAAAAGTACCCAATCGTCATACTTGAGTAAAAGTAAAGATACCGTAACTTCTTATGGCTGCAGGGGCAGTATTGAGTAGCTTGGATGAAAAGGTGCCCAGTGTAAACTGCCTGCTCCTCAGTCCCAGTTGCTAATATATGCATATTATTATTAGTATTGGATAGAAAACACTCTGAAGTTTCTAAAACTGTTTGAATGATGTCTGTGAGTATAACAAAAACTCATATGGTAGGCAAAAACCTGAGAAAAAAATCCAAACAGGAAGTGGGAAATCTGAGGTTTGTAAGTTTTCAACTCATCGCCTATCGAATACACCATGGGATATGGGTCCGTTTGCACTTCCTACGGCTTCCACTAGATGTCAACAGTCTTTAGAACCTTGTCTGATGCTTCTACTGTGAAGTGGGGCCGAAGGAGACGGGAATGAGTAAGGTCTGCCATGAGCTGACCATGCGCGTTCACATGAGGGAGCTCTGTTCCATCGCTTTTCTGAAGACAATGGAATTCTCCGTTTGGAACATTATTGAAGATTTACGTAAAAAATATCCTAAAGATTGATTCAATACATCGTTTGACATGTTTCTACTGACTGTTACAGAACTTTTTGACATTTTGTCTGCTTTTAGTGAACACGCTTCGTGACTTTGGATTTGTTTACCAAACACGCTAACAAAAATAGCTATTTGAACATAAATGATGGACATTACCGAACAAAACTAACAATTCTTGTGGGAGTCCTGGGAGTGCATTCCGACGAAGATCAGCAAAGGTAAGTGAAGATTTATAATGCTATTTATGACTTTTGTTGACTCCACAATTTGGCGGGTAACTCTATGGCTTCCTTTTGTGGCTGAACGCTGTTCTCAGATTATTGAATATTGTGCTTTTGCCGTAAAGCTTTTTTGGAATCTGACACAGTGGTTGCATTAAGAACAAGTTTATCTTTAATTCTATGTAAAACATGTGTCTTTCATCAAAGTTTATGATGAGTATTTCTGTTATTTGATGTGGCTCTGCAATTTCTCCGGATATTTTGGAGGCATTTCTGAACATGGCGCCAATGTAAACTGAGGTTTTTGGATATAAATATTAACTTTGAAGTCCTATGAAGATCATCAAAGGTTAGTGATTCATTTTTATCTCTTTCTGCTTTTTGTGACTCTTAAAATGGTGTGAAATACTTGTATGCTTGAGGAATTTTAATTATGAGATTTCTGTTTGAATTTGGCGCCCTGCACTTTCACTGGCTGTTGTCATATCGATCCCGTTAACGGGATTGCAGCCATAAGGAGTTTTAAAGTACTTTACACTACTGGCCTAGTACTCTGGACGGTTCTGACTTAGAATATGTGGACAACTACAAATACCTAGGTGTCTGGTTAGACTGTAAACTCTCCTTCCAGACTCACATCAAACATCTCCAATCCAAAGTTAGATCTAGAATTGGCTTCCTATTTCGCAACAAAGCATCCTTCACTCATGCTGCCAAACATACCTTAGTAAAACTGACCATCCTACCGATCCTCGACTTCGGCGACGTCATTTACAAAATAGCCTCCAATACCCTACTCAATAAATTGGATGCAGTCTATCACAGTGCCAACCGTTTTGTCACCAAAGCACCATATACTACCCACCACTGCGACCTGTACACTCTCGTTGGCTGGCCCTCGCTTCATACTCGTCGCCAAACCCACTGGCTCCAGGTCATCTACAAGACCCTGCTAAGTAAAGTACAGGTAAAGAGTTATCTCGGCTCGCTGGTCACCATAGCAGCACCCACTTGTAGCACGCGCTCCAGCAGGTATATCTCTGGTCACCCCCAAAACCAATTCTTCCTTTGGCCGCCTCTCCTTCCAGTTCTCTGCTGCCAATGACTGGAACGAACTACAAAAATCTCTGAAACTGGAAACACTTATCTCCCTCACTAGCTTTAAGCACCAGCTGTCAGAGCAGCTCACAGATTACTGCACCTGTACATAGCCCATCTATAAATTAGCCCAAACAACTACCTCTCCCCCTACTGTATTTATTAATTTATTTTGCTCCTTTCCACCGCATTATTTCTATCTCTACTTTGCACATTCTTCCACTGCAAATCTACGATTCCAGTGTTTTTTACTTGCTATATTGTATTTACTTCGCCACCATGGCCTTTTTTTTGTCTTTACCTCCCTTATCTCACCTCATTTGCTCACATTGTATGTAGACTTATTTTTCTACTGTATTATTGACTGTATGTTTGTTTTACTACATGTGTAACTCAGTGTTGTATGTGTCGAACTGCTTTGCTTTATCTTGGCCAGATCGCAATTGTAAATGAGAACTTGTTCTCAACTTGCCTACCTGGTTAAATAAAGGTGAAATAAAAAAAATCAGAAGGATGATGAACAAGAGTTATTAATCATACCAAGACTACTTAATTCAACTGTAGTGGTTAAGGTGTTAGGCTAACTGTACTCTTCTACTCAGTTCCACTTCCTAGAAAGTCCATACGGCAGACATGCTTGTTCCGGGCCCCTGCTCCAGTCTCTGAACCTGCTAAGACTAAACAAGACTTCCTGTCTTCAGAGTATCCAACCTCTGTCCTCAAAGCTTCTGGTGGGGGTTGCTTCTCATTTTGTGCTTTCTGATTTCTTGCCTATCCCTTATATGCTGCCCCCAGATCTGTTTGTGCTCTTGCCAACTCCATTGCTGTCATTGTCGAGTGACAGGGAGTTGGCATGACACAAACCGACTCGTGCTCAGGCTATGTTTCTTACTTTCATTCAAATAATGAATTCCATTACCCTCAATTTTTTCCCCCTCTGTCTTCTTGATATTCAACATGCTTCATTTTCCAGGTGTGCCCAACCGAGAGCGGAAGAGGAACGATCAGAGACAGACTGTTGTCCTGCCACCAGTCAACGAGACTAAGAGTGTCTTAGTCACCTCAAGTGAGCTTTAGGAACTTTGAGTCACACATCACTGTTTATCGCTCTGGACATGTATTCATAAATAGTTTTAGAGGAGTGCTGATCTACGATTTAGTTTTGCCTTATAGATCACAATTAAATGGACATTAAATGGACTGGGGGACATGATTCTAGACTCTGAGATGCCCCGCTATTTTCGTGAGCATCATTCATCACATTTGATATCTTCTCTCTTTCAGACAAACGGAGATCCGTGGTACCCACAGACATGAGCAAACCAGTGAACAAAAGATTGTCCCATGCAGTCAAGAGTTCTGACATGGTGCCCAAGAAGGGAAAGGTATGAGACATTGTATAATGTTTACATGGTACTATTGTCCTGTGGAAATTAGCTTTCGTGAAGATGCAGACCCAGCAGGTCTATAGCTAACTTACTGTCAATTCCTGCAATTCATTTCTATTAGAGATGCACCGACATTACATTTTTTAACGATATCCGAAATCTTTCTTGCCAAAAAACAGATACCGTTTTTTCTTTCTTTCAAATAACAAGAAATTGGCGGCTTTTTTAAGCATTCTAGTACAGTTAAATAGTTAACACACACGCACATGGACACAGAGGTCTAAAGCACTGCATCTCAGTGCAAGAGGCGTCACTACAGTCCCTGGTTCGAATCCAGGCTGTATCACATCCGGCCGTGATTGGGAGTCCCATAGGGCGGCTCACAATTGGCCCAGCGTCCTCCGTAAATAAGAAATTGTTATTAACTGACTTGCCTAGTTAAATAAAGGTTACACACACACCACACTGACCAAAAAGTTATTTTGTTGGCATTTACATATGTCCCCATTACCAGTAAAGCATCATCAAGACCTATTTCTTTCACATACTTGCTGTGCTGTTACATTCTCAACCAACAATGTTTTGTCCAGAATATGACTGCACATCACATACTAATTTAACACGTTCATACATTTTTTTACGTGGTTATTACACATTGACTACACATTTCATGTCACATCATTCATCGATACGTATGCTATGATGCTGGTAAAGTTGTCTCGCGCACCATCAGTGCTAGTCAAAAAAAGAAAGCTAGCTAGCTCATGGATGCAAACAATGTTCTTCCTCAAACATAGCAAAACGACAATCTGTTTCAGTAGCGATAGTTAGCTAGCTAACTATATAGCTAGGTATCATCTAAAATAACCCTAATTTATAAGATTTCTTATTTGATTAATGGTGGTCAGACCCATCTATGTGAAGCTACCCACAATAAGAATTAGCCACAATGTGGACTTTGCGGTTAGCCTTCAAAATAAAAGTATGTCAGAGACAGTGATGCAAATGAATACAAATAGTATAATTATGCCATAATTGAATAGATTGTGCTAAACGAGGTTGGAATGTTGTATAAAATCAGCAAAAGACAAATTGTTAATTTGACAAATCTGAAATCACGCTGGTTGTATTATACTTTGGATTTGCATTGGGGGCATACTTATTTCACTGTACAGCCTTACTTATGGATTGTGGATCAATGACATTTAAAAAAATATATATGTATTTAACGAGGCCAGTCAGTTAAGCACTAATTCTTATTTACAATGACGGCCTAGGAACAGTGGGTTAACTGCCTTGTTCAGGGGCAGCACGACAGTTCTTTACCTTGTCAGCTCGTGGATTCGATCTAGCAACCATTCGGTTACTGGCACAACGCTTTAACCACTAGACTACCTGCCGCCCACTGGGGTATTATACTTTTGAATTGCATTGGGGGCATTCTTATTTCACTGTACATCCTTACCTATGGATTGTGTAATAATGACCTGGGGTATCAGTCTACTCCGTGACACCCAGAGAACAGTAGCGTCGTAGTTCTTATTGCGGGACTCTGAAACAACTGTGAATGGAGCCACATTTATTGTCAACCTTTGTGTATTGAACACTATTCCAGAGGAAAAACAATACTGCATGGATGTTTTGGAGCCTGATAACTCAGGAGTACGTTGGGAAAAAATATATTGGGTATGGACTAGACTGATACCTCATTTCATTGATCCCCAATCCTTGGGTAAAGCTGTACAGTGCAATATGAATGTCAATACACACAATAGGCTGACTGGGGAGGTGATTTCACACAGTCACAGTCCCGGGATAAGAGCTACAACGCTAATATTTGTGTAAACTCTTCACATTAGTGTTCTGTGGGTGTCACTGAGTAGACTGATACCCCATTTCATTGCTTCACATTCAAACCTTGTTTAACATTATCTAGTCTAAATATGGCATGATTCCACCAATTGTAACCTTCTGCATCACTTTCAAATAGGTACTTTTTTATTTTGAAGACAAACCGCAAACGAAACTATTGTGCCTAATCCTTATTGTGGCTAGCTATACAACACGGTCTGGTTGAGCCTCACTAGCCAGGTGAAGCTAGCTGGCTGCTTATAACATTAGCTTTGGGCAATCGGGTTAAGTAGCTGGCTAGCTATATATTTTCATGAACTGAAGTTCAATTTCAATAGGCAGACAAGTGGCTACCTAGCTAATACTTACTCACAAGGATTCCTAAATCATTGCTAAGAATAATGAAAATGACTGCAGTTTCTACTGGTCATTGTTTTCAGGCTGGTTGTATTGGTGCTAGCTAGGTACCGAGCTAAAGCTAGCTAGCTACCCCAGAAGTTGCAGTCGAGCAAATAATGCTTTATTACCAACACAGTGTTGTAAACACATCATTCGTGGCCGGTATTTGCTTGTTTGAAGGCTTTGTACAGCTTTGACAGTGCTACTGATAGTAGTGGTGGCGCTTGGCTTGCACGTGCCAATTCAGAACACACAACATTCAATAATAGAACTGTGTTATTTGACGTGTATATTTTTTGACACGCAAAGACCCAAACGGCGTTCCATATGGTGTGAAGCTAATAGCAGTGACGCAATTACTGTGTTACTCCAGTAGGAAAACATCTGGAAAAATAGCACACTTGGTAGTCGAATCAATTTTTATTTGTCACATACACATGGTTAGCAGATGTTAATGCGAGTGTAGCGAAATGCTTGTCCTTCTAGTTCCGACAGTGCAGTAATATCTAACAGGTAATCTAACAATCCCCAACAACTGCCTAATACACACAAATCTAAAGGGGTGAATGAAAATATGTATATGGATGGCCGAGCGGCATAGGCAAGGTGCAATAGATGGTATATAATACAGTATAATACAGTATATACATGTGATATGAGTCAATGCAGTTGTATTACCAGGCGGTGATACAGCCTGACAGGATGCTCTCGATTGTGCATCTATAAAAGTTTCAGGGTTCTGGGTGACAAGCCAAATTTCTTCAGCCTTCTGAGGTTGAAGAGGTGCTGTTGCGCCTTCTTCACCACACTGTCTGTGTGGGTGGACCATTTCAATTTGTCTGTGATGTGTATGCTGAGGAACTTAACTTTCCACCTTCTCCTCTGCTTTTCTTTCAATGTGGATGGGGGGTGCTCGCTCTGCGTTTTCCTGAAGTCCGTGATCATCTCCTTTTAATTTTTTGGACGTTGAGCGAGAGGTTGTTTTCCTGACACCACACTCACCACCTCCCTCCTCCTAGTGTGTACCGGTGCTCGACCAGTCGCGAAAGCCAATATCACTCATGACCGAGAACGGTTGATTGTCAAGGGCAATGAATTCCATTATCTTGGTTAATGGATTTCGCCTTTGAGTTGTCTCGCTTAAATGTTCTTACTCTTTCAAATGACTGCTCGACTTGTTGGCTGCTCGATGCACACATCAGACATTGTGGGCTAGGTTAGGAAAGCTGTGTTGCGCAAAATTTTACGTGGTGTCATTACATCATATGCCTACATTAAATAGGTATGCACGTCAGCTTTGACATCAGTTTTCCACATCGGTGTTAAACTAGTGAAAGCATTTACTAAAATATTTTTTAAATACTACAGACACACCAGTTTATCACTTTTCTTAAACATGTAGTTCTGCTTCCTGTAGTTTGGAGACACAAACCGACCGAACAAGCAGTTTTACCAGATGATTGAAGACTTCAGAGAGACCTTGGAAGTATTTCCTTTATCTCCATCGGATACGGTAAGATGAAGAACAGGTGTTGAAATGTGGAAGGTCATTTATAATTATTGCTTATATTAGAGAATGTATCTTAAATTATTATTTTTGGTCAACAGGTTGAAGCTCATAGAATTTGTGTGTGTGTTCGCAAGCGTCCTCTCAACAATAAAGGTATGCTTAATTGTCTGAAATAAGTACGTTTTAACTCACTCCTTGTATCATCACGCTGCATCTTTGGTCCATTCTAATGTTGAGTTTCTATGTGTGATTGTCTTAGAGGTGACCAAGAAAGAAATTGATGTGGTGACTATCCCTGGTAATGGAACGCTGCTTGTTCATGAACCCAAGCAGAAAGTGGACCTGACCAAATACCTTGACAACCAGGTCTTCCATTTTGACTACTCCTTTGACGAGTCATCCACCAATGACTTGGTGTACAGGTATCACGTTCTGTTCAAATACCGTTTGCATGTATGTTCTCGTTATGAAGTTTGTTGGGTGTATCAACATTGCTTGTTTTTGCAAGACAATCACATACTTGTATTTCTTAATGATAGGTTTACCGCCAAGCCTCTTGTCCAGACCATCTTCGACGGAGGAATGGCAACCTGTTTTGCTTACGGCCAAACTGGAAGTGGTAAAACTCACGTAAGTCTTTCCCTTTACCTGTCAGGTTGACACTAGCAATTTTTTCTCATGTAAAATTTGTGCCCATCTTTTACCCTATTCAGACAATGGGAGGAGACTTTTCAGGGAAGAGCCAGAACAGTTCCAAAGGGATCTATGCCTTGGCAGGTAAATGATTGACTACTTTCTATCAGCATCAACATTAAAATATTGGCTTAGTTATCCTTTTTGATTGTTTTCTGGAAATATTTTGATAGATATTTCTGAGGTCACTACTAAAGAATAGATCTTTCCACTTCACATTTTAGATGGTTTTTTTGTGTACGTAAATGTTATACATGACCTTTACTTAGGCCATACTTCCATGATGTCTTTCAGTGTCTTGTAACTCCTTGTTCCTTTTACTTGTTGTTTAGCTCAGGATGTGTTCACCCTTCTGAAGCAGAGGAGATATTCCAGTCAGGACCTGTGCCCCTATGTGACCTTTTTTGAGATCTACAATGGCAAGGTGAGAAGGAAGCGCTCGTAGTACTCCTCAAGCAGCTTGGGGATTTGGTTTTGTTGTTGGTGGAGAATCCATCATAATTGGAACAAATGTTTAGACTCATTTTAGATATGACTAAGGCTGTGTCCCAAATGGCAACCCATATAGTGAACTACTTTTGACCAGAGCACTACTAACACACTTGGCTTCCCATATGCAGGTGTTTGATCTGCTGAACAAGAAGGCCAAGCTGCGAGTGCTAGAGGATGAGAAACAACAGGTCCAGGTGGTCGGCCTGCAGGAGATGTACGTGTCGTGTGCGGAAGACGTCATCAAGATGATTGAGATGGGCAGTGCATGCAGGTACATATGTTTTGACTCCACCCGGAGTATGTTCAGTGAGGTGAAACATTCAAAATGTTAGATATACATGGAATGAATAGAGCTGACAGGATTCCCTATTCTTCTTGACGCACAATCATATCTTGTCAACACTACACATTTCCACCTGAATGTTCTGGAACATTGCGCCCTCCTGAACAGACCCCTGGTTTTCCCTCGCTCTGTCTAGCATGTGTGTTGTCTTCCGTTCCTGTTTTGTATTTTGACAAATAGGAATATCTCATCTAACTTTAGCATACTAAAGCCCTATAGAGTCCTTCAGGATGCAACTTATTTTAATGTGTTAGCAACTAAAGTAAGTGTGTAGTGATTTATTTGTGACGATGATTTGCTGCATCTTTCGCAGGACGTCCGGCCAGACGTCCGCCAACGCCAACTCGTCTCGCTCCCACGCCATCCTGCAGGTGATCCTGCGGAGGAGAAACCAGCTGCACGGGAAGTTCTCCCTGGTGGACCTGGCGGGGAACGAGAGGGGCACAGACGTCAGCAGCAACGACAGACAGACCCTGGTAGAGACGGCCGAGATCAACCGCAGCCTGCTGGCTCTGAAGGTGAATACATCTACTGTCTACTACTACAACTACTAGCCCACTGTTCTTCTATTTTTCACTCATTAGAAATCCTTTTACCTGAGATGTATTCATTTGTGTACACACCGTAGCAAAATGTTTTGCAACAGAAAATGGGAGCAGGTGTTTCTAATTGGACATGTTCAGTTAGTCCCTCTGTTGCAGTCTGTTTTCTTCTGTTTTGTGCCTAGTGAATATGACCATGATCATATAGCAGGTATGAACCACCTGCATACCACCTGTATATACAGCAAAAGCCCTCATAAATGTGTAGGCAATGTCAAGATTATCAATGTAAAAATATCTTGTGACTTCAAAATAAAATTATTATTTGAGAATATACACTGAGCAGCTTATTCTGCAGGGGGTTTCTTTCTAAATGTAACTAAGTTTAGAGCTGTGAGCTGCAGCTCCTCACTCATTCTAAGCCAGGGGTTTCCAAACTTTTTGGGCCCGCGACCCCATTTTATTTATATATCTCAATCAATCAATGAATGTATAATAATAAATAAAGTAATCAACGTTTACTTTTTTAAATTGGTGCTATTATTCTATTACAAATCAGTCTGACAGTACTTTTGACAGTATTTCAATCTGAAGGAGGTATGGTTTGAAGTGACTGAAATGCATCAGAAAGGTATTGGGATCGTCAGGCAATAATGTGTAGAAAATATATATATATATTTTTTTTTACCCTGTCTGATTTAGTGCCTGGTCTTGTCCACTCTGATCTCATGAATCCTTTGGCTTGTGGGCATTGTGGAAGGAAAAAGCAGACTCCTACGTGTTCCTGAGAGTCGTGTCTTTCAGTGGTGGGGGTCATAATACTTTGTAGTTTAAGCTGTTCAAAGGATAGAGCCACATTTTGTAGGAAGAAAATCACTGTTTATTACAACCGCATCTAGTGGCTACCAGAGGTTACTAACGTAACCCTGGTTCTATGGACAAAGCTTTATTTTTTTTTAAATTTCCGTTTCTCTTGTGGGGGGTCGCGACCCCTAGTTTGCAAAATGCTGGTTCAAACCCTACTTTCTCCCTCTCCCTGTAGGAATGTATTCGCTCCTTGGGGATGGACAGCCACCACATACCCTTCAGGATGAGCAAGCTGACACAGGTGCTCCGAGACTCCTTCATCGGAGAGAACTCCAGGACATGCATGGTAAGGCTTAACTCCTCCTCTTTGAGCTTTAGTTTTAGAGGCACAATCTGAAAAATGGCTTATTATTAGCTACTAATGGTTATGGGGAGTAGGTAGCTGACTAGTGGTGTTTATTCACAGCAGTCTGATTTGGGGGTACAAGCTATTGGCCAGTCTTACACTTTTTGCCATGATGCTCCTATACTGTCCACATCTAAGTGATGGGAACAGGCCGTGGCTGGGGTCCCTGATGATCTTTTTGCCCCCCCCCCCCCATGGCGTTGCAGGTGTCCTGGAGGGTAGGCAGTGTGCACCCAAGGGTGCGTTCGGTTGAGCATACTATCCTCTGTAGCACCTTGCAGTCCGCGCCGGTGGAGTTGCCGTACCAGTGTGATGCAGCCCGACAGTATGCTCTCGATGGTGCTCCTGTAGAACACTGCGAGGGCCCATGGAGACAGGCCACATTTTTCCCCCCAGCATCCTGAGATTGACGAGTCTTGCCTTCACCACGGTGTCTGTGTGGTTTGACCATTTCAGCTCCTCGGAGATGTCAAGTTCCTCGGCGTACACATTTTTGATAGTCTCCATGGTGGCTCCATTGATGAGGAAGGGGGAGTGCCTAGCCTTGTTTCTCTTGTCCACAATCGACTCCTGTTTGTTTTTCTGATGTTGAGTAGATATTGTTTACCTGGCACCACGCCGTCAGAGTACTCACATCCTCCCTGTAGGCAGTGTTGTCGCTGTTGGTAATCAGGCCTACTACTGTCGGGTTGTCAGCTAACTTGATGGAGTTGGAACTGTGTGAGGCCACTCAGTCGTGGGTGTACAGGAGGGGACTAAGGTTGCACCTTGTGGGACACCCGTGTTAAGGATCAGTGTCGAAGAGAGAATGTTGACTACCTTCACCACCTGGGAGTGGCACGTCAGGAAGTCCAGGACCCAGTTGCATAGGGAGGAGTTCTGTCTCAGGGCTGTGAGCTTTGTGGGAAACTTAAGAGGGCACTATGGTATTGAATGCCGAGCTGTAGTCGAACAGAATCCTCACATATTCATTCCTTTTGTCCAGGTGGGTTAGGGCAGTGTGCAGTGCAATGGCATTTGCATTGTCAGTGAATCTGTCGGGTGGTTGGCGAATTGGGGAGGGAAGAGGTGACGTGGTCTTAACTAGCCTCTTGAAGCACTTCATGATGGAAGTGAGTGCTACGGGTCGCTAGTCATTCAGTTACTTTCCCTTTCTTGGGCACGGGGATGATAGTGGACATCTTGAAGCAGGTGGGGATAGCGGCCTGAGTTAGAGAGATTGAAAATGTCCAAAAACACAACAGCCAGCTAGTCTGTAAATGCTCTGAGGGTGCGGATAGGGATGCTGCCTGTGCTGGCAGCTTTGCGAGGGTTAACACGTTTGAATGACTTACACATCCTCTGTGAAGCCCGTAAATATGTAGCCCTCGTTGTCCTCAGGCACTCTCCTTGTCGTCTTAGTCATCATTGTGCTCAAAGCGTGGGGAAAAGAGTGTCTAGCTCATCCGGTAGGGTGGCGTTGGTGTCCGTGACGTGGCTGGCATTCTTTTTGTAATCTGTGATCGTTAGGAGCCCCTGCCACGTCCGACCTGCTGAATTTCTCTTCCACTTTGTTCCTGTAACTTAATATCGGCTGTAATGTTTTCTTATGTTCCAGATTGCTATGGTGTCTCCTGGAATGGCCTCATGCGATTACACTCTCAACACACTACGCTATGCAGACAGGTACACTCAAACCCATGAATGGATAGTAAGTATCTTGTTATTGATTTTCAGTGGTAAATGTTTCTTATGTATTTTGGTCCTTGTCATAGAGCAAAGGAACTGAATGGGACATCCAGGGTGAATGATGCTGATCTTCCCAAGAAGATTGATGAGATGGAAGTGGAGAACAGCTCCTCAGAGGAGGTGAGATCAAAATACCTTGGCTGTGATAAAATAGTACTTTTTGGTCCACCAGCCACTGGCAGGTAGTTTAAAACATCGACTCACCACTCAATAAAATGCAACTAAAATGACACCTACAAAACACAAACGGACGAGGATGCTTTGTAATGTTTCTAAAACAAATATATTACTACTAAGAAGTAATGTTGTATATTGTTTTCATTTCATATTTTTTGTGATGTGACTCTTAACCAAAATATCAAAGATGAGACAACTGTTCACCTGCTCCTTTAAGGTTGGGAGGTTACCATGGTTAGACATGTTTGTGCCTGTGAGATTGTCTGATTAGGAGCAGCGTTGTCTTCTCTTCCCTAGCAGTTGAAAAACAACCTCGCTTGTGAACGAAACTATTTTAAATAGCCAGGAAACACAATACAAAGTCTCAGTTCAGTAGACTTTCATTTCAAGTACGTTTTCAGCTTTTATGCCTCTGCGCAGCTCTAAACATGCCCACGGCCCCCAGGCAGTGTTGCAGTGCGAGGTGGGATAGGCTATAGGATTCGTATTTTGGCTTTGTGCGATTTTATTTGATCAGCTATGACACACAACTGCAGATATACTTTGAATACAGCTACTGCAGCATTTATTTGACTATAAATGTGATGTTGTTTTTATTCACAAAAGCGAGTGAAGTGCTCACACAGTGGAGCCCTGACCACCTTACCCACCAATGCCAAATTTTACCTGCATTTTGCAGTGGCGTTTGTTAATTTTAGACCCTGACTAGGAAGTGGGGTGCCATTTCAGATACATCCTATTAAGTTGCTTGTCACAAGAAAATGTACTTTTTAAAGAGATGATACTAGATACTTCCTGGTCTTTAGTCTGACATAGTATCAAGTGGACATTAGTGATGTGTTCAAGAATATTAACTCGCAGTCTTGTTTGCAGGACTCCATTGTGCCCATGACCGACATGTATGAGGCCATCTCCCAGGTGTCTGAGCTGGAGGAGTTAGTGCATGAGGAGTTGACGGTATACCTGTCTTTTTTCTCACCTCGTCTTAAAGGGAAATTACACAATTGTTCTACTTCATATTCATCATCTCTAGCACCACCCCAACATCAATGTATGTGAAAATGGTGCATTTCTATGTTTGTAGTAAAAAAAGATATGTTTTTCCAATGTCATCACTGGTGTGCATTGTGATTTTAACCAATGGAGAGTAAGTATTGCCTACTAAATGGTTGTCATTGGAAACGCTTATCTTTTTTTGACAAAAAAAGCAACGCGCCATTTTCACATTGTGCTGCAGATGAATATGAAGTTGAGAATGTGAAATTTCCGTTTTGTATTTATTAGGGATCCCCATTAGCTACTGCCAAGGCAGCAGCTACTCTTCCTGGGGTCCAAACATATTAAACCACTTACATTACATATAAAACAAAAGCTAAAATAGTACATCATACAACATTAAACCACTACATATCTACAATACAAAATGTTTAATGCAACAATATCACAATGCATGCGTCTGTACCTTTTTGTGTGTGTCTCTTCACAGTCCCCCGTTGTTGTGGGGTATGCATGGGTGTCTGAGTTGTGTGCTAGTAGTTTAAACAGACAGCTCGGTACATTCAGCTTGTCAACACATCTTACAAAAACAAGTAATGATGAAGTCAATCTCTCTTCCACTTTGAGCCATGAGAGATTGACATGCATGCCATTAATGTTAGCTCTGCGTGAACTTAAGGGCCAGCCGTGCTGCCTTGTTCTGAGCCAACTGCAATTTTCCCAAGTCCCTCTTTGTGGCACCTGACCACACGACTGAACAGTAGTCCAGGTGCTACAAAACTAGGGCCTGTAGGACCTGCCTTGTTGATAGCGTTGTTAAGAAGGCACAGCAGCGCTTTATTATGGACAGACTTCTTCCCATCTTAGTTACTGTTGTATCAATATGTTTTGACCAGGACAGTTTACAATCCAGGGTTACTCCAAGCAGTGTAGTCAACTCAACTTGCTCAATTTCCACATGATTCAATACAAGATTTTTAGTTTGGAAATATTTAGGACTAATTTATTCCTTGCTACCCATTCTGAAACTAACTGCAGGTCTTTAAGTGTTGCGGTCATTTCAGTCGCTGTAGTAGCTGACGCGTTTAGTGTTGAGTCATCCGCATACATAGATACACTGGCTTTACTTAAAGCATGTCGTTAGTAAAGATTGGAACATTAAGAGGCCTAAACAGCTACCCTGGAGAATTCCTGATTATGTTTGAGAGGCTTCCATTAAAGAACACCCTCTGTGTTCTGTTAGACAAGTAACTCTTTATCCACATTATAGCAGGGGATGTAAAGCCATAACACATATGTTTTTCCAGCAGCAGACTATGATCGATAATGTCAAAAGCTGCACTGAAGCCAATCAGTCATTTCTGTAAGTGCTGTGCTTGTTGCGTGTCCTTCCCTATAAGCGTGCTGAAAGTCTGGCAATTTGTTTACTGTGAAATAGCATTATATCTGGTCAAACACCATTTTTCCCAGAAGTTTACTAAGTGTTAGTAACAGGCTGATTGGTTGGCTATTTGAGCCAGTAAAGGGGGCTTTACTATTCTTGGGTAGGGGAATGACCATTGCTTCCCTCCAGGCCTGCGGGCAAACACTTTGTAGTAGGCTTAAATTGAAGATGTGGCAATATCATCCTCTATTATCCTCAGTAATTTTTCATCCAGTGGGTTTTGTGACCAATGAGCCATTTGATTCAATGAATGATGGAATGGATTTGCCTTTTTTTCCCAAAATGTCTTTCTAAGGTGCTCCAAAGATTTTTTACTATCATTCTTCTATATAATTTATTTTCGCTTCATAGTATAGTTTTTATTTAGTCACATGATTTCTTAATTTGCAGTACGTTTGCCAATCAGTTGGGCTGCCAGAGTTATTTGCCATACCTTTTGCCTCATCCCTCTCAACCATACAATTTTTAAAATTCCTCATCAATCCAAGGGGATTTAACAGTTTCAGTCATTTTCTTAATGGGTGCGTGCTTATTAGTAACTGGAATAAGCAATTTCATAAATGTCAAGTTCAGCGTCTGGTTGCTTCTCATTACACACCACAGACCAGCAAATATTCTTTACATCTACATATGAATCACGACAAAACTTCTTGTATGACCTCTTATACGCTACATTAGGCCCAACCTTTGGAACTTTGGTTTTCCTAGATATGGCTACTATGTTGTGATCACTACATCATGGATTTGGATACTGCTTTAAAGCTAATTTCTGCAGCATTAGTAAAGATGTGATCAATACATGTTGATGATTTCATTCCTGTGCTGTTTTTAAACCCTGTTAGGTTGACTGACAACCTGAACCAGGTTGCAGGCACTGGTTACAGTTTGAAGTTTTTTTCTTGAGTGGGCAGCTTTAAACATTCTGAACCTGTAACTGCACCAATTTTGGCTTAGATTGAAATATAATCAAAGATTTGACACATCAAATGACTTTGTATTGCATGAGTAAGTTCCATATGTCTTTGTTTTCTTATGTGTTGTCCAGAGGGCCAGTGATTTTCTCAAGCCAATGGAGATGCCATCATATGACATTGAGGCTGGGGTGACAGATATTGTGGACTACGCAAGAAAATTACTGGGTATGTGAATGTGTTGAGTAACCAGTTACTTTTCTAGTTCCATTTGCCTAACCTGATATCTAAAGCCAATGTTGATCCCAAGTGTGCCCTCTAGATGTTATAACTTTGTGGCCTTGGTTTACTCTTGACAGACACAGTCCTGGCATTGCAATATGCCATCGATGGCGAGCGACTGGCAAGGATGACCCCCAATTCAGGTTATTGCTGAGAGGGACAGCCACTCGACTTGTTCACTTGGAAATATGGTGCTATTAAAAGTACCATTGAGTTGTGAATGTTTTATCATGCAGTTACTATTGTGCAAGGGTTCAATTGGACATAAATTCATTTCTGATAACTTTAATTAATAGCAAAAGAAATAAAACATTACCTCTAACATTTAAAGCCTCTCACTACACACCATAGATGTCCATGAAAGAATGTTAACAATTCATGTTTTCAATGTATTTGTATACAAAATGGAATTTTGTCCTGTTTTAAAATGATTTGATTAAAGTTTTTTTTATGAATTCTATTGTTATGTCATCCTTAAGGTAATGTTATTTTGTTGCATTTACCAACCAACCATTTGCCTGATGCTTGTGTTCTAATGTTTATTTTGTTAAAGTATTTTAAATGTGTTTCCCTGTGTTTGTACACATGCTTACCCCTGAGCTGCATTCTAGCCCCATGACATCAAGAGGCAGCTGGAGGATGACCCATGCACCTCTGCCTAGCACTCAGTGCGGGGGCTTTTCGCCCCTTTTCTCCTTCTTGACCCCAAACCTCCACTATACACAAGTCCATCTTGTGTATACACACACCCTGCAAGCAAAAGTTGATACATGACAAATCAAAGCCCTAATAAACAGCTCACACTGAACAATTTTCCCCAAAGGATAAAAATAAACAAATTCTGCCTGCAACTGGGTGGCCCTACTGCATGGTGTGAGGCCTTGTAGTCAGCACAACTGTTTCCTATGAGCACAACCCCAGCCCCCATCTCACTGGGTGGTATTCTCCTCCCTTCTCCCAACCAACCCTCCCCCAACCAGCAGTCTGTCTGCTCATTTTCACAGGCAAGCGCAATGCGAAACACTTTCCAATGGCCTTGTATACCACAAGCGTAAACTTTTCTTTGAACTCGGCATCTCAATAATGGTTAACAAGAGCACGTCGGTTTTTGGTTATTCTTTCCTTATTCGTGATGACATGCTGCTCTGCTTTTTGAGTTAGTTTTTTTGTTGATAGAAAATAATTTGTTACCCGGACCGCACGTAACCACATCAACTATGGCTCATGGCCATATCTATTATCAGCCTCATTCTTGATGTCCATCTAGTGTTATGTTGCAACACTACACTAGTTTCAGAATTAAATTTCCCATTTCTTTGCGCCCTTTTCACCTGCTTGCCTCGGTCATTTGGCAGCTCCCTTTTTACTATAAAATAGAGATCAGAAACAGCACTCCCAACAGTGTGATTGGTACTTTCCTATAGTGATAAGTGTAGTCGGTTTTATAAAGGCACATTTATTCAGTTATATACCTTCCTAATATTGAGTCCCCCCCGTTTCCCTTAGAACCGCTTCAATTTGTCTGGACATGGAATCTACAAGGTGTCAAGCATTCCACATGGATGCTGGCCCATATTGACTCCAATGCTTCCCACAGTTGTCAAGTTGGCTAGATGTCCTTTGGGTGGTGGACCATTCTTGATACACACGGGAAACGGTTGAGCGTGAAAATCCCTGCAGTGTTGCAGTTTTGAACATTCTAAAACTGGTGTGCCTGGCACCTACTAACATCCTGTTCAAAGGCACTTAAACCTTTTTTCTTGCTTATTCAACCTCTGAATGGAACACATACACAATCCTTGTCTCAAGGCTTTAAAATCCTTCTTTAACCTGATTCCTCCCCTTCATCCAATAAGGGATCATAGCATTCACCTGGTCACTCTGTTGTAGAAAGAGCAGGTGTTTCTAATGTTTTGTATAGTGGATTAGCAGAGAACCTTGACCTACTACGTTATTCACACAATTAGATATGTGACTAGCAGTTGCGGTACTTATCTTTTATTCGTTGTCATTTTGAAACGGTAATAGGCTCATGTTTCAGACAGATTAATTCACCCATATCTACTATTTCACAACACTGATCATTTCTGAATTGTTAATCGCCTTGCCAAATCCCCTTATCTCATCTCAAATTCCTTTTGAATGGTGCTGGGATTTGAATCTGGAGCTGTGTTTTCATGTGAGCTTGGTCTTGTATCTTGGCCCTGAGACTTTTCGTTTTCGAATGCATCCCAAATAGAACCCCATTCCCTTTATAGTGCACTACAAAATGCCCTGGTCAAAAGTAGTGCACTATGAAAGGAATAGGGTGCCGTTTGGGATGCACATTTTGACTGCCCTGGATTCCAGCTGTCCACATGAATATTTTCTCTGTGCAAAGAAAATTGGCAGTGGCTGTTACTCTGTTCCCATCACCTCCACAGACTAAATAAATAGACTAACCACCCAGCGAGTCAGTCCATCGGAGGAGAGCGGAGCGCCGGCCGGTCCTGTTTTTTTTTTTCTGTTTTTTTTTCGTTCCCTCTGACCGTCTCCTCTTGCACTCTCCTCTCAGGACTGCTCTGTCTGTCTCTGTGGTGTTCGTTATCTGAACAGCCTGTATGTGTCTATCAACATGAGTCCTGTGTGTGTATCACTAAACACACCAAGATTATATTTTTAATGGAGCCAGTTATGGATACATCAGCCAAACATGGGATAGAAAGCATAGTTTGAATTCCTGTAGGTGTTTGTCGTCTTCTTTTGCAATGAAATTAAGTTAACGTTTTATTTGGTTGATTAAAACTGTTTTTACCTTAGTTTACATGTTTTTTTTTTCACTAAAAGAGAATGTGACTAACTTTTTGTTCATTTATTGCTATTGCCTGGCTGGATATAATATTGCTTCTGTTTTGGGGAAAACAGTGCTGTATGAGTTTAATAATGTATTCTACAGTTTAACCAGCAGAGGTCAGTCTAACTGCAACCGGGGGAGCCATACGAGGGCTGCTACATGGGCCACTCAATACAGTACTCCTACAGTCTTTAAGTGGGATTAAATCACAAACATTATGGGAGGGAACATAATTTAAATGTTTCTTTGGTCAATCTGTGAGACCTGTATGTAAGAACATTAGTGTATACTTGTAGTTCATACTCAAAAATAATTGTGTTTTTTATATTTTTTTATACAATTGCATTTGTAATGCTTTGCCTGAAGACTCCAATCTAGATAGATATACATTGTTAGATGTATGCAGTGCCTTTGTAAAGTATTCAGACTCCTTGACTTTTTCCAAATTTTGCATTGTTTTAAAATGGATTAAATACAAAAAATCCTCAGCAATCTACACACAATACCCCATAATGACAAAGCAAAAACAGGTTTTAAACATTTTTGCAAATGTGTAAAAAAAAAAAAAAAAAAAACTTTTTTAAAATAAGTATTCAGACCCTTTGCTATGAGAATTGAAATTGAGCTGAGGAGCATTCTGTTTTACATTGATCATCCTTGAGATGTGTCTACATCTTGATTGGAGTCCACCTGTGGTAAATTCAATTGATTGGACATGATTTGGAAAGGCACACTCCTGTCTATATAAGGTACCACAACTGACAGTGCATGTCACAACAAAATCAAAGCCATGAAGTTGAAAGAATTGTCCATAGAGCTCTGAGACAGGATAGGGGAAGGGTACCAAAACATTTTTGTAGTGTTGAAGGACCCCAAAGGCACAGTGGCCTCCAACAATCTTGAATGGAAGAAGTTTGGAACCACCAAGACTCTTTCTAGAGCTGGCCGCCCGGCCAAACTGAGCAATCGGGGGAGAAGGGCCTTGGTCAGGGATGTGACCAAGAACCCGATGGTCACTCTGACCGAGCACCAGAGTTCCTCTGTGGAGATGGGAGAACCTTCTAGAAGGACAACCATCTCTGCAGCACTCCACCATTAAGGCCTTTATGGTAGCGTGGCCAGACAGAAGCCACTCCTCAGTAAAAGGCACATGACTGCCCGCTTGGAGTTTGCCAAAATTCACCTAAAGACTCAGACCATGAGAAACAAGATTCTCTGGTCTGATGAACAAGAATGAAGTCTTTGGCCTGAATGCCAAGTGTCCCGTTTGGAGGAAACTTGGCACCATCCCTACGGTGAAGCGTGGTGGTGGCAGAATCATGCTATGGGGATGTTTTTCAGCAGCAGGGACTGGGAGAATAGTCAGGATTGAGGCAAAGATTAACATAGCAAAGTACAGAGCGATCCTTGATTAAAACCTGTTCCAGAGCTCTCAGACTGAGGTGACGGTTCACCTTCTAACAGGACAACGACCCTAAGTACACAGCCAAGACAACACAGGAGTGGCTTCGGGACACGTCTCTGAATGTCCTTGAGTGGCCCAGCCAGAGCCCAGACTTGAACCCGATCTAACATCTCTGGAGACCTGAAAATAGCTCTGCAGTGACACTCCCCATCCAACCTGACAGAGCTTGAGAGGCCATGCAGAGAAGAATGGGGGAAACTCCCCAAATACAGGTGTGCCAAGCTTGTAGTGTCATACCCAAGAAGACTCAAGCCATAATCGCTGCCAAAGGTGCTTCAACAAAGTACTTATGTAATAAAGTTTATTTTTAATAAATGTGAAATTCTAAACATTTCTAAAAACCTGTTTTTGATTTGTCATTGTGGGGTATTGTGTATAGATTGATGAGGAGAAAAAACAACAATTTAATCAATTTTAGAATATGGTTCTAACAAAATGTGGAAAAAGTCAATGGGTCTGAATACTTTCCGAAGGCACTGTATACCCTCACAATGCTACACTGTTTGCACAACCTAGTGATTATTTAAAAAAATAATGTTACCACCACCCGTCCACATTTGCTCAACACCACCCCATGTAAGTGTAGGTTTGTTCAGCTGGCTATGTTTGTTTGTTTTTATTTATTTTCTTGTTTGGTCAGTAATTACTTAATAGCCAGCTTGGAACACACAGGTGTAACTACATACTATTCGTTTGACCAGTTGTTACCACCAACCATTACAACAAGCACAGATAGTGATCTCACATTTCATACAGAAATTACTGAATTACACTACCCAATTCAGTAGATAGTACTTTGTCTTCCATACATGCAACAAATGTAACACTTGCTAAAGATATATTTACAGAAGTGAAGTATCTAGTTGTCTGCTATAGATTTGGAGTATCATAAGGTTTCGAGTTTGGGTTGTTAGTTGTCATGCTCAAAAGGGAAACAAAAATGTGTCTTACCCCATTTGAAAGGGCATTCCCTCCATTAATCTTAAATATGGTTAATAGCAAAAGCATATGTATCTTTGTAGACAGGCCTTTGGCCCAAACCCCTGTTTCATGTGGTGAGGCCCTGTGGGCCCACAGTGAGTCAGCTCTGGGACATGCAGCATGCAATCTGGGCAAGGGATGGGTGGGCTGTGGCTAGTTTGGGCCAGAGCTCGGCAGGGTGGGATTGGGGCTAGTTTGGGCTGGGTGGGATTTGGGCTAGAGCTGGGGCTAGGTGGGCTAGGGCCGGGCTCCTAGAAGAGCTCAACCCACCACTGATGTACTTAGGTGATGAGAGTAATTTGATTAGGGATTTGTAACATCATCTAGCTGCTCTTAGTCTTTGAATTCTGCTGCTCTGTTGATCACTACACACGTCTGAATCTGCCATCCTAGAAGTCATTTGTTTGACTTCAAAATGAATGGCGTTGTACAAAACAAATTCTTCAGGGATTGGATTGTCTCTAACAAATCTAACCAATCAGAGTATCAAAGTTGATAACGTCATCATGTACGCTGGCTCTGACCCAAACCATCGGTTTCCGGGACCAATCAGAATGGCCAGAATGTGTTCGCCTTCTAGAAATCGTAGGGGAGGGAGGTAAATCCAGAATCATCGTGGAAAAGAAACGTCCGTTTGGCCGGAGCAATGTGGATGGGTAGCCAGGCAAGTATACTCGACCACCTCCAAGTCAAACCATTACACTAGCTGAAAACATTTCTTAGTGCTTAGCACCTTAGCACTTAAACAGTGTCAGCCTTTAGAAATTATGTTTACAGTGTCCAACATAATTACCTAAGCACTGTAGTGTAGAGTTAAACTAAAACAGACATAAAACATGCCTTAATCAAATAACTACAGTTAGACTTGTAGCTTTGATGACAGTCAGTCCTCCACTCAGTATTAGAGTAGTAAGTAATGCAGGTCCCCATGGGAACAGTCTTTCTTCAGAGCCCTTTCCTGGAGCAGCTGTTATGCTTGAGCAGAGTTTTCCTCGTTTCTACATGTGGTAAGTAGTCCGTAGGGCCACTCTGTCTTTCACAATTTCCCCGTTGGTGCTCAGTCGCACTGCAATACTCCACCCTGTGGAGAAGTACTTCAGTGTACTGTAGAGCAGAGAACAGACAGGCTTCTGGTCTGGAATAGAACAGAACAGCAAGCCAAAGCCCTGGGATGCATCCCAAATGGCACTTTATTATGTATTTAGTGCTATACTTTTAACCACGCCGTTTTAACAGTTGTAGGCTATAGAAAATCATGGTCAGGATCAAGATATAGGGCCTAACATATGCTATGATATGCTATTTTGGCTAATAAAGTGTCCTATTCACTTTCAGATTCCGAACAGAGAGAGAGAGAGAGGTATGTTAGTCTAGGGAGAACATAAAAAGGAACATAAATAGCCTAGTGCAGAAACATATCAATGTGCTGTTAGCATTGGTTTCAAGCATCCTTTTTATGGACAGACCTGAGATGTCTGCGCAGAGCGAGGGGCATACGGTGCAACTCCCACAGCTATACGCCATGTTGAGCCGGCCACATTAAATGCCTGCCGGTCTGCACTATGCCTTCATTAGCTTTTATTGCCACTTGCATGTGTTTAATTCATTATTATGTGTTTAATTATAATCCTCTGCTTCTCTTCCTCTCCAGATTGCTCTACAATGCCATGCCACCTTCCACTCTTAGAAAAAAGGGTTTACAAAAGGGTTCTTCGGCTGTCCCCATAGGAGAACACTTTTTGGTTCCAGGTAGAACCCTCTGTGGAAAGAGTTCTACATGGAACTCAAAAGGGTTCTTCAAAGGGTTATCCTATGGGGACAACTGAAGAACCCTTTTAGGTTCTGGATAGCACCCCTTTTCTAAGAGTGTATGATTATTCTCCCTTCCAATTTAGAATTTAGAAACCAGTCTTGAGTCTTTTTTCGCATTCACACTGTGCTGTGGTGTGTGTAATTTGTAAAAGAACAGCCAGCATGGATTCACTGGTCTTTCGTCCCCAAACGGAGCCCCAATCATGGAAACACAACGCAACCAACCCTGATGTTGCTGGCATTCAAATTGTTATTGTTTTAACCAAACAAACCACTTCTATACACTAGTTTGCATTACAAGTTTATATTTAGGCCCTTCTGTAAACACGGCAGGCCAGAAAGAATCAATTAAAAGGGCATTACGTTGGTTCCTGTTTATTTAAAAAATGTTTACACTGCAGGGGCCGGCCTGGAAATTCATATTGCTCCTCCAGTCAGAGAGAATGTATAAATTGCAAACACATTTGTTAGCTTGACATAGATTTAGTAAATATTGATCTCGTCTCTGCGTGATGGAGTGTAGTCAGACGACTGATTATAAGAAACAAAATGGAGGGAGCAACATTCTATAGGAGCAATATTCTATTGGTGCATGCCTGCACAAATACAATGCACATTGCATCAAGTTTTACATTGTGTTTGTAGTAAATGAGTAGTAAAAGAGTAACTGACTATTAGTTCTAAATTAGTAAACTATGTGGCGTATTATACATTTATGTAAGATAATGATTGCCATTGAGAACTATGGCATTAGTTATTTATGTTATACATCTCTAAAGCTATGTTATATACCCAGTTTAAAATGTTTCACAGTGCTTTAGAGGGATTACTCCAACTGAAAACTCCAGAAGGAAGAACATTTTAGGAGGTATGTTGTTGTCAGCTAGTACTTTTTTAAATTTCTATTAATTCTTTTACTTTTTCCACTGTTGCTGCAAATGTGCAAACACAGAACACCCCCTCACACAAACTCAAACAAGCATTCCAGTGCGCTGTGCACAACACACAACCAACCCACACAGGCAACACACACCACACACACACGAACACACACACACACACACAACAACACACCACACACACACACAACACACACACACACACACACACACACACACACACACACACACACACACACACACAACCACTTCTACTAATCAGCCCTATTGATTCTAACACAATGGGCA
>NC_036859.1:22186183-22187208 GCF_002910315.2 Salvelinus sp. IW2-2015
TAAAAGCAAACAAACAAAAACAACTCTGCAACAATAGATATAATTATATATAATATATATTTACTCTTTAAAAATAGAACTTCAGTCTAGTGACTAACATCTGTACAAACTACAAAAATAAAATTTGTATATAAATAATTTATATGGCATGTCATACATTTGAAATAAAACTACAACACTATGCAGAACCCCCAACCCCTACCCTAGCACTCCTATAACTTACACCCTCATCTATTTCTGTATTGAAGCAGTGAATGAATGTCGGTTGTACTTGAAACATATATTTTTTTGTTTACTTCCAGAATGCACAGTAGCTACTTTATTTTTCTTTCATAACTCTATGTACAAAAGAAACCCAAGCTGACACTTAAATCTATTACATTTCCCTGCATTTAAATTGGCAGTGATGTGACCAACTGAATGACCAACTTTGACCATAATACAAAGGTAAAAAATGAAATAACAAAATCACTGAAATGCTGGCTTGCATGAGGCCTACACAAACTAGAGAGAGAGAGCGAGAGAGAGACAGGGGAAGAGCATGTGACTGCACAGACTTCCTCCATGACACAGGAAGTGGGTCTTGGAGTAGTTGTCCTGTTCAAAATGCACTACCTAGTCAACAATTGCACAAGGTTGAAATAATGTCTACCACAACCATAAAGCAGCCCAAAAAATGTAAAACATATATTTTTTCCCTTTGCATTTGATTTAAATTCCCTTTCAGAATAAGATTGGGGAAACAACCAGCATTTGTCAAATATTACCCCCTAGACCCCAGTTAAGTTGGAGGACAAGGGGGGTGACAAAGTTGACCTTACCCAATGTACAGCTTAGATAAACTCAGGAAAGAAATAAAACACTTAACAGCTCCTTCAAGTAATAAAACACGTAGACTGCAAAATATCAACGAGACAATGAACATAATGCAACATGCCAGTGAGCTGGGACACAATGAACATAATGTAACATGCCAGTGAGCTGGGACACAATGAACATAATGTAACATGCCAGTGAGCTGGGAC
>NC_036859.1:22487308-22611308 GCF_002910315.2 Salvelinus sp. IW2-2015
GTGTGGCGAATGTGTTGATGCCTACCCTCACCAACTGGGGACGGCCTGGTCAGGAAGACCGGAGGATCCAGTTACAGAGGGAGGTTTTCAGTCCCAGGGTCCTGAGCTTAGTGATGAGCTATGAAGGCACTATGGTGTTGAACGCTGAGCTGCAGTCAATTAACAGTATTCTCACATAGGTGTTCCTCTTGTCCAGGTGGGAGAGGACAGTTGGAATGCAATAGAGATTGTGTCATCTGTGGATCTGTTGGGGAGGGATGCGAATTGGAGTGGGTCCAGGGTGTCTGGGATGATAGAATTGATGTGAGCCATGACCAGCATTTCAAAGCTTTTCATGGCTACAGATGTGAGTGCTATGGGGCGATAGTAATTTAGACAGGTTACCTTGGCATTCTTGTGCCCAGAGACTATGGTGGTCTGCTTGAAACATGTGTAGTTGAAGTCGGAAGTTTACATACACTTAGGCTGGAGTCATTAAAACTTGTTTTTCAACCACTCCACACATTTGTTGTTAACGAACTATAGTTTTGGCAAGTTCTTTAGGAGTTCTACTTTGTGCATGACACAAGTAATTTTTCCAACAATTGTTTACAGACAGATTATTTAACTTAGAATCCACTGTATAACAATTCCAGTGGATCAGAAGTTGACATACACTAAGTTGACTGTGCCTTTAAACAGCTTGGAAAATTCCAGAAAATTATGTCATGGCTTTAGAAGCTACTGACAGGCTAATTGACATAATTTGAGTCAATTGGAGGTGTACCTGTGGATGTACTTCAAGGCCTACCTTCACACTCAGTGCCTCTTTGCTTGACATCATGGGAAAATGAAAAGAAATCAGCCAAGACCTCAGAAAAATATAAAATAATTTAGACCTCCACAAGTCTGGTTCATACCTTGGGAGCAATTTCCAAATGTCTGAAGGTATCACGTTCATCTGTACAAACAATAGTACGCAAGTATAAACACCATATGGACCACGCAGCCGRCATACCGCTCAGGAATCAGACGCGTTCTGTCTCCTAGAGATGAACGTACTTTGGTGCGAAAAGTGCAAATCAATCCCAGAACAACAGCAAAGGACCTTGTGAAGATGCTGGAGGAAACAGGTACAAAAGTATCTATATCCACATTAAAATATTGACATAATCTGAAAGGCCGCTCAGCAAGGAAAAAGCCACTGCTCCACAACCGCCATAAGAAAGCCAGACTACGGTTTGCAACTGCACATGGGGACAAAGATTGTACTTTTTGGAAAAATGTCCTCTGGTCTGATGAAACAAAAATAGAACTGTTTGGCTATAATGACCATCGTTATGTTTGGAGGAAAAAGGGGAGGCTTGCAAGCCGAAGAACACCATCCCAACCGTGAAGCACTGGGGTGGCAGCATCATGTTGTGGGGCTGCTTTGCTGCAGGAGGGACTGGTGCACTTCACAAAATAGATGGCATCACGAGGATGGAAAATTATGTAGGTATATTGAAGCAACATCTCAAGTCATCAGTCAGGATGTTAAAGCTTGGTTGCAAATGGGTCTTCCAACTGGACAATGACCACAAGCATACTTCCAAAGTTGTGGCAAAATGGCTTAAGAACAACAAAGTCWYGGTATCGGAGTGGCCATCACAAAGCCCTGATCTCAATCCTACAGAAGATTTGTGGGCAGAACTGAAAAAGCATGTGTGAGCAAGGAGGTCTAAAAAACTGACTCAGTTACCCCAGAATTGTCAGGAGGAATGGGCCAAAATTCACCCAATTTATTGTGGGAAGCTTGTGGAAGGCTACCCAAAATGTTTGACCCAAGTTAAACAATTTAACGGCAATGCGACCAAATACTAATTGACTGTTGGCAAACTTCTGACCCACTGGGAATGTGACGAAAGAAATAAAAGCTGAAATAAAAAACTATTATTCCGACATTTCACATTCTTAAAATAAAGTGGTGATCCTGACTGACCTAAAACAGGGAATTTTTACTAGGATAAAATGTCAGGAATTGTGAAAAACTGAGTTTAAATGTATTTGGCTAAGGTGTATGTAAACTTCCGACTTCAACTGTAGGTATTATGGACTGGGTTAGGCAGAGGTTGAAATTGTCAGTGAAGTCACCCGCCAGCTGGTCAGCGTATGCTCTGAGAACACGTCCTGGTAATCAGTCTTGCCCCGCAGCCTTGTGAATGTTAACCTGCTTAATGAAAGGTCCTATTCTCATCGGCTACCGAGCGAGCGAGATCACACAGTCATCTGGAACTGCTGGTTCTCTCATGCATGGTTCAGTGTTTCATGCTTCAAAGTCAGCATAGAAGGCATTTAGGTTGTCTGGTAAGCTTGCTTCACTGGGCAGCTCGCAGCTGGGTTTTTCTTTCTAATATTTGATAGTTTTCTAGCCCGGCCACATCCGATGAGCATTAGAGCCGGCGTAGTAGGATTCTGTCTTAGTCCTGTTTTGATGCTTTCCCTGTTTGATGGCTCATCGGAGGTTGTCATAGGATTTCTTATAAGCGTCCGGATTAGTGAGAACTCTCCATGCATTACTTTTAATAACGATAAATACAATTACAGCATTAGCCAGGAGAAAAGAGTGGAATCTATAATTCTGGGGGAGACACACAGTCTGTTGGCTTTTGTTGTGTACTGTAGTGTAGTTTATGGGAGAGAGTTATATTACCTGCTTGTCCATGTTTAAGCCATGGAGTTCATTCATGGGCCTTGAGAACTTCTGTTGGAACAGGAAAACAAAAGTTTTACAAATTAAAAAATTTAAGAGGCTTTTTGTACACTGAGTGTACAAAACATCATCATATTGAGTTGCACCCCCTTTGCCCCAGAACACCCTCAATTTGACAGAGCATGGCCTCTACAAGGTGTTGAAAGTGTTCCACAGGGATGCTAGCCCATATTGACTCCAAAGCTTCCCACAGTTGTGTCAAGTTGGCTGGATGTCTTTTGAGTGGTGGACAATTCTTAATACACACAGGACACTTTTGAGCATGAAAACCCCAGCAGGGTTGAAGTTCTTGACACACTCAAACCAGTGTGCCTGGCACCTACTACCATATCCCGTTCAAAGGCACATAAAACTTTTGTCTTGCCCATTCACCCTCTAAATGGCAGATATACACAATCCATGTCTGAATTGTCTAAAGGCTGAAAAATCCTTTAACCTGTCTCCTCCCCTTCATCTACACTGATTGAAGTTGATTTAACAGGTGATCAATAAAGGATCATAGCTTTCACCTGTATAACTCTTTTGAATGCCGAAAAACATTGGTTTTACATTTAACAATAAACTTGAACTTTTCTCCAAGAGTTGCTGAATTTCTTCTTCACTTCAGTTTGCTCCTAAATTCATACACATTGGTTGAAGAGCGAGGTCACTGTGTTTCCTTCCCTTAACTAGGCAAATTCTTATTTACAATGACGGCCTACTCCGGCCAAACCTGGGCGATGCTGGACCAATTGTGCGCTGCCCTGTGGGACTCCCAATCACGGTCGGATGTGATATAGCCTGGATAAGGTTGATTAGTTATACTATACAGCCGACAATGCGGTTGTTAAAGGCATTTTCCCAGATGCAGAGATCGCATTCATGGTAAATGCTGCGTATGTCAGGTCACGCATAAATTACCTTTAAAATAGTTCGTTGCGCTATAACGCTCCTTACATTAGCAGCCAAGTCTTAGAGCAAAACGTATTATATTTTACAAAAATCCTTGCTACTCCATTAGTATGATATGTTACGTTTGGTATGACAGTAGGTTACCTAAGGCAAAAACTAAAGGAGGGTGGTCTGGCGGGATTGATGGGTAAATGTATAATGTGAATTTCTAGCAACCCAAAGGTTGTCTGTTCAAATCTCATTATGGACAACTTTAGCATCTGAGCTAATTAGCAACTTTGCAACTACTTACTACTTTTTAGCTACTTTGCAATTACTGAGCATGTTAGTTAACCCTTCCCCTAATCCTAACTTTAACCATTTATCCTAACTCTTAACCCTAACCATAGCCCTAACCTAACGTAGCATATCATACTAATGCATTCAAACATAATATATCATACTAAAGCAGTTGAACATGAAATATACTACTAAAGCAGTCAAACATAATATGTCATACTAAAGCAGTTAAACGTAGCATATCATATTATACAAATGACAGCATTCGCACGAAACTGAAAGCGCGAACCACTGCTTTTAACCAGGGCAAGGTGAAATATAACCGAATACAAACAGTGTAGCTATTCCCTCCGCAAGGCAATCAAACAAGCTAAGCGTCAGTATAGAGACAAAGTAGAGTCGCAATTCAACCGCAGACACAAGAGGTATGTGGCAGGGTCTACAGTCAATCACAGATTACAAAAAGAAAACCAGCCCAGTCGCGGACCAGGATGTCTTGCTCCCAGACAGACTAAACAACTTCTTTGCTCGCTTTGAGGACAATACAGTGCCACTGACACGGCCCGCTACCAAAACCTGTGGACTCTCCTTCACTGCAGCCGACGTGAGTAAAACATTTAAACGTGTTAATCCTCGCAAGGCTGCAGGCCCAGACGGCATCCCCAGCCGCGTCCTCAGAGCATGCACAGACCAGCTGACTGGTGTGTTTACGGACATATTCAATCAGCCTTATCCCAGGCTGCTGTCCCCACATGCTTCAAGAGGGCCACCATTGTTCCTGTTCCCAAGAAAGCTAAGGTAACTGAGCTAAACGACTACCGCCCTGTAGCACTCACTTCCATCATCATGAAGTGCTTTGAGAGACTAGTCAAGGACCATATCACCTCCACCCTACCTGACACCCTAGACCCACTCCAATTTGCTTACCACCCCAATAGGTCCACAGACGATGCAATCGCAACCACACTGGCCTAACCCATCTGGACAAGAGGAATACCTATGTGAGAATGCTGTTCTGCGATTACAGCTCAGCATTTAACACCATAGTACCCTCTAAACTCGTCACTAAGCTCGAGACCCTGGTTCTCGACTCCGCCCTGTGCAACTGGGTCCTGGACTTCCTGACGGGCCGCCCCCAGGTGGTGAGGGTAGGTAACAACATCTCCACCCCGCTGATCCTCAACACTGGGGCCCCACAAGGGTGCGTTCTGAGCCCTCTCCTGTACTCCCTGTTCACCCACGACTGCGTGGCCATGCACGCCTCCAACTCAATCATCAAGTTTGCAGACGACACTACAGTGGTAGGCTTGATTACCAACAACGACGAGACGGCCTACTGGGAGGAGGTGAGGGCCCTCGGAGTGTGGTGTCAGGAAAATAACCTCACACTCAACGTCAACAAAACAACGGAGATGATCGTGGACTTCAGGAAACAGCAGAAGGAGCACCCCCCTATCCACATCGACGGGACAGTAGTGGAGAGGGTAGTAAGTTTTAAGTTCCTCGGCGTACACATCACGGACAAACTGAATTGGTCCACCCACACAGACAGCGTGGTGAAGAAGGCGCAGCAGCGCCCTCTAGCTTTGGGATGTTGACCCCTGTCACAGTGCTGTCCTTCACGACATCAGCAATCTCAGACAAAGTGTTCACTCTGGTCTTTCTGAAGCACTGCTTGATGAGGCCAAAGCACCAGCCGTGGGCAAACTTGGTGTGGCCTGTGATCAGGAAGTGAAGGTCCAGACTGTGGTGGAGCTTGTGCGTGGTCTGCCAGGCACAATACCAGAGCACAAACTTGTTCTTGTTTTGGCCACTGCAGTTATCACAATTCAGGGCCACAAGTGCTTCCCTAACTCCGTAGTTGGTGGAGAAATGGTGCATGTAGTTGAGGACTGCGCTGCTGCCTTTGCTGGATGACGTGCCTTCATCAATCAAGTAGTTGACTTGTTATGGTATTCCTTCACAGCAGACACCAAACAAGCCACACTTGCGAGGAGTTAAAAAGTAGATGGGACCTGGCTGCATAGGGTCAGAAGGATAGTGCACCTTCAAATAACAAAATAACATTAAGATATAACATTAAGATATATCATATATCATATAATTTTTTTATAAATCATTATCAGGTAACTTTCATTTACCTACAAATGTGCAGAGCAGCAGCACTGCATACAGAAACATCATCTTGGAAATTGGAAGTTAAAATGATAACACACAGCCCGACTACACGTACCTCTGGAAAATACAGAAATAATGTAAGATCAGGAAAAGTAGTGCCAATCATGTTGTAGGTCAATTAAATAATCAAAACGTGTTGTTTATGCTTTACATACCAAGTGTTGTCATCGATTCCTTGTAGAGATGCCACACTGCTGCTTTTGTCACATGGGATGGCAGCAGCCTTCCACCAAAGTGTTTGTGTCCTGGTAATAATATTGCATTATCCTCTGCGTAGTTGTTGATGAAGTTCACCACTCGCTGCAAGTCCTCATGCTTCAGGTGTAACCTGTGCTTGCTTGGGCCATCTCTCTTTTTGATGGGAGGCATTAGACCATTCTCCTTATATGACTGGTGGAGGACAGTCAGGCGTGTTCTACTGATGCTGAAAGACAAATTCCAAATACAAATATTTTGGCATTATTATACAATAGATAGCCGTAATCGCCGTCAGACAAACCTGGCTAACTTGATGGGTCATGTGATCATCTGGCGAAGTGGAGTCTTTTGTTAAGACATGCTAGCTAAACAATGAACCATAATCCTAATCCATAGAGCACTAGCAATACAAACCGATTGTCAAAGCTAGCTAAAGTTAACCAATTAGGTTCAATATTAGTTAGTTAGCTAGCTAACATTAGGCTATAACTAGCCATGCGAAATGGCATTCTGCGATAACATTACTACACACAGATCATAAACGTAATGTTAGCCAGCGAACCAGCCATCTAACGTCAGCTAGCTAGCTAGCTAACAGTAAGCTTTAACTTGCAATGAAAAACACTTTCTGACTAAATTTGAAAAATTCTAAAAGTATTTGGTTTTAAATATACTTAAGTATCAAAAGTAAAAGTATAAATCATTTGACATTCCTTATATCAAGCAAACCGGATAGCTCAATGTTCTTGTTTTTTTTATTTACAGATAGCCAGGGGCACACTCCAACACTCAGACATTTACAGATAGCCAGGGGCACACTCCGACACTCAGACATTTACAGATAGCCAGGGGCACACTCCGACACTCAGACATTTACAGATAGCCAGGGGCACACTCCAACACTCAGACATTTACAGATAGCCAGGGGCACACTCCAACACTCAGACATCATTTATGAACGAAGCATGTGTTTAGTGAATCCACCAGATCAGATGCAGTAGGGATGACAAGAGATGTTCTCATGATAAGTGTGTGAATTGGACAATTTTTCTGTCCTGCTAAGCATTCAAAATGTAACAAGTACTTTTGGGTGTCAGGAAAATGTATGGAGTAATAATTTTCTTTAGGAATGTAGTGAAGTAAATGTAAAAGTTGTCAAAAATATGAATAGTAAAATAAAGTTCACACTAACCGTGTGCAATGCCATAAGAATCATCTTAAGCTTTAACCCTCATCCAAACTCTGACCATTTTACTCGTCCTAGCAGAGCTGGTTAAGCTGTTTTCATGTTATCCAGAGTGTTGGTGGTTGTAACTGTGCTCCTGGCAACAATTTAATTGCTCTTTTTTGCTGACGTTTACTGACACCAGCCATATTCAACCGGTGTTGACCGTTCGTAAATTCATCAGTTATTCTGCGCTCTGGCACACTCAGACGAGAGGAACATTTATTTCAGGTAAAATACTGTATCTAGGCTACATKATTCTTTTCACAGAAACATATCCTTCCTTTGATGTGTTCCTCCACTGAAACCCAAGCATTAATTTTCAGACCTGGGGAGTCTATTTCATCTTGAGAAAGGGGAAAAGTAGTGACATGGTTAAGTTGCTGAAAGTAGGAAGGATGATACACTAAGATCTTGAAGCACTAGGCTTTCCTACTAGGCTTTCCTGTGGGAGCCGTTTGCCACATCTGATACAGTGATTAATCTGGGCCTGTGTTGAGGCCTTTCTCTGTTTATCTGACCACTTTAGTTTTATGGTTTGACTTGGCGTGCTGATGTTTACCCTGTACAAATCCACACATGTGAAGGAGCCACATTGGGTGCAGATAGCAGAAGCTGGGGAAGCTGAGGACGCTCAGGCATTGGCTGGCTGGGGCTACTGCTGCAGGCTCTCTCCCTCTATCCCTCTCCATTCGGCAGTTTATTTCAGTGCTCTGCTGAGACACACGACCTGCTCCTGTTCCTCTTTTACCACCAGGAAATGAACATGCTTTATAAATTGTTTTGTGAGCCTGTCTGTCCCAATTAAGAAATTGATTCCTTTCCTGTGTYAAGTTGCACCTGGGTATGTTGTGTTCTAGAGGGTGGTTAGGAAAATACCAGTCCAGTCCAAAACCAGGTCATGTGATTTTCCCAGTCTCTCTCTACTGTATGATTCTCCCTCAGAACATAGCTTGTACTCTCTACTAGCCCTCTTTAATAATAGTACAGTAATGGTTTTTCAGTGATTCAAATCATTTCACAACTTCAGTAAAGATACTGCACTAATTAAAGACAACAGAGTGCCTACCTTTGAAACCAATGAATTCTAGCTCTCTGCATTTTATCAGTGTGGGTGGGAAGGTACTGTGTATGTCATGAGTTGAGAAGGCTTAGATGTAGAAAAAAGTTGTAGGCCTATCTGCTATATCTGTTGTCACTTTTACCTTTCTTTGGTTGCATTCCAAAGGGCACCATATTCACCAGACCCCTATGGACCCTTGTCAAAAGTAGTGCAATATAAAGGGTATAGGGGGCCATTTGGGACGCATGTACAGTAGGTGTATATATTGTAAGACCAGTGTGTGTGTGTGTGTGTGTGTGTGTGTGTGTGTGTGTGTGTGTGTGTGTGTGTGTGTGTGTGTGTGTGTGTGTGTGTGTGTGTGTGTGTGTGTGTGTGTGTGTGTGTGTGTGTGTGTGTGTGTGTGGTGTGTGTGTGGTTGTTTGCGCGGGCGGTCGTGCGTGCGTGCGTGCGTGTGCGTTTACAGGCCCTCCAGATGTATACCAGCCATGTGAGCCCAGCCTACAGGCCTGGAGTCCAGAACTCAGCCTGTATGATGCCAACGTGACGTCTCCCTGCCCTGAAACCGAGGGTTGTGTCCTGATGCTGCGCTTCCTCCACCTTGTGGTCCCTGACAGCCTCACTGTGTGGGTCACCTACATCTCAGCCGGTGGGTCCCGGATTCATTCTAGTGGTCTCCAACAGTGTACATTTAGCATTACTGAAACTCTCCACAATACAAGCCACACGTTGTGTCTACCTGAATGATAATGCTTTGGCTATTCATCTGAGCAGGTAATGTGAAGTTACACCAGTTATTTGTCCTAGGTATTTATGAATAAATAAATGGCCAAGCATGTGCACTACTCTGGAACTGCTTGATTATACAGCTTATATCCACCATGTTGTCTCTACAGATAACCAGGTGATTACCAACATCGAGCTAATAACAGACACAGACGAGTCTCTAGACATGGGTCCACAGCACGTCTTCTGTGATGTGCCCCTCACCCTACATGTGCACACCGAAAAAAGGGTGGCAGCTGTCAAACTGAGCACCTTTGATGAGAAGATGGAGATTGACGCTATTCTGCTTACTTCTGGCCCCCATAATCCTCTCTGCTCCAGTTGCCAGCCTCTGATCTACCGAGTTGTCCGGCAACCGCCGTTTTCAGGCGATCTGGTCCAGCAAACTCTGCTTACATTTACAGACAGGTACAGTAATATTTACATTGACAGATATAGAGTACCAGTCAAAAGTTTGGACACACCTACTCATTCAAGGGTTTTTCTTTATTTTTACTATTTTCTACATTGTAGAATAATAGTGAAAACATCAAAACTATGAAATAACACATGGAATCATGTAGTAACCCCTTTGCCTTGAACACAACTTTGCACACTCTTGGTATTCTCTCAACCAGCTTCATGAGGTAGTCACTGGGAATGCATTTCAATTAACAGGTGTGCCTTGTTAAAAGTTCATTTGTGGAATTTCTTTCCTTAATGCATTTGAGCCAATCAGTTGTGTTGTGACAAGGTATGGGTGGTATACAGAAGATAGCCCTATTTGGTAAAAGAACAAGTCCAAATTATGGCAAGAACAGCTCAAATAACCAAAGAGAAACGACAGTTCATCATTACTTTAAGACATAAAGGTCAGTCAAGCTGAAAAATTTCAAGAACTTTGAGAGTTTCTTCAAGTGCAGTCGCAAAAACCATCAAGGGCTATGTCTCTCATGAGGACCGCCACAGGAATGGAAGACCCAGAGTTACGTTTGCTGCAGAGGATAAGTTCTTTAGAGTTAACTACATCTCAGATTGCAGTCCAAATAAATGCTTCACAGAGTTCAAGTAACAGACACATTGCAGCATCAACTGTTCAGAGGAGACTGCGTGAATCAGGCCTTCATGGTCGAATTCTTGCAAAGAAACCACCACTAAAGAACACCAAGAAGAAGAAGAGACTTGCTTGGACCAAGAAACACGAGCAATGGACATTAGACCGGTGGAAATCTGTCCTTTGGTCTGATGAGTACAAATTTGAGATTTTTGGTTCCAACCGCTGTGTCTTTGTGAGACGCAGAGTAAGTGAACGGATGATCTCTGCATGTGTGGTTCCCATGGAGGAGGTGGTGCGATGGTGCTTTGCTGGTGACACTGTCAGTGATTTATTTAGAATTCAAGGCACACTTAACCAGCATGGCTACCACAGCATTCTGCAGCAATACGCCATCCCATCTGGTTTGCTCTTGGTGGGACTATAATTTGTTTTTCAACAAGACAATGACCCAACACACCTCTAGGCTGTGTAAGGGCTATTTGACCAAGAAGGAGAGTGATGGAGTGCTGCATCAGATGACCTGGCTTCCACAATCACCCAATTGAGATGGTTTGAGATGAGTTTGACAGCAGAGTAAAGGAAAAGCAGCCAACAAGTGCTCAGCATATGTGGGAACTCCTTCAAGACTGTTGGAAAAGCATTCCAGGTTAAGCTGGTTGAGAGAATTACCAAGAGCCAAAGCTTTCATCGAGGCAAATGGTGGCTACTTTGAAGAATCTCAAATATTAAATATATTTTGATTTGTTTAACACTTTTTTGGTTACTACACGATTCAATATGTGTTATTTCATAGTTTTGATGTCGTCACTATTATTCTACGATGTATAAAATAGTAAAAATAACAACAACAAAAAAATTAGTAGGTGTGTTCAAACTACTGTACTGTATGTAGCCGCACACTCTGGAATTCGGCAAATACTTTGACCTTAGTCTGGAAATTTCTCCTGTGTGGACACAGATGTATTGTTTTGAGGTCATGTACCACTGCTCCAAGAAGTGGACCTAAGAATACACACACACACAAAAAAAATCACGATCAATGTATAATTTATGTCACTTACAAAGACCATACATAATCGTCTGTAGCCCCAGAAACTGAGATTTGTGTCATTATCAAGTATTTCGGTGTGGCACAGTTTTCGCAACACAGAACCAACTGTATTCAACATTCCCTTTAGCACTAGCCACTGATACAAATCAACATCAAGGGCATTATTTCATTAAAAGTTTTCAGAGGATTCCGGCGTACGTCAAACCATTTTAATCTCATGCAGTGAGAAAAGGTGTTAAATTGATTGTCTGCATCCAATTTTGCATTACACATAACATAAGTCAGTCCCCTAAACATTAAGATATTTCCCATGTCATATACATTTTTTAAATTCTGTTCCAGCTTACTTTTATTCATTAGAGTCAGCTTGTATTTGGTATTAGTGTCATACACATTTTTTTGTGAATGATTTTGTAATTTTCCACTAACACTTTCTGGGATATTGTTGCTTTTCAAGCACTTGCAGGAGTAGGTGGATGTGCTTAAGAGGTCACATTGAGGAATACATTTGGTTTCATCTCTAAAAGTTRCACAAGTGGCTGTAAGTGCAAAAAGATGTAAAAACCAAGGGGAATTCAGTTATGTGGAGGGAAGAGGAGGGCAGAGAGGTTGTGTTTGGGGGAAGGCAGTCTCTGGAATATAAACCAAATTTGACCAGCAAAAACAGTAAACACCTGTGGCTCTTTGGAGCTGTTGCTCAGCCATTTCCTCTTGCTGAAGGCTCTGTACTGTATGCTCATCATGGTTAGTATATGATAAGTGAGAGGCCTGTCATTTGGAGGAGGGGGTAAAGAGAGAGAAGTGGAGTGCATTGCAGGAGAGAAATGAAAGAAAGGCTTAGAATTGTGACTGTGAGTCTACACTGCCACCAAGAGGTATAGCTGGCAAAACAAGATGGTTTTGCACTTGATATCCTAATCCTTAAATATTTGACTCTCGTTTTTGGTCTATTAGGAGTAAAAAAAACACCTTTGGGGTATGTGTGAAATAGGTGTAGGATAAAGTTATGTTGTTAGTCCATGGACAAGGATGTATTATTTTCCTCTGACCCTCATAGCCTAGTTTCTGCTAACTAGTGGCTCATAAACATTTGACTTGTACATTAATAACTGATTGTATCATTCCCAAAACTACCCTAAGTCTAAGCCCTCAAAAAAACACACAGGCTCCTCCGGTGGTATGCTGGATAGAGCGGGCTCTTAGAGTTGATCCATAATTGATAAGGGTAATTTGTAGTGGGAGGAAATCAGACACGTCTGAGAGAGTAGAGGATGTGCATTTTTGTAGGCATTCTTTACAGCTGGCCGGAGACAATGGTAATCTAGGAGGGCTGCCGGGAAATCAAAGGTAGGCTCTTTTTATAGTTTGGAGCTGACTCAAACAGATCAATAGCTCTGGGACAGGAGGTATGATATCACTGTACCCACCGTACCTCCTGTTTAGGTTTAAGGTCACGGCTTCCTACAGCAAGCTTAGATGACTAGGTGACTCTGGACACAGATACACAAGAGCAATCTGTTTCTTATTGTGTATCTATGTGCACTGTCGTTTCCATATAACCTTGCTGTTCAAAATGGTTATTTGACAATAATAGCTATCGGTTTAGTTTAGTCATTTGTATCTCTATGCAACAATTCCACCTGGAAATAATCTGAAATGTCAATTATGTCTTTAAAACTAAAGGAATACAATTCCATGACACAAAAATGCTGTTTATACTTGAATGTTACATGTTTTGATGTGTTCATACAGTGATATTGAAAAGGACATGGAGTACCAGTACAGAGTTCAGGTGGAAGCAGACGGTCTTCTCAGTGAGCTCTCCCCACCTCTCCTCTACACCCATGGAGCTGCCTACTGCGGTGACGGACTTCTCCAGGGGTCAGTCAGTTTACACAGTATTCACATCCCAGATGAAGTGCCTTGAGAAAGTATTCATACTCTTTGACTTATTCCACATTTTGTTGTGTTACAGCCTGAATTTAAAATGGATAAGAAATTTAAAAAATCTCACCCATCGACACACAATACCCCATAATGACAAAGTGAAAACATTTATTTAGACAGTTTTCCAAATTAGGTTTACGTCAAAACTGTATCTCGGCCACTCAGGAATATTCACTGTCTTCTTGGTAAGCAACTCCAGTGTAGATTTGGCGTTGTGTTTTAGGTTATTGTCCTGCTGAAAGGTTAATTCATCTCCCAGTGTCTGGTGGAAAGCAGACTAAATCAGGTTTTCCTCTAGGATGTTGCCTGTGCTTAGCTCCATTCAGTTTCTGTTTTATCCTTAAAAACTCCACGGTCCTTAACGATTACAAGCATACACATAACATGATGGAGCCACCACTATGCTTGAAAATATGGAGAGTGGTGTTCAGTAATGTGTTGTATTGGATTTTCCCAAACATAACACTTTGTATTCAGGACAAAAGTGAATTGCTTTCCCATATTTTTTGCAGTATTACTTTAGTGCCTTTTTGCAAACAAGATGCATGTTTTGAAATATTTGTATTCTGTGCAGGCTTCCTTTCATTCACTCTGTCAATTAAGTTAGTATTGTGGAGTAAATACAWTGTTTTTATCCATCCTCAGTTTTCTCCTATCACAGCCATTTAACTCTGGAACTGTTTTAAAGTCCCCATTGGCCTCATGGTGAAATCCCTGAGTGGTTTCCTTCCTCTCCTGCAACTGAATTAGCCTGTATTTTTGTAGTGACTGGGTGTATTGATACACCATCCAAAGTGTAATTAATAACTTCCCGATGCTCAAAGAGATATTCAATGTCTGCTTTTATTTTTATTTTTACCCATCTCCCAATAGGTGCCCTTCTTTGTGAGACATTGGAAAACCTCCCTGGTCTTTGTGGTTACATCTGTGTTTGAAATGCACTGCTTGACTGAGAAACCTTACAGATAATTGTATGTGTGGGGTACAGAGATGAGGTAGTCATTCACAAATCATGTTAAACTCTATTATTGCACACAGAGTCCATGCAACTTATTATGTGACTTGTTAAGCACATTTTTACTCCTGAAGTTATTTCAGCTTGCCATAACAAATGTGTTGAATACTTATTGACTCAAGACATTTCAGCTTTTCATTAAAAAACTGTAAAAATTCAAACAAAAAACAATTCCACTTTGGCATTACGGGCTACTGTGTGTAGGCCAGTAATTCAAAAAATCTAAATTTCATCCATTTGAAATTCAGGCTGTAACACAACAAAATGTCGGAAAAGTCAAGGGGTCTGAATACTTTCTGAAGGCACTATATGTTATTTTTTCTGTCATCCATTGTAGACCACACCAACAGTAGAAGGAAAATGGCCATAATATTATGCATTCATTAATACTATTAATTGATATACAGCAATATTGTAATCATGGTAAACAAGTCCACTTTCATTACTCTGGACAGTTTCAAATACAAATACAATTGTCTATATCAAAGGAGGATTTTAAATGAACATTTTACAATGAATGGATTCACATACAAGGCATAAAGCTTAAGTTACAAAGCATTAACAAGCATTAGAAAGCATACTTCTGAGCCTAACTTAGAAGACAAAGCATGAACAAAGAGATGCCTATTAAGCCAGAGGCTTAGAAGCCCAGGAAGCCTGGATACAGGATGAGAGAGAACAAAGGCATGTAATAAAATGTATAACACCTGAAGGTGTAACCTTTCAGCCCAAAACCAACCACCATTGACCAACCAAGTTTACAGAGTAACCTGACCACCATGGCCCAATCTCCACAGGGTGTCACAGAAATAAAGGCTTGTGTCGGGTATGAGACCAACGTAAATAAGACAGAATTCCTGGAAGACAATAAAACCTTCTTGCATAGAGTAATTCAGAGGTCACCCTGTACAGATACAAGTTACCACATATATAATACATCCATATAGATAGCATCAGAGTTATCCTCAGTGAACAACTTTCAGATAGAATAATACTATAGTATCCATGTTTGATTTCTATCATATTCACTAGTCAGTCCTCTGAATACTGTAATAGACAGATACATTTTGGCCACTCAGAGGGCGAAGGGCTGACTAGTCCTTGGGCATTGTTCTTTGTGCACTCCTTGTGTTCCTGAACCACTTGCCATGCAACTCCCGGTAACAGAGAACATATAAATTAGGGCAGAGCCTACAGTACATTATCAAGTGTGCAAGTGAAGCCAAACTACAGTATACTCATATAGGTCATAGTTATTGGTCTCTCTCAGTGGAGAATGTAGTGAAATCAAAGGATATGTGTGTTTGTAATGAAAGTGTATGGACTATGGAGATGACTGATCCTTGCCGTCTCTGTGTCTGTAGGACAGAGGACTGTGACGATGGCAATCTGTTGGATGGTGATGGCTGCTCTAAGAAGTGCCACATGGAGTCAGGCTTCAACTGCAATGGTGAGTGAAGAACAGACAAGAGCACTCTCCTAATCCTGGTCTCAGTCTACAGTCTGTGGAATGACCACAACAGAAACTCACCTAGACCAGGGGTGTATTCARTACAGTACGTCTTGCAACAGAGACAGGTCACAACTTAAGTAACTAAGTAACTAAGTAAAGAGTAATCACTTATCACACACATTAATTGTTATTTTATCTAACATATATACTGACAGGGAGTTGGATTGGATTCTGTGCCTCGACAGAATCCAGTCTCGGAGCTCTACGGACAATTCCTTCGACCCAGTGGTGGAAAAAGTACCCAAATCTCATACTTGAGTAAAAGTAAAGATACCTTAATGACTGAAGTAAAAGTGAAAGTCACCCAGTAAAATACTACTTGAGTAAAAGTCTAAAAGTATTTGGTTTTAAATATACTTAAGTATCAAAAGTAAAAGTATAAATCATTTCACATTCCTTATTTTAAGCAAACCAGATAGCATAATTTTCTTGTTTTTTTTATTCACGGATAGCCAGGGGCACACTCCAACACTCAGACGTCATTTACAAACAAAACATGTGTTTAGTGAATCCACCAGATCAGGCACCATAGGGATGACAAGAGATGTTCTCTTTATAAGTGTGTGAATTGGAAAAATGTTCTGTCCTGCTAAGCATTCAAAATGTAACGAGTACTTTTGGGTATCAGGGAAAATGTATGGAGTAAAAAGTACATAATTTTCTTTAGGAATGTAGTGAAGTAAAAGTAAAAGTTGAATATTCAAAAACATGAATAGTAAAGTAAAGTACAGATACCCCAAAAAACGACTAGTACTTTAAAATACTTTACACCACTGCTTCGACCTCATGGCTTGGTTTTTGTTCTGACATGCACTGTCAACTGTGGGACCTTATAGACCAGTGTGTGCCTTTCCAAATCATGTCCAATCAATTGAATTTACCACAGGTGGACTCCAATCAAGTTGTAGAAACATCTCAAGGATGATCAATGGAAACAGGATGCACCTGAGCTCAATTTCGAGTCTCATAGCAGAGGGTTTAAATACTTATGTAAATAAGGTATTCTTGTTTTTTTGTATTTTATCCCCTTTTTTTTCACCAATTTTGATCTTGTCTCATCGCTGCAACTTCCCAAATGGGGTCGGGAAGCTAAGATTGTGTCATGTGTCCTCCGAAACATGACCGCCAAACTGCGCTTCTTAATACCCGCCTGCATAACCCGGAAGCCAGCTGCACCAATGTGTCGGCGGAAACACCGTTCAACTGACAACCCGAGATCCACCTACAGGTGCCTGACCCGCCACAAGGAGTCGCTAGAGTGCGATGAGCTAAGTAAAGCACCCCCCGGCCAAACCCTCCCCTTACCCGGACGACGTTGGGCCAATTATGCGCGCCCTATGGTACTGCCAATCARGGCCGGTTGTGATACAGCCTGGGATCGAACCCAGGTCTGTAGTGACACCTCTAGCACTGCGATGCAGTGTCTTAGACCGCTGCACCACTCGGGAGGCCAGCTGTTTTTTTATTTGTAATACATTTGCTAAAAAAATCTAAAAAACTGTTTTTGCTTTGTCATTATGGGGTATGGGGTGTGTCGATTGCTGAGTATTTTTTTTCATCTAATCCGTTTTAGAATAAGGCTGTAACGTAACAAAATGTGGAAAAAGTCAACAGCCTGAATACTTTCCGAAGGCACTGTAGATGGGAGCGGTTGAGGGTAGCTGAAGGATGGGATTAAAAACAAACAAAAGATAACTATTGTAAAATACATTATTTCTGTAAAATGTACAGTATATGGTATGTATAAGCTGGAAGTAGAAGCCTAAGTGTTGTTGTCCATTAGTTTACTCCAATTAGGGGAGGGGTGGTAGGGTTAGGGGAAAATAATAAAATAAGATATAAAATATATATATATATATATATATATATATATTCACTAAAAATATATATTGTGGATTGGAAATAATGTAGACAATTACATTGATGGAAGCTACAATCTATCTGCAATATAAAGCTGATCTACCACTTTAAAACGGGTTAATGAAATAAACAAAATACTGTCATTGTAGTCATTTTGCGCTTAACCATCTCAATTTATCCAAACTATGCATTATGCATACATTAATCTAATATAATTCAAAACAAAATCATATGAACTCAAAGACTAAAGCAACACTCACCCAGAGATGTGAATTGTGAAGGATATTTTTCTTTCCTGAGGTAAGTTTACTACAGCTAGCTTGTTTTGATTTCCACAACAAAACAATGCTGTCAAGCTGACACTGCCTTGTCTCTGGTTTTCATTCAGAGACTTGGCATGCTAAAAGTAGACATTGCACAGTAACACCAGCAAATGTCAACCTCATAGTTGTGGTGTTGCCTATAATTTGATCCACCATGCTGGGGGATTCTTTTGTACACTTCCTTTATCATCATGCTCTTAGTTAAAGAAACGTGTTTTCTTAATAGAAAATGTGTCATTTGAAACACAATATAAATCACAAGGAAGTAGGCCTAACGGTTACAGAGTAACTAAAATAATTCAATGGGATTTACATGATTTATTCTCACATACTGTATTTTAGCAAGTTGTCAAAGTAAGTGAAGGGACACATTTTGAGTATGTCCAAAATGACAGCCTATTCTCTTCATAGTGCACTACTTTTGACCAGAGTAGAGTAGGGTAGAGTATTACTTTAAATCCCAACTTGGGAAATTGTTTCATCACCTCAAGCATCATCAATGATTTTGGAGACAAGACAAGGATAAATTATTATATACATAATAATTAATACAAAAATGAAGCAGTGGATTATAAAGTGAATAGGGTGCCATTTGGGATGCATATCTTGGGAATCTATTACTTAGCTAGTACGTCAACACCCCCTCAGTTTTGTCAAGGGAGAAATAATGAATCTATTCCATGAAGGTTCAGAGATGCCGTGACTGAAAGTGTTATATTTTCTTTGGGAATAAAAGGCATGACTAGCAGGAAAAGAACTTTGGCAAAAAAACAGATTATAAATTGCAATTTATAAAATGGAATCATTGCACCATTCAAGATAGTGCCTCATTCTCACTCAGTCATGCACATATTTGCTTCCATGTTTGGGTATTCTGATGCTTGACAAGTTAACTCCTACAACACAAGACTGGATCATGATGTCAATGTATCTGAAGCATGAACATCAACTCGTATTATCCTGAAAGTGATATTGCTTTGACAAACAACTGAAGTAAAAACACATTTATCATTGTCACAGGGGTTGTTGTCTTTTGTACTGTATATTATGGTCAGTGCACAATATCCAAACAACCTGCTATGATGATAATGTGGTTTGATTCCATATTGTCTAGACTGTTTCTTTTTGAGACATAGTTCCTTGGATTATTTATGCCAATTCAACACCTTGTCAGTGACTAAACTCTCCTACCCATGCAGCTGTATGTAACTAACAGGGCCAAATCCAGCCTCTGATGTTAAAGTTCACACATTATAAATGTTTGGTGTATTACATAATGCTTTGCTGTTTTATTCTCTGTCTGAACCATTGTCACACCTCTTTATTGAACTACATCTTTCCGGGGATGTTTTCTGATGACAGCATCTACTTATTGTAATACAATGCAATCTCCCCAGCAGACTGTTCCTTTGGAATGAGTCCCAAATGGCACCCTATTCTGTATATAGTACACTACGTTTGACCAAAGCCCTCTGAGTCCTGTTTAAAAAGTAGGGAATAGTAGGGAATAGCACTATGAAGGGAATAGTTTGCCATTTGGGACGCAAGATGTTCACCACATAGCTTTCCCATTGTTTCCCCTAGGTGAACCCAGCCTGTGCTACGTCTTTGAGGGTGATGGTGTGTGTGAGGAGTTTGAGAGGGGATCCAGCATACAGGACTGTGGTTACTTGACCCCTCATGGGTACAGTGATCAGTGGGCCTCCACCGCAGCAGCCTCCCATCAGGACCAAAGCAGCTGCCCTGCCCTGGCAGCCACCGGAGAGCCCTCGCTTAGCAAGGTAGCAGTGCTTTCCTCTGCCCTGTCCCCCACCTCCTGGATACAGATGTTATCTTTCTGTAAATGTGACAGTACTGAGTGTTTTGAATGTTTGGTAACACTTGATTTYGATAGTCCCAAGTAGATGGTTTGTAGATGGTTTGTAGATGTTCAATAACTGTCAATATATATATATATATATATATATTATTTTATTTTACCCCATTTTTCTCCTCAATTTCGTGATATCCAATTGTGATCCAATTACGATCTTGTCTCATCACTGCAACTCCCCAATGGGCTCAGGAGGCGAAGATCGAGTCATGCGTCCTCCGAAACATGACCCACCAAGTTGCGCTTCTTAACACCCGCTCGCCTAACCTGGAAGCCAACTGCACCATTGTGTCGGAGGAAATACCGACAGCCGAGTCAGCTTGCAGGTGCAGGAGTCGCTAGAGCCAAGTAAATCCCCCCCGGCCAAACCCTCCCCTAACCCGGACAACGCCGGGCCAATTGTGCGCCGCCCTATGGGACTCCCCGGTGTCAACAACATGTCCACTAACCCTAACCCTAACCTTAACCCTTATCCTAACCTTAAACTTAACCCTTATCCTAACCTTAAACTTAACCCTTATCCTAACCTTAAACTTAACCCTTACCCTAGCCCCAACCCTAACCTTTACCCTTATTCTAAACCTAACCTTAACCCTTACCCTAGCCCCAACCCTAACCTTTACCCAGCCCCAACCCTAACCCTTACCCTCAGCCCCAACCCTAAACCTTAACCCTTACCCTAGCCCCAACCCTAACCTTTACCTAGCCCCAACCCTAAACCTTACCCTAGCCCCAACCCTAACCTTAACCCTTACCCTAGCCCCAACCCTAACCCTTACCCTTATTCTAAACCTAACCGTAACCGTAACCTTAGCAAGCATTTGCTTATGAACAGATCGTTTTTTGATAGTATAACCATCTGTATATCATGGGACTATCCAAATAAAGTGTGACCGAAGGTTTTCAATAATTACTGTATGATTCCCCTTGTATTAAAGTTGTGCAAGCCCCAGTACCTGGAGATGAATGAGAAGCCGTCACATGACATATGGGTTCCATGCACGGCCCAGTCGTACACTCAGACCTACTACGATGAGGAAGATACAGTATGGCTAAAGGTTGAGTACTCCAGTCCACCACAGAGGATACTTGGGGCACCTTTTTCCCTTTATAGTGCACTACTTTTGACAAACTTTTGATAAACTATTTACAACCCTCTCTAAAGTAACGTTCCAACGGTCATTTGTTATGTTTCACGCCACATCTTTGTACTTTCTCCCAATTTGTCATGCCACGTTTGTCACAGTATTGTCCTGTTTCTGTTGTCATACTTTCATTACCATGCAATCTAATTACCATTGAAGTGGGGGACATTTAGGAACCGATTATTGAATAGTTGAACTCATTTGGTTGTTGTCATAATAACTCTAATTGTTTGCCCAGGTGGGATTTACGCAACCTGGAGTCGCCGCGTCTGTCATCATCTATCTGGCCTCGGACGGAGCCTGGCCTGGAGAGCAGTGCAGGAAAACAGTCACCATCCAACTGTGTGATACTGGTGGCAGAAACCACTCCCTGGGTATGAACTTGAACTACTGACCCTCAAAGGATGTTTGCCTGTTCGTTTTGACAGACAAAATAGCTGACTGACTGTTTGAATTAACATTCAAAGATGCCTCAAGATGTCTTCACATATGCAGCATGTAGGGTTAGGGTTATGGCTAGGGACATCTCAAGTCATGATGGCTGGTTACAGTGATGACCTTATGATATTTAAAAAGTGTACTGAGTAAGCATCCATGTGTTATTCCTGTCTGGTGCTCTACCTCAATTCCTCGCATCCCATCTCCTTGGCTCCTTCTCAACTGTAGTTGAGGATAAGGTCCAAGGTCCCTCCCCTTGGACCTTCTTGTCCAATATGTTTTCAGAAGAAGATGAGGAATTGAGGAAAGATTCATTGAAAAAGGGACTGTGTCTGTCCTCAGGTTCCTTTGAGCTGTCATGCCAGCAGAATCCTCTAGTGGTGAACGTGACACACAACCTGAGTCAACCCTTCTTCCTGACCACCGCTGTCATCCTCAACTTCTCCTCGCCCTTCGTTGCCGTGACGGGAGTCGCTCTGCGCACGTCGTGTCACTTCAGCGCATTTGCCCTCACTGGGTGCGCTGAGGGTGGGGTCTCATAGGGCTTCCACATGCACACACACACACATACATGCACATGCATGCATGGACATACATACATGTACAAGCACATATGTGTACACACACACTCTCAGTCAGGTATACATACACACACACATACCAACACATATAATAGCACACACACACACACACATGCACCACACACAAACACATACACGCAACAAAACGTGCAACAAATCAAATCAAATCAAATGTTATTGGTCACATACACATTTTGTAGCTGATGTTATTGCGGATGTAGCGAAATGCTTGTGTTCCTAGCTCCAACAGTGCAGTAATATCTAACAATACACAACAATACACACAAATCTAAAAGTAAAAGAATGGAATTAAGAATGATATAAATATTAGGACGAGCAATGTCGGAGTGGCATTGACTAAAGTATAGTAGAATAGAATACAGTATATACTGTACATATGAGATGAGTAAAGCAGTATGTAAACATTATTAAAGTGAATAGTGTTCCATTATTAAAGTGACCAGTGATTCCATGTATATGTTATAGGCAGCAGCCTCTAAGGTGCAGGGTTGAGTATCATAATTGTGTACACACACACACACACACACACACACACACACACACACACACACACACACACACACACACACACACACACACACACACACACACACACACACACACACACACACACACACACACACACACACACACACACCACACACACACACACAGCACACACAACACAAAACACACACACACACACACACACACACACACACACACACACACACACACACACTAAGAGTGTGCTATGTGATACCATATCTGTTGAGGATTCAAATAATCAACATTACTCAGCTCATACTTTTCCCTCTGTGTTTCTTCTCTCCCTCTGTGTGTGTGTGATCGTGGTGGCCCAGCTGTTCACGGCGGCCCTGCCAGATGGACACATGCAGTCCTCCTCAGTTGGAGCATGCCTCTGTCACCTGCAGCCCCGAGACAGAGAGGACTGAGACCTCTCACTGCACTGTCCACTGTCATCCAGGTTTCATCCTCGCTGTGCTCAGTGGCAAGGGTAATCCACCCTTTCAGGTAAGCAGAACTCTAGGATTAGACCAAGGTTTTACCCCATCAGGTAAACACAACCCTAAAACTTCCAGAAATCACTCTATTTTTAAGAGACTGTGCATTATAGAAATCATATATAAAATGTATATTATAAGACCGCTCCACTTTATCCCCCTACACATCAACATTGAATTTGAGAGCATTTGAAAGTAACATGAAATAGTACTAGCCTCAAATGACTGTCGAAATATAGATCGTAGAGGAACTATTACAAGTAGCAGCAGTAGTATACAGTATATTTGTATTACTGTAGTAGCATGCCATATCCCGTCATGTCTGTGTAATGGTAATGTATTAATCTTCCATTGAAAGCAAGAAACAGAGCTTCAGTGTCTAAATGGAGCATGGGACCGTGTTGTGAGCTGTCAGCTAATTGACTGTGGGCCCCCTGACCAGTCTCACGTCTACTTCGCTGTCTTCAGTTGCCCCTGGGGAACAACATTTGGCAAGCAGTGCTCTTTCACCTGCAACCCCCCCGCCATGCTTCAGGGTATGTATGGTCAACGGTACAATTATAATGATAGAAATTTACATACAGTGCTTTGTTTTCATAACAGTTTATAGGTTCAGATAATTATAGGTCCATTTATTATTTTAATGAAGTGGGAAGTTGATATTCATTCACTCATTTACACAACATGATTGGCACATTCTAACATTTTCTCAGAGAGATGAACTTGACCATGAGGCTGTCATTGCTGAGGGGCCTCAGTCTATCTAAACCTTAAATGGTTCTTCGGCTTTCCCCATAGGAGAACAATAACCTTTTTGGCTGCAGGTAAAACCCTTCTGAGTTCCATGTAGCACTCTTTCCACAGAGGGTTCTACATGGAACCCAAAAGGGTTGTACCTGAAACCAAAAAGGGTTCTCCTATGGGGACAGCCGAGAACCCTTATGGAACCCTTTTTTCCACGAGTGTATTACCTCATGTTGTACACAGAGTTGCTTGGAGTCTAGCCTGATGTGGCATCATGGCGTAGGAGTGTGTCTGTGTTTCTCTGCTCTAACCTATTAGAGGTTGTTGTGAGGCGAGGCTGTTCAACCAGCCCTGGGACTGAACTGAACAGCTTGGCAGTTGGTCTTGGTCGACGTCCAGTGGACAGAGGCCCTAGGCTTTGTGTAAATAGGAAAGTAGCATGCAGCCATAGCTGGTTGCTGACAGGTGGGGATAGGAAATAAGGCAAACAAGAGAGGGTTTCTATCTCTGGAGTTGCCAGCAGGGCCGAGTGGGACTCATGCTGGCAAGAACATTCTGGCTTAGTGCCCGCCTGCCATTTCATTTACCTCAGGGCCCCTGTCTTCTAGCTTCTACTACAGGGTTTACCCCTGTCTTCTAGCTTCTACTACAGGGTTTACCCCTGTCTTCTAGCTTCTACTACAGGGTTTACCCCTGTCTTCTAGTTCGACTACAGGGTTTACCCCTGTCTTCTAGCTTCTACTAAGGGTTTACTGTCTTCTAGCTTCTACTACAGGTTTACCCTGTCTTCTAGCTTCTACTACAGGGTTTACCCCTGTCTTCTAGGTTTCGACTACAGGGTTTTACTCCTGTCTTTCTAGGTTCTACTACAGGGTTTACTCTCGTCTTCTAGGTTCTACTACAGGGTTTTACTCCTGTCTTCTAGGTTCTACTACAGGGTTTTACTCTGTCTTCTAGGTTCTACTACAGGGTTTACTCCTGTCTTCTAGGTTTTAACTACAGGGTTTTACTCCTGTCTTCTAGGTTCTACTACAGGGTTTTACTCCTGTTTCTAGGTTCTACTACAGGGTTTACTCCTGTCTTCTAGGTTTACTACAGGGTTTACTCCTGTCTTCTAGGTTCTACTACAGGGTTTTACTCCTGTCTTCTAGGTTCTACTACAGGGTTTTACTCCTGTCTCTCTAGTTCTACTACAGGGTTTTACTCCTGTCTTCTAGGTTCTACTACAGAGTTTTACTCCTGTCTTCTAGGTTCTACTACAGGGTTTTACTCCTGTCTTCTAGGTTCTACTACAGGGTTTTACTCCTGTCTTCTAGGTTCTAGATGGCAACTCCCAAAACATTAGGAACACCTCTCTAGAATTGAGTTGCCCCCCCCAACATGCTGGCCCATGTTTGCTCCAATGCTTCCCACAGTAGTGTGKAGTTAGCTGGATGACCTTTGGGTGGTAGCCCAGTCTTGATACACACAGGAAACTGTTGAGCATGAAAAACTCAGCAGCTTTGCAGTTCTTGACACAAACCGGTGTGCCTGGCATACCCCGTTCAAAGGCACTTAAATATTTTGTCTTGCCCATGCATCCTCTGAATGGCGAACATACACAATCCATGTCCTTCTTTAACCTGTCTCCTCCCCGTCATCTACACTGATTGAAGTGGATTTAACAAGTGACATCAATAAGGGATCATAGCTTTCACCTAAATTCACCTGATCAGTCTGTCATGGAAAGAGTAGGTGTTCTTCATGTTTTGTATACTCAGTGTATACCACAACCTAGCTTGTTATTGACAGTACTTTGTTAAGCTGTGATCAATCAGTGAGCCCTTTCTGAATTGTTTGATGGATTACCGATATTGACCCAACATGCATGTTGATCCTAGTTCGTATTTACCCATTGACATGCATTACTAAATACTCAGCGGTTCCTCCTTATACAGCTGTACAGGTGTAGGATTTTAATTTTAGTTAGTTTGCTACAGCAGGACATAATCCTGCAGCAACAGGAAATGTGAATTATTATGTGGATTATAATTAATGGAAATGTTTGTAGGGGTGTGAAATCAAGTGTGAAATTTCAAAGTAGAAAATTKAGAAGCCTTTTAAACCTCAAATACACTACAAGTTTTACATTTCCTACACTGCAGGAAAGTTATCCTGCAAAAGGTAGGTCAAATTAAGATCCCACATCTGTATTGGATTTTGTTAATGATTGCAACACTAGAGCAAAGCTTAAAGACCTTATAAAACTTTAAACCATGTTAAAGATTCATTACATTTTATAGACCAATAAAATGAACACAACTTTTAGAGTATTATGATGACATATACATACCAACATAAATTTGTATGGGGGCCTTAGATAATTGAGCTTTACGCACCGGCAGGTATGGACACATACGGTACATTTGATCATATTGAAATCACTAATAGTCCACAAACTCACCTTCTCTCTTAGCAATTGAACAAAGAGACTGATTCCAGATGTCAGATTCATTAAGAGTGTTAATAACGAACCTCTACTCATCATTACCATTAAATGATATACAATTATGTGTGAGGTTTGAATTGATTGTGTGCCTTTATTTGTTTTGCAGGGGACAGTGATAGGTTGGTGTGCCTAGATGATGGTCTATGGTCCTTCCCTGAAGCCTACTGTAAGATAGAGTGCCCAGAGCCTCCTACAGTACCTAACGCCAAGCTCRTAGTACCCCAGTGCAATGGTACAGGACATGATGTGGGTACCGTATGCCGTTACAAATGTAACCCAGGTTACTATGTTACGGCCAGCCTAAACACAAAGCCAAGAAAGTGAGTAATGTGTTATGTATCACTTTTCTTTTGCTCCATAAACATGTTATAGAACCGTGTTAATAGCTTCTATTTTATGTAACAAGGAACAATGAATGCATCACATATTTCCCCCACGGATCCTGAGTTTAAATAGCACAATTCGTACATTTAAATGTATTTTCAGATCCATCAACCTTGCATACCTGTGTACGGTTTCTAAGCATAGCAACATAAACCTCCAATAAACTCCATACCAATGGTTACTTGCCTCATTATTGTTTTCCAGTTGAATTAATTGGGTAACTTCACCTCATTATCAATGTAATTCACGTGTTTCTAATGAGATGGTTTCCCATTAGTAAACCGCTGGTGCGAGTTTATTTCCTCCCTTTGTTGGAGTCAGCATTATCCCTTGACTATTGGGCAATATTGGCTGTCAAAGACAATGTTCTTGAATCTAGCTGGACCTTCTAAGACTGCTCAGCATGTTCTACAGGACTAACTGCATGTACAAACTAATATGTTAACATAATTTTTGCACCTGGACTTCTTTATGAGTTTTTCAACTCACTTTTAAGATATGTGAAAATCTTAAGCACCTTATTAATSCAACGTGTTAAAAGCTAAAAGCACTATAAAAATTGTTTTAAATGATCTTGTTTATTATTACTTTTGAGATGTTTTAAATTAAATTTGAAACAACATAATTTTGTGTGTGTGTGTCTGTGTGTGTGCGTATGTGTGTCTGCATGTGTGTTGTGTATGTGTTGCGTTCCCAGGAGGTTTCTGAAGGTGGAGTGTGTAGAGGGGGGCCAGTGGGAGGAGGGGGGCTGTGAACCCGTTCCCTGTCCATCTCTGCTTGCTGTCTTTGAGGGCATGTACACCTGCACCAATGGCAGGCACTACAACAGCCTCTGTACCCTCCTGTGTCCCCACGCCTCGGAAAACGTAAACAAAAGATGCAATCTAGGTCCACTTTCTGAGCTTGAACATCAACCCATCCCATTAATAAAGTACTATCTTATTCATTCAGTTGTTATCTCTCCTGACAGCACACAATTCGCTGCACTAAAGATGGCAGGTGGACAGAGGAGTTCACCATGTGTACAAGGTTAGCTGGATCCTGCCCACCTCCGCCTGATGTCAATCAGGTTCAGTTTGCCTGTGACGAGGGTTTCAATGTTGGTAAGTCTCCTTCTCAACTTCTCCAGCTTGAGGACACTCCTCATTACACTTACAGTAGTACTTTAATGTAGAAATGCACAGCAGTGTTTTGTACTGTAGTAATCAATAGACTGTCAGTATTATTTTAAAGACATAATGCATTGCATCCATTCTGTTGGTATTTGTTTYGTCATGAAGCTTCTACGATGTAACAGAACGTGTTTTAACATCTCATGATTATGTAATACTATACCTTAAAAAATATATATACATATATATTTTTACCCAGACATAAGTATTCTTAATTGTTTAGATATTATGAATCGTTCTGTAGCATCCCAGAAGGCATTGGAAAATATAACAGAGACATAGCAGGTAGCAGGTGGTAAAACACTTTTCAAGCCGAACTGCCAAGCTGTTGAACCACAGATGACTAGTCTCAACTTTTTTTATTTGCACATGAATAAATTCAACAGATGCAAATCAGGGTAGAAGGAAAGCTTACTTTGTGTCACTGCAGGTGCAGTTTGCTACCCAACATGCAGTGCGGCCCTGCATGACCCAGTGGTTTTAGTCAATGACACCACAGCAGACAACGTTAAGCACTGGATGCTGCCAGGCAGGGTTCAGGTAAGGTGTTTGACTGATGCAAACGTTGTGATGCTTTGTTATTTACGGAACGTTATTAGCATTGGCTGATATCCCCCTTGTGTATCTTTAGAGCTTCACAAACAGGTCTGAGGCTTGCTCAAATTATTAATTTGGATGAGTAATGGACTAAAACATGTGGTTGTCTATACTTCAAATTGAGCTTTTCCTGCAAAAAAGCTATATTTGCAGCTTTATTTTACTCTATGTATTAATATTATTCAATATAAATAAGTTAGGGCACTGTTAGCCTTACTGTGAACTCTGTAATGATCAAATGTTTATTGTGATTTCTGTAAGATTGACATACAGATGGCAAGTTATGATGGTATAAAGAATCGGATGGACCAAAAAAAGTGATATGTGACATCAGGGGGTATACTATTATAAATAGGCGCCTTTCATCAAGACTCTGTGGAACACGCAATCATCATGGCGGAATGTCTAGGAATTTCAATGATGTGTCAGAGTGAAATATACTGTTGTTTTCTTAAGAAGGGCAACCTGCCCAATATCATCTCAAAGGATCGCTTTGACATGAACGTTAGTGTAAATAGCTCTGTCATTTGACCCTGTATTGCCCTCAAACTCAACTCTGGACCTCAAAGCTGTTCTGCTGCATTTTTTCATTGTTCTAAATCAGGGACTGATTTAGACCTGGGATACCAGGTGTGTACAATTAATTATCAGGTAGAACATAAAACCAGCAGGCTCCGGACCTCGTAGGGTAAGAATTGAGAACCCCTGCTCTATTGGGTGGCCCTTCACTGAGCCAGCAGACTTAACTGCCTTCCAAATAGTTTGGAACTGATTTTGATAACTTGAGCTGTATTACTGGCATGTCATCTTGATCCAAGGCATTATGACTGTATCCCTTAACCAGACGACTTTTGGGACACAAAGGAGTATCCTGTTACTCCTACAGTCTTTGTCAGTCAATCAATATGATTAGTACGCTGTCATTCCAATTAAGGTAGAAAGAAAATGCCACAGACCATTATGAGAACTCAAGATGACAGTGCCATTTTGGCTAGATCACTTCATAACACCAAATATGGGCTTGTTGACTAAATGTTTTTGGTTTGGTGGGAGCAGTAGTGTAAAGTTGGAGCTGGATTTAAAGTTAGAAATCTTTATCAAGTGTAGTCATTGACATTTTGTATCACCAAAAAGAAAGTCCTGTGTACAGACATACTATTTCCTGTAAGCCTAGTTTAACTGAAATCGGTTTAGATCTATAGAGCTTGATGTTGATACTGATGACTAGTTACAACGTCTCAATCAATGTTACATTACAGGACATCGTCTGCACAGGAATGATGAGATGGCATCCTGACCCCAAACTCCTACAATGTATCCAGTCATGTGAGGTGAGTGTTCTATCATAGGCAAAATTGCCACCAGGGATGGGGGGACATGTGCCCCCCAATATTCAGAACAGTTCAATTACCCCCCCCCCACCCCTAATAATTTCTTTAACTTCTTATGGGCAGGTGGGACGCCAACATCCGGTGAAATTGCAGAGCGCGAAATTCAAACTACAGAATTATAAATATTTAACTTTCATAAAATCACAAGTATAATACATCAAAATAAAGCTTAACGTCTTGTTAATCCAGCCGCTGTGTCAGATTTCAAAAAGACTTTACGGCGAAAGCACATCATGCGATTATCTGAGGACAGCGCCCCGCATACAAAGCATGAAAAACATATTTCAACCAGGCAGGTGTGCCACGAAAGTTAGAAATAACAATATAATAAATGCCTTACCTTTGAAGATCTTCTTCTGTTGGCACTCCAAAAGGTCCCAGATACATCACAAATGGTCCTTATGTTCGATAATGTCCTTCTTTACATCCATAAAAACTCAGTTTAGCTGGCGCGCTTCAGTCAATAATCCACCCAGTTTCCCTCCATCAAAATGCATACAAAATGAATCCCAAACGTTACTAATAAACTTTTCCAAACAAGTCAAACAACGTTTATAKWCAAACCTTAGCTACCCTAATACGTAAATAAACGATAAAATGTAAGACGGAGAATCGTTATTGTCTTTACCGGAGAAAAAACACGCTCTCTTCCACGCGCTTGGAAACACTACAGCCAAAATGGGGGCCACCTAGAAAAACTACAATTTCTGGCTAATTTTTCAAAAAATCATCATGAAACTCTTTCTAAAGACTTTTGACATCTAGTTGAATGCCCTGGGAACTGCAATCTTGGAGGATTTTGCCTTATAATAAAAGTCATAGCCATTAAAAACAGTTGTAGGCTGAACATTTGTTTTTTTGGGATGGTTTGTCCTCGGGGTTTTGCCTGCCATATCAGTTCTGTTATACTCACAGACATAATTTTAACAGTTTTAGAAACTTTAGTGTTTTCTTTCCAAATCTACAAATTATTTGCATATCCTATATGCCTAGCTTCTGGGCCTGAGTAACAGGCAGTTTACTTTGGGCACGCTTTTCATCCGGATGTGAAAATACTGCCTCCTACCCAAGAGAGGTTAAAATAAACAAATAAAACTGTTTTGGTTGGGGTGCCCCAGCCAAAACACGCCATATAGCATATAGCATATGAACACATCATAATCAATGGCAAAATGTGTAGTATTGCAGGAAATTTGCTTTKACAATCAACTTTGGGCACGAACAACGGTCCAACTCCTCCCCTTTCTAAACGTGGTATGAGTTTGATGGTTCATCGATGTGTCTTTCTGGTCATGTGCGACGTGACCGACGTAGCTAGTTCATCAGCTAAGCTAGCCACTTGTAGCTAGCCAGTAACTCCTCCAGTATGTGTTGATGTCATTTTGGATGGAAGCTGTAGAGATTGGTAAGAAATGGCACTCCTGTAGCCAAATATCTTGTCAATAATATACTTTTTTTTAAGCATTAAATGACCTGTTATTATTGTGCATTGATCAATTATACAGTTTAAAGKCGTTATTTTTGCCGAAAGTCGACTTGTAAAGTAACTGTCCAGTGTTTCCAGATTTCTATTAAATATGACCTATAATTAATTACAATATGAGTGAAATAGTTTTCCTTCCAAAATGTTTTAAATAAGTATGTTAAAAAGCAGCTTTTCTGTGTTGGATTGGTGTGGGCGTACCCKAACAACAGAATGGTGTGGGCGTATACCTGTCATWAAAAATATTCATGCAAGTAGACCGCTCATCTGTTATCAGGAAATAGCAAGCATTTTTGAAACGGTCTGTTTGAGATACAAGTTTGAGTTGTTGTTTTTTTAAGTGTTTTTTTTCTTCTCCGATTTATGCTTTGGCCACAAATACGAGTATAGGATTAGTCAACAACATTATTTGGGTATGAGTTAATAGWATATTAACTTTTAACCTCTAACGAGTCACAAACCCGGATCCGGGATCCCCCCCATCAAAAAAGCTGACTAGCATAGCCTAGCCTAAAGCCACAGGGATATCATATAATAAAATGTTCATGAAATCACAAGTCCAAGACACCAAATGAAAGATACACATCTTGTGAATCCAGCCATCATTTCTGATTTTTWAAATGTTTTACAGGGAAGACACAATATGTATTTCTATTAGCTAACCACCATAGCAAAWYACACAACTTTTTTTCCCCACCATTRTTTTCCTGCATAGGTAGCTATCACAAATTCGACCAAATAAAGATATAAATAGTCACTAACCAAGAAACAACTTCATCAGATGACAGTCTGATAACATATTTATTGTATAGCATATGTTTTGTTCGAAAAATGTACATATTTCAGGTATAAATCKTAGTTTTACATTGCAGCCACCGTCACAACTCTCACCAAAGCAACTAGAATAACTACAGAGAGCAAACGTGAATTACCTAAATACTCATCATAAAACATTTATGAAAAATACACAGCGTACAGCAAATGAAAGACAAAGATCTTGTGAATCCAGCCAATATTTCAGATTCTTTAAGTGTTTTACAGCGAAAACACAATTTAGCATTATATTAGCTTACTACAATAGCCAACCACACAACAGCATTGATTCAAGCCAACAGTAGTGATAACGAATAAACCAGCAAAAMATATWAATTTTTTCGCTAACCTTCTCAAACTTCTTCAGATGACAGTCCTATAACATCATATTACACAATACATATATTGTTTGTTCGAAAATGTGCATATTTAGCGGCACAAATCGTGGTCATACAATGAGAATAGTAGCCAAGCTGCCAACAAAATGTCGGGAGAAATCTTGGGAGAGGCACCTAATCTAATCAATAACTAATCATAAACTTGACWAAAAAATACAGGTTGGACKGCAAATGAAAGATACATTAGTTCTTAATGCAACCACTGTGTTAGATTTTTAAAATTAACGTTACTACGACATACAGCGTGCGCTAAAGCGAGACCGCACCGAAATTAATTAATACTATTAATAATAGTTTTACATTTTTCAACAGAACAACGAATTAACATCATAAATAGTTCTTACTTTTTGATGAGCTTCCATCAGAATCTTGTGCAAGTGGTCCTTTGTCCAGAATCATCGTTGCTCGGTTGTAGATTGCCGTCTTCAACTTAGGAATTAGCAGCAAACATTAGCCATGTGGCGAAGACGTGTCCAACTCACCATAGCGCAGGACAAAGAATCTATCCGAAAATCGCAATATACTGATATAAACTGATATAACTCGGTTTAAAATAACTACATTATGATGTCTTTAACACCTATATCGAATAAAATCAGAGCCGGATATATCTAAGGCCTATAACGAGAGCTTTTCAGAATGCCATCCTGAGGTCCTCCTCTGCGCCATGACGAACGTTGAAAAGAGTGCACCTCCGGTTCCATGAGCCTTTATATGGCCTCAGATCTGCCTAGCAACACAATTCCAATTCTCACTTGCTTACTGACATCTAGGGGAAATCGTATGCAGTGCATGTCGACTCATAGATCACATGCAATTTAATAAACTGACCCTGGAACAGAGCATCGATTTCAGATTTCTCACTTCCTGACAGGAAGTTAGCTGCAACTTGAGTTCTGTTTTACTCACAGATATAATTCAAACGGTTTTAGAAACTAGAGAGTGTTTTCTATCCAATAGTAATAATAATATGCATATTGTACGAGCAAGAATTGAGTACGAGGCAGTTTAATTTGGGAACGAATTTTTACAAAGTCGAAATGGCGCCCCCCTATTTACAAGAAGTTTTAAAATTTAGATTTTCACTGGACACTTACTTTAAAACCCCACCATTTTCTCTCTTCCTCATTACAAAATGTGTAGAGTAGCGAAAAATGAGCGTTAAAACGGCTAAATGTTCTCTCCCKKAAAAATTMTAGAATAGTATTATAAAACTGCAAATCTTTTATTTAAATTTTTGAGGGAGATTGGGGGGCCTTCCACTTATCCTTCCACTTGTACGGTGTTTTCAAACCCATCCATATARCCCACAAAATACCCCTTAAGAGAGGCATAATAAGTCAGGTCAAACTGTGTAGAATTGCAGGAAATGTATATTAAAATGTCAACAACAACATAAATACACCCGGGTTTCCCGTCTGCTATTTATCCCTTGTGTTCTATACAGCATAGTGCCTGCCAGATAGGGTTCATATACTATACTATCGTTCAAAAATGTTGAGAGTTTTCTCTAGCCTCCCTGGAGTGCCAGATGGGTGGGGTTTGCAGTTTTGGGACTACTTTATTGGTCCATTATGACAAACAAGCACATATCAATTATTTGTAATGATTTCCAATAGTATTTGAACCCAGGTCTGGTGCCTGCTACAGTATTATACTGTACCAACATGATTAAAGATGAGACATGTCAAATCAAATCAAATGTATTTATATAGCCCTTCTTACATCAGCTGATATCCCAAAGTGCTGTACAGAAACCCAGCCTAAAACCCCCAAACAGCAAGCAATACAGGTGTAGAAGCACGGTGGCTAGGAAAAACTCCCTAGAAAGGCCAAAACCTAGGAAGAAACCTAGAGAGGAACCAGGCTATGAGGGGTGGCCAGTCCTCTTCTGGCTGTGKCGGGTGGAGATTATAACAGACATGGCCAAGATGTTRAAATGTTCATAAATTACCAGCATGGTCAAATAATAATAATCACAGTAGTTGTCGAGGGTGCAACAGGTCAGCACCTGTTGAGTAAATGTCAGTTGGCTTTTCATAGCCGATCATTGAGAGTATCTCTACCGCTCCTGCTGTCTCTAGAGAGTTGAAAACAGCAGGTCTGGGACAGGTAGCACATGTAATATATTTTGCCAATCTACGCTGCTCTGTTCTATCGCTACAGTCTGTTTWATCTCTCTATTGTGTTKGTCTTCAAAATGGAGACCCGAGCAATACATGCTTTGAAAAAGTATTTTCTTACCTGATCATAATCACCCCTAGCATCAAAACAATGGTGTTTTCTTTAAAGTAGCCTAAGCTTGATCTCAGAAAATATTATTTGAACAGACTTGCTCTACATTTATTGCAGAAAAAGGGATAACATGTTATACTTTAAAAAGTAAATTAAACCATGGCAATATATAGACTCTTCATATTATCATACTGTACATACTCCTACCTCAACCGAGAATATTACCACCAAGACCCACATTCAATTAATTGCAGATATAGCAAACAACATTGTGGGTTCACTGAGAATGTTTATGCTGTATTCTAAGGGAAGGTGTGGTTTTACGTCAAAATCCATTGTCCACGAGAGGAACAGCTTGTGGGTTTAAACATGGTTAACTCATCAGATTTACATTTAGATTTTGATTTACAATTTGGTCACTTAGCAGACACTTATCCAGAGTGACTTACAGAATGCATTCAACTAAGGTAGGTAAGACAAGCACATATCACAGTCATTGAAAGTAAAAACATTCCTCAATTAAGCAGTAAATTAACCCTAGTGCAGTTCCTTCACCTACAGGGGAATGAAATGGGCCCCAAGTGTGCTCCAACTATGGCAAGGTTCACTGCAAACTATGAACCTCTCTCGCTCTACCTTGTTAAGGCTTTATTTGTTGAAATACTGATCACTGGCGACAAAGCGTAATTTCTGAGGCTGACGGTGTTCCATTTCTCTCTCATCGTTTCCTTAGATTTTGTCTATTTTCAGGGATCAAATTCAAAGGCAGGCTTATTTTGATATATTTGTCCATTAATTTATTAGCTGTCATAGTACACTATTATTATACAGAACCTTTTTATTCAGAATCCACCAGACTTTAGTGTAAACTYGAACTATCTATGGAACACATTAACTGTTCATGTCTCATGGTATTAAAATATTTAATCTACCTGCCAACAATTTTTTCCTTCAATCTTCAGTTGCTTATAACCAGATACTCCATGACAACATTGTAAATTATACCACTCCACATGTGTTACAAATGCTCCCTGACAGATCTCATCCAGATGCTCCTTTTCAAAATAGGATGATGAGGTCAGTTAAAGGAATACTTCAGTGCTTGTGGAAACCATTTTTATGTCTCTGCGTGCAGTTTGAAGGAAGTTGCTAACTAGTATTAGCGCAATTGCTAACTAGCGTTAGCGCAATGACTGGAAGTCTATGGTAACTGCTAACATGCTAGTACAGTAGATACAATACACTTCCAGTCATTGCACTAACTCTAGTTGACATTGGCTCACAAAACGACCTTCATACTGGATGCAGAGACATAAAAATGGTATCCATGAGTTCTTCTGACTCCCGAAGTATCCCTTTAAGGCATCATAGACTTTACCACAAGTAGACCTTCATTATCTAGGCCAACATAATCGTGGTGCACAAAATGCATAAATCTCAATAGCAAAACAGTTGATCAGAAGAATACTCAAATGGTATTTTCCTTTCAAGAAATAAACAAGCAAAGGCTGAATGGACAGTAGAGAGCAGAGAGACAACTGAATAATGTAATGAGGGTGTGTCGAGACTAGCCAATCAGCCCTTCAAAAACAAACTATTTAGCCTACCCCATGTGCTCTACATGTAGACAGCCAGTATAAACTGTTCCCACATATTTATACTTTTGTATACTTTTTAGACAGTAGTTCTGAAATACCTGAAAATTGCATACTACGGCACATACAGTGCCTTCGGAAAGTATTCAGACCCCTTGACTTTTTCCACGTTCTGTTAGGTTACAGCCTTATTRTAAAATTGATTCAATAGTTTTTTGGGATCATAAATCTACACACAATACCCCATAATAACAAAGCAAAAACGTTTTTTTATAAATGTAAAAAAWMMTTTTTACTCAGTAGTTTGTTGAAGCACCTTTGGCAACAATTACAGCCCTGAGTCTTTTTGGGTACGACACTACAAGCTTGGCACACCTGTATTTGGGGAGTTTCTCCTATTCTTCTCTGCAGATCCTCTCAAGCTCTGTCAGGTTGGATGGGGAGCAGTTTTTTTATGGGGAAGATTTTATTATTTAACTAGGCAAGTTAGTTAAGAACAAATTCTTATTTTCAATGACGYCCTAGGAACAGTGAAACAGAAAATAAGAACTTGTTCAGGGGCAGAACGACAGATTTCAACCTAGTCAGCTCGGGGATTCAATCTTGCAACCTTCCYGTTACTAGGCCAATGCTCTAACCACCAGGCTATCTGCCGCCCCGATTTTAGAATAAGGCTGTAACGTCGCAAAATGTGGAAAAAGTCAAGAGATCTGAATACTTTCCGAAGGCATTGTACAGTATGTGCAGATATGTGCACCGTCATTGCTCTCTCTCACTCTGCTGTGGGTGCATGATGTACCACTTGCTAACTGTCATTCATATGGCGAGGGGATGAAGCTCACTGGTAGAACTCAAATTGCTATAGGGCTGGCCCTTGTGGGGGGAAATGTAGGGAAAATGGCACAGCACAGCTTCAAGAAAAACAATCACTTTCAAACAAGGGATTTTGTGGCTAATTGAGGTAAGATAGTAACTCTGCTCATAGATGACAGATGTATGAACTACACATTCACACATCCAGCCCAAAGCAGGAGGTTTAAAAAATATTTAGTAGTCACCAAAGTTCAAGAATATGTCTTTAAATAGTCAAATTTTACAATACCTTGAGTAGTAACTGTACCTGCAAGTTTAACATTTGCCAGACACACATTAATGTTTCAGGTTTGTTTTGAACCGCTAAACATGACTTTACATTTGAAAAGGAATTTAGAGGAGAACATAATTAGTGAGCGAGCTCTGAGGAAGTCCCAATCAGGAAGCGGTAATGTGGGCCCTTGAGCAAGGCAGTTAACCCCCAACAGCAACTGCTCCCCGGGCGACATGGACGTCGATTAAGGCAGCCCCCCGCACCTCTCTGATTCAGAGAGGTTGGGTTAAATGTTGAAGACACATTTCTGTTGAATGCATTTAGTTGTGCAACTGACTAGTTATCCCCTTTCCTTTCCCAAAACATTAAAAGTTGTTGCTATGGAGTTTATTTAGTTTGTTGTATCTTTCACTTAGTTTAATGCTAAGTCAGTCGGCTCTCTCTCCGAGCGTAACCCCTTCCTTCACTCCAACAGGATGTTTAGGTTTAATCTATAACCATGTGTGGCTTTTAAGTTGTAAGATTGTTTTCATGGCATGAAGAGATAATGTTTATGAGGAATCTACACCCTTGGTGTCGCTAATGATAAACTTAGTCCACATTTATTTTGGTATTGTCGAATTACTGAGTCATCCTGGACACAGTTGCATTGTGTTCATTTATGTTTCTTCAAAATGCTTTTGTCTTAATGGAAACAGCTGTGTTGTGTTTATGTTTCTTGAGAAATATATTTGTATGAATAACAATAACAAAGGGGTTCATTTAAAGTAAATTCTGGATTCTTTAAATACCAATTTAGATGACGCAAGTTAAAAAATGCAATGGACTAGAATCCCTAAGAACCCCTCTTAGACAGAAGCCAGGAAAATAAGTAAACAGCCAGGTTGTCTATCTGATTTTGGAGATATTTATTCGCTGTTGTAACTCAAACAGCTCAGCAAGCTATCAAAGGGATGAGTTGTCCCTCAGATAGCACACTGTATGGCATCTAGTTTACTGTAGGAATTACAGTGTACTAGAACAATGGATTTTTCAAAGAGAAAACACCAAGGTTCTGGGGAAAAGCCGGCCTCCCCTCCAAAGTCTGCTGGTGCAGACACGGCATCATAAACACCTTTGAACTTGGTACATTACACTGACACCGTAATAGAGCAGACATCAGAGTTCCAAGTATGTTCTAAGAGGCGGTACTATTCAATTTACTGACAGTTTACACAGGGTAGTTAGAAGTCGGGAGGTCTCTCTCTACCTTATTTCCCAGATTCCTGGAGCACTCCGTGGAAGTCTGATCCATCAGTCTTATCTATGACCCCTTATCACCTTTTAAATTACATTAATGGCACCTTTATCAAATAAAAAACACGATGACTCACAAGTGGAAAAGTCATGCCTCTTTCCAAATTGAGGACATTTGGGTGATAAGAAAGGTGTGGGGAAATTGTTGATAGAAATGGGCATTTGGACGAGTCAAGAGTGTCAACTTTGATTTTTTTTAATGGAAAGCATGGGTGTTCATACTGTTGATGTTACAGTATTTTTATTGTCTTGCTTTATACTGAAAGGGGTCAAGTACTGATGTTAGATCATGTTTAGAAGTTGTTACATTATGTAACATACAATTAAAGTCGGAAGTTTACATACACTTAGGTTGGAGTCATTAAAACTCGTTTTTCAACCACTCCACACATTTCTTGTTAACAAATTATAGTTTTGGCAAGTCGGTTAGGACATCTACTTTGTGCATGACACAGGTAATCTTTCCAACAATTGTTTACAGACAGATTATTTCACTTATAACCCCCTGTATCACAATTCCAGTGGGTCAGAAGTTTACATAAACTAAGTTGACTGTGCRTTTAAACAGCTTGGAAAATCCAGAAAATGATGTCATGGCTTTAGAACCTTCTGATAGGCTAATTGACATAATTTGAGTCAATTGGAGGTGTACCTGTGGATGTATTTCGAGGCCTACCTTCAAACTCAGTGCCTCTTTGCTTGACGTCATGGAAAAATGAAAAGAAATCAGCCAAGACCTCAGAAAAAGAATGTAGACCTCCACAAGTCTGGTTCATCCTTGGGGGCAATTTCCAAACGCCTGAAGGTACKATGTTCATCTATACAAACAATAGTATGCAAGTATAAACACCATGGGACTACGCAGCCGTCATAKCGCTCAGGAAAGAGACGCGTTCTGTCTCCTAGAGATGAATGTACTTTGATGCGAAAAGTGCAAATCAATCCCAGAACAACAGCAAAGGCCCTTGTGAAGATGCTGGAGGAAACAGATACAAAAGTATCTATATCCACAGTAAAATGAGTCCTATATCGACATGAGGAATGGGACAAAATTCACCCAACTTATTGTGGGAAGCTTGTGGAAGGCTACCCAAAACGTTTGACCCAAGTTAAACAATTTAAAGGCAATTCTACCAAACACTAATTGAGTGTATGTAAACTTCTGACCCACTGGGAATGCGATGAAAGAAATAAAAGCTGAAATAAATCATTCTTTCTACTATTATTCTGACATTTCACATTCTTAAAATAAAGTGGTGATCTTAACTGACCTAAGACAGGGAAATTWTACTAGGATTACATGTCAGGAATTGTGAYAAACTGAGTTTAAATGTATTTGGCTAAGGTGTATGTAAACTTCCGACTTCAACTGTACYTGTTGCAAAACAACAGCTTTATGTTAGGCACCATAGTAGAAATATATGAAGACCACAGTATTGTATTACAAATGCACCTGAAACCAYTATGGTCCATGAGCCAGTTTAAAAGCCTATTTGTCTTACAAAGGGAGTATCAACAAATTTTGCCAAAGAGTCTGTTTTAATTACCGGCCAAATTATTTTGTAAAAAACAAAACAATTAAATAGATTTATTTACGGCTTGGCAGCTTCGAAAGGCAAGGAAAATTGTTTTGGAGTGGGGGCTAGCTTTGAGCAGGGGAGAAAGTCTGCAGAAATCTCCCCAGCAGCTGCCATTCTACTGTGATGTGGATTCAGGTACAACCTGGAGTGTTTGAAATGACTCCATCGGCCCGGGGAAAGCCAACAGTATCTTTGGCAGTCACCTCTTATTTTCTTATTTTTGGCACAGCAACTTTAAGGTTAAGTTAAAAAACGTTAAAGGCTTTCATTATGACGCATTTAAGATTTTTATGTAACATAAATTTGACAATTGCGTGCCATTGCCGAGTTAGACAGAACTCCCCAAAGTTCTGCAAAAATGGTTAAACGCAGTACCCTATTCCTGTCTCACGTGCAAAATACTGAATCACAGCTCTGAGAGGTCAGGGATCAGCTCTTTACTAGGTGTTAATTAATTACATGAAAAGGCAATGGTATCCACTATTGGCGCTTCCCAATGTGGGTTTGATTGAATTCTGTTGATGTTGATGCCTGTAAGTAGGAAGTTGCCTTGTTTTTGATGATMTCATCTTTTGGATGCTACCTTTAATAAGAGTTTCCTTTTTTCCAGCCCTTTGGGGGAGATGGTTGGTGTGACACCATCAACAACAGGGCCTACTGCGAGTATGATGGAGGGGACTGCTGTCCATCCACACTCTCAACCAGAAAGGTAAATTAACCCATTTTTTCTATACTTAATTTTACATTGACATTTTAGGCATTTAGCAGATGCTCTTATCCAAAGTGACTTACACTTAGTGCATTTATCTTAAGATAACTAGGTGGGACAACCACATATCACAGGCCTAGAAAGTATAATTTCCTCAATATCGTAGCTGTCAGTAGAATCAGAGCTAGAAGGGGAGGGAGGTCAAGTGCAAGTGCTGGTTAAGTTTTTTTTGGTGAGGAGGATTATTTAAGATACTGTTTGAAGAGGTAGGGTTTCAGATGTTTTCGGAAGATGGGCAGGGACTCTCACTTCCATGTGAGAGTCAGTCTACTGCGGTGGGAATGTTTTTCTCCCACATACCTGCTATTTTGCTTACTGTATAATCATGGTGCCTATTCATTCCTGGGAGTGCTGCAGCCAGCTAACTGGAGGTCATTAGTCTCTATCATGTCTGTAGCTATGACTCATGGCGGTAGCACAGCTATTCCCGGTTCCCCCTTGAATGAGTAAGCACAGTAACGGAGTGCGTGTCATAAATACATCAGCAGCTAAATAGTATTTTATGAGGGGAAGGCTTAGTGTCCGTGGTCTTCTGCAACTCTAAAACACCAGTTAAACTATAAGGCTCTGAGTAAGTGAAATAAAACGTAAGCGACAGCATCCTGCCACTGTGGGTCCAGCGGAACTGTGGAGCAGTGGTGTTTATGCAGCCCATGGAAATGCTTCTGGTCTTAAAGGCACTTCTCTGATTTGCCACTTTGATTTGTAGAGTCTGGTTTTGGGTCCAAAGGTCCAAGCTAGCAGCAGAAGACTTGGATAGTAGACTAGGAAGATGATTCAGTCCACTCGCTTCCAGTTGAAGGAGAGACGTGTAATGAGCCTCGATGTGCTCTACATGTTTGTACAGTGCAATCCATTCATTCAATTAATGAGTTATCTAAAACCCATTTTATTCAATTTTCAAAGCAGTTTTGTGAAGTCATGATAAACATTGGTTAGCAACTACTCAGAAGTACATACAAAACAGTCCAAGATTTGGCTTTTGTTTGACGCAAGCAGGAAAAACATCCAGCCCCTGTTGTCCAAAGGTTGTTAGAACAAAGCAAAAGCAGCAGAGTATAGTTTTGTCCCAAATGACACCCTCTTCCCTACATAGTGCACTATATCATTTGGCTCACCACTGCCTCCATCAATGAACCAACATAGGGCTTAGGAAACACTTTGTTGCCAAACAAACACACGTTTAATGGGAGAGAGCAGTCTCTGATCTGTGTTTCTCTTCTTAACCTTCTGGAACAGTTGCTAAGTCTTCAATAAAACTATTACCTCCATTAAACATCAATGAAATCAATGCTAGGCTAGCCTCAGCATTTAGCTAGCCTCTCATGTTTACATTTCTTGCAACAGACTGCTAGGCAGGGCATCTGGGTTTATTTTGCAACCTGTGGTGATGGCTTGCTTCCTAGACAAGACCTGGCAACCCCTGTTGTTGATTCTTAACATGTGTTCATCCGTTCACCTCTGTGGTGTATTCCCTCCCCCGATATTCAAGGTTTCTCACCGTTGAGTCCATGGTGAACCATTTGACATCACTCCCTTCATTTATCTCTCTGAAGACATTTGTTTCTCTTTAAAATTGTGAAGAAATAAAACATGTGTAGAGCTCACACATATAATACTATGCAAACTATTGGATAGGTAGGATAAACAACTGGCTGCTTATGGGCATAGTTTGAAGTTTATTGCATTGTTAAATGTATGCAATTACATTGTGTATGTATTAGTTAAGTTGGGGAAATGACCTCTGGTTGTGGTTTTATTGCCTCTTGAGATTTGTTTGTTTCTAATCTCCTGGTTACTTGACTGATTGACAGGTCATTCCGTTTGGTGCCAACTGTGATCAGGATGAATGCACTTGCCGTGATCCAAACGCCGAGGAGAACAAGAGTAAAGCCAAATACTTGGAAGCAGGACTGTTATGAACGATGGATCGTTATGTGTGAACAGGGCCAAGGCTGGCTCACAATGAAACAACACCAGATGAACTTCACCCCTGGACATGATATATTTCCATTTTGTTTTCCTATTAGGGAGCAATGAAGGTAATCTCTTCTTAGACAAAAAATAAAAACTGTTTTAATATTGTAGCTTTTAGGATTACAACACAATAACTAATCTGTAAAGACGACTAACTTGTATAGAATAATATATTTGGGCAATCTCTAATTTAGTAGATGTGGTTATGGAAGACTACAGTATTATAACATCATATCACATAATACATATTTATGCATATCATAGGTACCTAACTTAACACCTTCTGCTAAGAGAGTTGTTGTTAGATGTAGCAGTTCTCAATATTCCATGCAGATATTGTGTAATCCTGTTCTGTGTGATATTATACTGTACTTTACACTTGATGTTGAATAAACCGTAATAAACACTGATTCTATCTCACTGTTTCTGGATCTCCACACCCCTCTGAAAATAAGGGGGACACATACTATATGCATCTCAAATGAAATGTTATTTGTCACATGCTCCGTAAACAACAGGTGTAGACTAACAGTGAAATGCTTACTCACGGGTCCTTTTCCAACAAGATAAATGTAAAGATAAAAAATTTAAAAAATTAATTGTAACACGAGGAATAAATACACAGTGAATAACGAATAAGAGTAACGAGTAAAAAATGACATGGCTATATAATTGAGGTAGCTATGTAGAGTTGAAGTCGGAAGTTTACATACACTTAGGTTGGAGTCATTAAAACAAATTTTTCAACCACTCCACAAATTTCTTGTTAACAAACTATAGTTTTGGCAAGTCGAATAGGACATCTACTTTGTGCATGACACAAGTCGTTTTTCCAACAATTGTTTACAGACAGATTATTTCACTTATAATTCGCTGTATCACAATTCCAGTGGGTCAGAAGTTTATATACACTAAGTTGACTGTGCCTTTAAACAGCTTGGAAAATTCCAGAAAATTATGTCATGGCTTGAGAAGCTTCTGATAGGCTAATTGGCATCATTTGAGTCAATTGGAGGTGTACCTGTGGATGTATTTCAAGGCCTACCTTCAAACTCAGTGCCTCTTTGCTTGACATCATGGGAAAATTAAAAGAAATCAGCCAAGACCTCAGAAAAAAATTGTAGACCTCCACAAGTCTGGTTCATCCTTGGGAGCAATTTCCAAACGCCTGAAGGTACCACATTCATCTGTACAAACAATAGTACGCAAGTAAACACCATGGGCCCACGCAGCCGTCATACCGCTCAGGAAAGAGACGCGTCCTATCTCCTAGAGATGAATGTACTTTGGTGCGAAAGTGCAAATCAATCCCAGAACAACAGCAAAGGACCCTGTGAAGATGCTGGAGGAAACAGGTACAAAAGTATATATATCCACAGTAAAACGAGTCCTATATCGACATAACCTGAAAGGCTGCTCAGCAAGGAAGATGCCACTGCTCCAAAACCCCAATAAAAAGGCCAGACTATGGTTTGCAACTGCACATGGGGACAAAAATCATACTTTTTGGATTGACGTCCTCTGGTCTAATGAAACAAAAATAGAACTGTTTGGCCATAATAACCATTGTTATGTTTGAAGGATAACGGGGGAGGCTTGCAAGCCGAAGAACACCATTCCAACCGTGAAGCACGGGGTGGAGAAATCATGTTGTGGGGGTGCTTTGCTGCAGGAGGGACTGCTGCACTTCACCAAATAAATGGCATCATGAGGATGGAAAATTATGTGGATATATTGAAGRAACATCTCAAGACATCAGTCAGGAAGTTAAAGCTTGGTTGCAAATGGGTCTTCCAAATGGACAAAGACRCCAAGCATACTTCCAAAGTTGTGGCAAAATGGCATAAGGACCACAAAGTCAAGGTATTGGAGTGGCCATCACAAAGCCCTGACCTCCATCCTATAGAACATTTGTGGGCAGAACTGAAAAAGTGTGTGCGAGCATGGAGGCCTACAAACCTGACTCAGTTACACCAGCTCTGTCAGGAGGAATGGGCCAAAATTCACCGAACTTATTGTGGGAAGCTTGTGGAAGGCTACCCGAAACGTTTGACCCAAGTTAAACAATTTAAAGGCAATGATACCAAATACTAATTGAGTGTATGTAAACTTCTGACCCACTGGGAATGTGATGAAAGAAATAAAAGATGAAATAAATCATTCTCTCTACTATTATCTGACATTTTAGATTCTTAAAATAAAGTGGTGATCCTAACTGACCTAAAACAGGGAATTTTTACTAGGATTAAATGTCAGGAATTGTGAAAAACTGAGTTTAAATGTATTTGGCTAAGGTGTATGTAGTCTTCCGACTTCAACTGTCTAGGTAGGGGTAAAGTAACCAGGCAACGGGATGGATAATAGACAGCAGGAGCGTGTGTGCTGAGTGTGAAAGTGTGTGTGGCGTCAGTATGCAGGTGTGTGCGTAAGGATGTGTAGTGTGTGTGTTGGGACGTCAGTGTAAGTATGTGTGAGTTTGTGGGTCCAGTGTGTGTATGCATAGAGTCAGTGCAAGAGAGTGCAAAAGAGGCTCAATGTAGGTATTCCGGGTAGCTATTTGAATAGCTATTTTGCAGGCTTGTTGAGCAGTCTTATGGCTTGTGGGTTGAAGCTGTTCAGGGTCCTCCTGGTTCCAGACTTGGTGCATTGGTACAGCTTGGTGGAGCAGATGGAGTGGAGCAGATGTAAAACCTTTTGAGGATCTGAGGGCCCATGACAAATCTTTTCAGCCTCCTGAGGGGGAATAAGCGCTGTCGTGCCCTCTCCACAACTGTGTGGGTGTGTGTGGACGATGTTAATTCCTTAGAGATGTGTACACCAAGGAACTTGAAGCTCTCAATCCTCTCCACTTCAGCCCCATCACTGTGGATGGGGGCACGCTCACCTGTCCGTTTCCTGTGTTCCACGCAGGTCTCTAAACTCATCCCTAAAGGCTGCCTCATCATCGTTAGTCATACCTGTTGGTGTCGTGGGTGAACAGAGAGTACAGGAGGGAACTAAGCACACACCGCAGAGGGGCTTCTGTGTTGATGGTCAGCGTGGCGGATGTGTTGTTGCCTACCCTCACCACCCGAGGGCAGCTCGTTAGGAAGTGAAGGATACAGTTGCAGAGGGAGGTGTTCAAGCCCAGGGTCCTAAGCTTGGTGATGAGCATGGAGGGGACTATGTTGTATGAACAGCCTTCTTACATAGGTATTCCTTTTGTCCATGTGGGTGGGAGTAGTATGGAGTGCAATATAGATTTGGAGTGGGTCCAGGGTGTCTGGGATGATGGTGTTTATATGAGCCATGACCATCATTTCAAAACATTTCATGGGTATAGATGTGAGTGCTACAGGAAGATAGTAATTTAGGCAGGTTACCTTGGCGTTCTTTGGCATGGGGACTATGGTGGTCTGCTTGAAACAAGTTGGTATTACGGACCAGGTCAGAGATACGTGGAAAATGTCAGTGAAGACACTTGCCAGCTAGTCAAATCAAATCGAATTTTATTGGTCACATACACATATTTAACAGATGTTATTGCGGGCGTTGCGAAATGCTTGTGTTCCTAGCTCCAACATTGCAGTAGTACCTAACAATTCACAACAATACACACACATCTAAAAGTAAAAGTAAATATATAAATATTAGATCGAGCAATGTCAGAGTGGCATTGACAAAAATGCAGTATAATAGAAAACAGTATATGCATATGAGATGAGTAAAGCAGTAAGTAAACATGATTAAAGTGACTAGTGTTCCATTATTAAAGTGGCCAGTGATTACATGTCTATGTATATAGGGCAGCAGCCTCTAAGTTGCAGAGTTGCGTAACCGGGTGGAAGCCGGCTAGTGATGGCAAAAGTTTTGGAAAACCTGGTGAACTCACAGTTCAAAGACTTTCTTTATAATAACTCAGTTTTATCTCAATTCCAGTCGGGTTTTAGAGCCAAGCATAGTACAATTACTGTTGTAAGGTTGTAGGTGATATTCTAGATGCTCAGGACATGACAAATCCCTATGTTTAACTTTTATTGACTTATCGAAGGCCTTCGACACTGTTGACAATGCCCTGCTGTTGTATAGACTAAAAAAGGTTAGTTTAAGTGTTGATGCATTGGATTGGTTCCAAAACTACCTTTCTGACAGAACACAGTGTGTAGCTAAGGAGGGTATGAAATCTGAGTTTCGAAGGCTTACAAAAGGAGTTCCCCAGGGCTCAATTTTACGTCCGATCCTTTTTACACTGTATATAAATGATAAAGGGAAGACTGTTGACTCTGCAAATCTCCATCTATATGCTGATGACACAATTATTTATTCTAGAGCATCTAATATTGAGAAGGCTTTTCAGGACTTACAGTTGGCCTTTGATGTTATTCGAAGGCAGCTTTTCCAATTGAAACTTGTGCTTAATGAAAGGAAAACAAAGTTTATGGTTTTCTCTTCCCTGAAAGTTAACAGATAGAGTCACTTGCAGATTTTAACTATAACAGGCCAGAAATATGATAGGGTCCCCTCCTATAAGTATTTTGGGATTTGGTTAGATGAAAAGTTTAATTTTAAACAGCACATTGATACCTTGACCAAGAAACTGAAGTTGAAATTTGATTTTTATTTCAGGAACAAATCATGCTTTTCAATGTTAGTCAGAAAATATATTGTTCAAAGCACTTTTTTATCTGTGCTGGATTATGGTGATATTGTCTATATGTTGGCCTCAGCAAGTACCTTGAAAACTCTGGACACATTGTGCTTTAAGATTTATTACAAATGCTTGATCACTTACCCATCACTGTGATTTGTATGCTATGGTGCAATGGACCTCTCTCTCCACCAGGAGGCTAAAGCACTGGGACACTTTTGTGTACAAAGCATTGATGGGACAACTCCCTTCGTATCTCTGCTCAGTCACTAAATATAGTCTTTGTTCACAGTCGCTGCTGTCCATGTCTGTTCCTAAGGCTAGAACTGAGATGGGGATAACATATTTTTCCCATAATGCCCCTTCATCCTGGAACATGCTTCAGAAGATTTTAAAGTTATGGGATTTAGTGTCTTTGCCTTTTTTTTAGACTCTGATCGACAACACTGTTTGTGATAACTGGAGTTGTTTCTAATCTTCAATTGTATCTTTAACTTGTGACACTTTGTCTTTTGTGTGTATTCTGTATTTTTTTCAGTCTCTCGTTCCCAGCTTTGATGCACCTGTATTGACCTCGCCTTCTGGATGATAGCGGGGTAAAAAGGGAGGATAGGGAGATTGAATATGTCTGTAAACACTCTGGCCCCATGGCCTTGCGAATATTAACCTGTTTAAAGGTCTTACTCACATCGGCTACCGAGAGTGAGATCACACAGTCGTCTGGAACAGCTGGTTCTCTCATGCATGGTTCAGTGTTGCTTGCCTCGAAGCGAGCATTGAAGGCATTTAGCTCTTTAGTATCTTGCATACATCGTGTGCCCCTAAGGATATACACTGAGTGTACAAAACATTAGGAACACCTGCTCTTTCCATGGCATAAACTTACCAGGTGAATCCAGGTGAAAGCTATGATCCCTTGTTGATTTCACTTGTTAAATCAACTTTAATCAGTGTAGATGAAGGGGAGGAGACAGGTTAAATATGTATTTTAAGCCTTGAGACAATTGAGACATAGATTGTGTATTTCTGCAATTCAGAGGGTGAATGGGCAAGACAAAATATTTAAGTGCCTTTGAACGGGGTATGGTAGTAGGTGCCAGGCACACTGGTTTGAGTGTCAAGAACTGCAAAGCTGCTGCGTTTTTCACATTCATCAGTTTCCCGTGAGTATCAAGAATGGTCCACCAACCAAAGGTCATGATGTGCCATCAAACAGGAAATGCGTCAACACAGGACTAAAATCGAGTCCTACTACACTGGCTCTGATGCTCGTCGGATGTGGCAGGGCTTGCAAACTATCACAGATTACAAAGGGAAACCCAGTGACGCGAGCCTACCAGACAAGCTAAATTCCTTCTATGCTCACTTCGAGGCAAGCAACACTGAACCATGCATGAGAGCACCAGCAGTTCCGGATGACTGCGTGATCTCGCCCTCGGTAGCCTATGTGAGTAGGACCTTTAATTAAACAGGTTAACATTCACAAGGCTGCGGGGCCAGACAGATTACTAGGATGTGTACTCAGAGCATGCGCTGCCCAGCTGGCGGGTGTCTTCACTGACATTTTCAACCTCTCCCTGACTCAGTCTATAATACCTACATGTTTCAAGCAGACCACCATAGTCCCTGTGCCCAAGAACGCCAAGGTAACCTGTCTAAATGACTATTGCCCCGTAAATGACTATTACCCCCCACATCTGTAGAGTCCATGCCCTGGCGAAATGAGGCTGTTCTGAGGTCAAAAAGGGGTGCAAGGTGCTGTTTTGTGTTTTGTGCACTCAGTGTATAAGTGAGAAGCTGAGCCGAGACTTAACATGTCTTTTGGCGTTGTTATTTGGTTTAAACCATCGCGTTTGAGGCTCAACAATCCCTAAGAAACACTCCAATCAGTGTGACATGAGTTAACTTGAGTTAACTGACTGAAAATGAACTAGACCTAGACATGGTGACTGATCAGGAAACTTTTTTTTTTAGAACATCCAACATTCCAAAATTTCATAATATATTGTTTATTATTCTTTGAAATAGCAAAGATCAAAGGGAAAAAGGGAACATTAGATTAGCCACATAGACATAATAGTATAACATGCAGATTTTTGTTAGTTTTCATCCGCTTTAGTTTCCATCAGCTTTATGATGTGTATGGTAACAATTCTGATGCACTTCTGATGGATAATAACATTTGTTAAGCATTATAATCTGTCCATTTCTGTAATCCACTTCATTGTATTGATAAAACAAACCTCTCCATTATTTTGGGAAACAGTCTCAGAATAAAAATATTGCAAACATACACAAAACATGTATACATAACAACACCTCTCATGTGCAAATTGAAACAAAAAAAAGCATACCTACCAATGTCAACCAATGGTTTTCTCATAATAAAAGACATATCCTTACAGCTGAGGCCCACTGTTATTAATGTTATAATAGAAATAATTTGTAATACAAAATGTACAGAAGCTAACCACTGTGCTGTTATTTGATGCATTGGTGAACCTATGAAAATATCTACAAGCATTTGTTTTCAAGTCCATGTTATGGGGATAACTATTGCATTATCAAAGTGTGTGAGGAGCGTAATTGTTTTTTAAAGAAAACACTCTGCATTTGGTTTATATTAATTGCAAGTGTGTGCTGCTTTGAAATGCTATTGTTTTAAATGTATGAAAACGTATTATAGTAAAACAAAGGTATCAAAGGTATTAGTGTTTTTACAGGATCACATCATGTATATTCTTAAGACACATACAAATTTAAATTTCTAAACATACTACGGATAAACAATATAAAACATTGATTTGCTGTTATCTTTCATTTTGTAATAGAAATGCTGATTCAAAGATAGCCATTTGTTGATTTCAGAATGATTAGGAATTCATTGATGTAGCAAATACTGTCATTTGAGTTTGGTAACTTTTAACATTTAGAGCCACACTGTCTGTACATGACCTCCCAACCTTCTGAAATGACCACTAATGTATATACTGACTGTCTAAATACAAAAGACCTGTACAATAGCTTAAATATGAATGTATACTTGAATACTACATTCAACATGTTACAGTAAATAACTAAATCTTCATAATCCTAATATATACATTTTTGGGCTTCAGGATTGTTGGTGCAACTTCCAAACTTCCAAACGTCCAAAAAGTCATGAAAAGTGCTGTCTAAATGCAATTAAGCATTGAGAAAGGTACATGTACACTTTGTTACTGTACATGTGCATTATTGTTATATCTTGCTCTAATAATATTTTAAATAAACCCTCCTCACCTCTCAAACCCAACCTACTTTGAAATCAGGTTCCTATAACAATAAATAAGGGTTAGAACACACAATAATTAAAAAGCAGACATGATGGTAATCCCAAAAGCACAATTACACACTTACAGATCCTCAAGACCCATTATTTGCTGTGTGACGTTCAACGTTCTTTGGGCTCCCCATAATCATTGTACATGACTGGCAGGTTCTGTTCGTCGCAGGCCTTTCGCACATCCTGGCCCAGGTCCACCCAGTTGAGACCAAAGGCCTTGGTGTCTGTGTAGCGGCAGGACAGGTACTTGAGGGACATCCTGCGCAGGCCGATCTTGGGCTCCTGGAGAAGATTCCTGCACCAGCCACTCAGGTCGTCCAGCTGGGAGAGAATCAGACCAGCTTTCCTACAAAGGAACACAACACTCCTCAGCAAACACAAACTACCTTGAAATCAGGTTCCTATAATATTACCTGCCACAGTGCTACACAGTATAGGCATAAAATGTACAGGTGTCTTAACATGGATAACTATTGGTAATTATGACGTATTGTTAACACATTAGTAATATACACAATTTACCTCAAATCAAATTATTTCCAAAGACAAACTGTACATAGACAGGGCCCTAACACAAAAGAAAATGTCTTAAAGCTAGAATCCATAGCGGTGAAACCTATATCTATGGAGGGGTTGAAGCTGCCACATCAGTTTGCGATATTACAACAACAAAGACGTTACTTCAAACAACGAACACTGTTTTCTTCTCCCTCTGATATCATTGCACATCATCACACGAACGATAGAACAGCAGTGTATCTGCAAAGTTTTACCACGATGCTGGATGCTTATATACTCAAAACAAAAACAATAACAAATGCGCATGGGGCGGCCAGTGGCGCTGTTTCGCCTATTGTGGATCTCGGTTTCTTGTAGAATTATCTCAAAAGAACAAGAAGAAAAAGTAAGATTGATGGAAATACCTAATACACAAATTATGGAATTCTGTCTGGATTGAGGTAAAATCTAAGTATTTGGTGTTCTCACCTTAAATGATGCAAATCAAAAGTTGGATAGAGCGGGTCACTCATAAATCACACGTTGCGTCTTCACCATCATTTTGACAATACGACACTCTAAACCCACATCTTCCTTGCAGGAAGAGACTGGGCATGAGGTGGAATAAATAATTGATTAACTTCTAAGGTCAATATTTTACTGTTATTTATCCATTTCATAACCTGTACAAGGTCTACCCATGTTCAGATAACAGTGACGACACTGCATATTTTTTTCACTAATTGGTCTGTTGACCAATCAGATCAGCTCTGAAAAATATCTGATTTGAAATAATCTGATGTGATTGGTCAAAAGACCAATTAGTGGAAAAAATATAAGAATTGGGCTGCCTGTATAAACACAGCCACTGAAAGTGATGAAGCTGTCTCCACGATAAGTGGCTGACAGAAACAGTAACTGTACAGGATGGAAAGAGTGTCTCACTCCTCAGACATGGCTTCACCTCACTCACTGGCCAAACCAGGACCACCAAACTGCAATGTAAATAGTGAGACGTTTTTGGGTAGACTCATACTCTGTTATTAATGAAAAGCACATTATTCTCTCTTAATACTGTCATCTCTCCCAAATCCTACATTCAAAGCATTCCTAAGAATATCCACAGAATCCAATGTTTTCAGACATACTGTCCCTCTTAACTTGCTATTCATTGTGACTCATCTGATTGACTCATTGTTTTGTTGTTAGTCCAGGCGCAGGGTGGAATGAGGACAGCTTGTTAGTGTGCTTTTAGTGTCACAGGGTGAGACTTTCCAAAAAAGGACAATATCACTGTTTCATTGACATACTGTAATGGACTGTCATATTTCCATGTATTTGCATTCAACAGGGGAAAGCTAAGCGGTGACTGTAATATTATACATCCTCATATTGAGATTTTGTATTTCAAAGTAGGGGCAGGTTAATCAGTTCTCCCTTGAATATTGGATACTACTGTGTCTGTAGCYGAGGAGGGTGGTGGGAGGAGCTATCGGAGGACAGGTTCATTGTAATGCCTGGAATAGAATCAATGGAATGGTACCAAACACATCAAACACATGGAAACAACATTGATTCCATTCCAGCCATTTTGCCCATCCTCCTATAGCTCTTCCCACCAGCCCCCTCTGGTCTGAAGCCTATGTTATGTTTACATAGAGATACTAAGCAACATCCCATTTGCATATGCTAGTCAAATAGGGCAGAACAACAGCTTAAATTCCCACAATTTATCATCTGCAGAGAACTCTTGAGAAAATAATATAACAGTACTTTGAAAGATGTAAAAATTCACAGACATATTGAGTCTTTAGTAAATAATCAGTGTGTCTGTACTAGGGATGCTGTCATTTATATCATCCTTCTAAATGTATTGTAATGACCTCGATAGATCATGAATGAGAGAATGTCCACAACAGTTCCCTAGTTCTCGAAATGAACGGTTGATTAACCCAGAACTCACACAGGCAACTGTCTGGCCGTAGCCTACGCCAAATAAATCTGATACAACAATAACAGGTATTCAACTCACTGTCGGGACATGAAGAGAGGGATAACAATGCAAGCATGGCAATATAATAGACATGTAGTGCCCAGCCCCCTGCTGTTCTACCAACCACAAGGATGTCTGGCACTGACACATTCCCTTGATTGGCAGAGAGTAGGGGGACTGGCATGCTGGACCCTGTGAAACCACACAACTGTCCAAGCGCGTCGCTACAATATATATTTTTCTAATACCTTGCCACATTTCAGTGGTTTAAGGAATTTAGATATTTATTTACTTAAAACAAAAACCTTCAGGTTTGTTATGCTTTAATTTGTCAAGAAATAACTATTTGGGCTTCAAATAGCAATGGTTGTCACCATAAATCCCAGCATGTATAGAAGTGGAAAATGGCTTCACATTTCCGAGGTACAGTACACTCACTATATCTCACTCTGTCAGGGCCCCTCTTTCAAATCTTCTTGACTCAGACAGCCACAGAGACCAGGGACTGGACCAAAAGAGCATCCATGATGCTAGGAAACCACCACTATGATGACTCTGTCTCTGTGTTACACAGATATACTATATGATGCGATACGATAAATGTATTGTCCATTTAAATAAACATTTTGAATGCATGCATTTTCATGTGTTGCGTGAACGTAAACTGTTGGACTTTTATGGTACAGTACCAGTACATACATTGCTGTCTATACCCAACAAACAGTTATGGGGTATATGTGTTGGTAAGACAGTCCACAACATGAGCTAATGGAAGAGTAATTGTGGTAATGTCTGAGGAAAATCTCTATAACTCCTAAACAGCCTTGATGAAATAAGGCCCTTTTTAACAAAAAAATGAAAAATCACAACAACGTGAGCTCCACTTATCATGTCATCAAGCGAAATCCAACCATAACAATACTTAGCATCGCAGGCAATTTCCTGATTAGGATGTGTCATAAAAATAACTGTCAGTTCTCAGGCTGAAAAGGCAAGGAGACAGAGTAGAGACAGTGCAATACTCATGATAGGATTTTCTCCTACCAAGCCAACATCTAACATTTCTAAGTCAACATCCAGCCTCATGCCTTTAGTGATGGGTAGTAACGTAGCGATGACAAGATTGGGACATGGAGAGAAGTGTTGGGCTCAGGAGACAGACTTTGTCAGTTTATGTTTGGCTTGAACATCACACAATTTTGCAGGAAAAAGAAACAAGAACGTTCTCTGACAGGGGCCAACCTAACTCGTCAGTGAGATATGATATGTACAAAAGTTGAGAGTGGAATATTTCCAATGCTTTATAAAGATAGATCCATTACTTCACCAGTTTATTTTAACATATTGTTTACTCTGCTGAAACAAGTTTACATTTAGTCAGGGGCTGAGTGGGTGACTATTATCTGTATTTTGACTAGCTAATGAAAATTTTAATGGTCCACATTGTTTGTGACAGGGTAACCCCAGTGAATTGGAGGATTTCATAACAAGGAAAGTCATTTCTGGAGACAAGCCCTGTTACAGGCAATGTTGTCTGCTTTGTATTGGTGTGTGTGGAAACCAAAATCTCATTGTTTTGATTCAAATGGTACATTGATCCTTTCAGAACTGCTAGAGAGGCAGGGGGTATGGAACAAGTAAACAAGTGATGGGGGGTCTCCAATTATAGGAACCTCCTGGTCTTCTCCAGGAGCCCAACGCACCCAACACATAAGGTCCATTGCAAACTGTGTCTAATCATGTTATTCTTATTCTAATTCTAAAGAATACATTACAAATACATCTCTTCAGTAACGCCTATAGCACAATGACATTTCCTGAGGCAGCAGGCTTACACAATCACAACACACCATAACAACATGGYAAATCCTTCCCAACACGCTAACAAGCTAACAATAGTCTTAAAGTATGGAGCAACTTAAAAGGTAGATATCTATCTACACGCTCTCCTCCTCTTACCTTTTCTCTTCGCTTGTGGACTTCAGGCCAAACCTTCATATCATGACCGCTAACCGCTACACAAAGCCTACATCGTTGTCATGTCATAGTCAACATAGCTACTAGAACTAACGCATTAGTAAACCCTCTACAATCATGCAGTACAGTGTACAGTCAGCAGCAAGCAGTTTAGCAGTTACACCGGCGGGCCCCAGTGGCAACAACTAAATAAAACCACAAACTTACCTRGACTTGGAAGAGTTCCAGTGTTGGATAGCCATAGCCAGCTAGCTAACATAGCATCCCTCTCTGTTTAAACAGGTTTTTGATTAGGCCAAACTAGCTAGCTGTATTTCACGCTAGCTAAGTAAGTGAAAGTGAAAAAATATATACTATGAAATATAGCTCTCTCTCTCTTGCTTCTCCTTAATTTTGGATAAAATTAATTTGTTCAAAACTGTTCAACTATTGTCTTTCTCTCTTTTTGAGTCAACTACTCACCACATTTTATTCACTGAAGTGCTAGCTAGCTGTAGCTTATGCTTTCAGTACTAGAATCCTTCTCTGATCCTTTTATTTGGTGGACAACATGTCCGTTTATGCTGCAATAACTCTGATAGGTTGGAGGAATTCCTCCGGAAGTTGTCATAATTACTGTGTAAGTCTATGGAAGGGAGAGAGAACCATGAGGTTCCTAGGTTTTGTATTGAAGTCAATGTACCCAGGGGAGTACGGAAGCTAGCTGTCCTCCAGCTACACCATGGTGGTACCCTACAGAGTTCTGTTGAGGCTACTGTAGAACTTAATTGCAAAACAGTGTGTTTTAATCAATTATTTGGTGACGTGAATATATTTAGTTCAGTTTTATCTAAAAAGGCTAACTTTTTTAATGTTTCACTATTTAAATTTTTCTGAAATTCACTGAGGAGGATGGGGAAGACCATGAAGAGCCTCCACTGGTTGAAATCTTCCTAGAAGTGACACATGGTTGACGGAGAGACATGTCAAAATGATTGAATGAAAGTTTGGCACTTTAGCGAGCCTTTATTCATATAAAAAAATGATATGTATTGAATTCTCCATGTGTTCTATATTAAAGAGCACTGCATTTAATATAAKAGGCTTTTAAAATTCAATATTGGTGCACGCAAAAGGCACTCTTCTCGTGGAATGACCCAGCCAGTGCAGCCATCCTCCTTAACACTATAATGGTGTTTAGTGAGATAATGTCCAATTGATTACTAGGTTAATCTAAACCCATGTTTATAGTCCCCCGACCCTCACCTCAAATGCACTTACTTTGGTGCTTACTTGACATGAATCATCCCTCTGAAAATTGGGGGCTGTTAATGTAAGTGTATTTTAATGGAACACTTCAGAAGCAAACCAATTACTTCAACGCTTCCAATATGGGCTCGATTAAAAACAACCTTTAATTTAAAACTAAGGCCCTGATTCGGAGTTTGCAGTCGAAGACGTCTTAATCAGTTTCACCTGCTTCACCGTGCATCTACCAGCAACCGTACCTACACATTTTATTTCGGACACATGGCTCTGTTTATAAAGCATTTAGCTACAATTTCACATTATAATACTTATCTGCACTGAGTAACCAGTAAGGGGATAGCGGAGGCCTTCCTGCCTACTGTAAATTGACAGACGAATGTCAGAGGTACAATTGTCTCCAATAATTTTGAATTAATTTCCACTTTACCCAATTCATGCAAACGATGTCTACAATCAAATCCTGTATTTGGAATCTATTATAGACCAGTATGTGTTAAAAACACATCCAAAATGACCTAAAAAAATCAAGTCTCAACAACCACCCATGTAGGGACGGATTGTGATGCTACTACACAGTCTGGTGGGCGGTAGTTGTGCTGTCCTAACCAATATGCCATGATATTCTTGGAGAGAGAGAGAGACAGAGACAGAGACAGAGAGAGACAGAGACAGAGACAGAGACAGAGAGAGACAGAGAGAGACAGAGAGAGACAGAGAGAGACAGAGAGAGACAGAGAGAGAGAGAGAGATGACGACGCACGACGAGAGCGAGAGAAGAGAGAGAGCGAGAGAGAGAGAGAGAGAGAGATATCTGGGCCCCAGTTCATCCTCCCATCTCCAGGTGGGCCCCAGTTCATACCTGGGCCCCAGTTCATCCTCGCATCTCCAGGTGAACTCTCCGAAGCTCTCGTAACGCTGGTTGTAGTGGTAGAGCACACGGTGCAGGGTGGGAGAGCCCAGTTCCATCAGCGTATTGTAGGCCGTCTGCTGCTCCTTGCCACTTGTGTAACCATTGAACAGGTTGTAGATCTTGTCTGAAATCTCTGCAACAACACAGATCTGATCTCAGTACTGTATGTGGAGCCAATAAATAAAATTAAATGTTATTGGTCACATACACATATTTAGCAGATGTTTATATGAAATTAGATGTAGTGAAATTCTTGACATGTGTGTCTCAATAAGTTTTCAGATTGGTAACTACTGTTAGAAAATTTGTCTAAAAACCAAGATACAGATACAGAAACTGTCCATCCATGCATGAGAAATCCCACCTTGTGCTTTGACATCATCCACAGCAGGACAGGGGGTCTTGATGGTGACCTCAGTAGGACTGGAGCGACGGCCTGTGTTGTCCACTGCCCAGAGCCTAAACCTGAAAACCAACATATATGACTAGTGTTAGTTCATTGCAATGGGAGTGCATGCTACAGCAATAATGTGTGCAACTGCTAACTAGTGCTTCAGGCTTTGAAAATAAAAATAAAAATGACCCTGAATTAAGTGGTTGAAATTAGATGCATTCAATGTTATTGTGACAAAATCATAACATTTTCTGATTGACTGTTGTAATGTGATAAAAATGCAACTAAAATCTGACAATAGACTAAATTTACAAAACAAGTGCGTGGATGTTAACATTTACTTGAAGCCTATCGCCATCTAGTGGAAGGAAACATTAACAACTACCACCTGCAGTGGTATCTGTGAAATAGTGTATTGTGTCTACCCCAAATAAATGTACTGTATGTATCCATGGTTATGAATACAATACAATACAGCCTGACAAATAAGGCACTGAGGTCACTGTCCAGTGTCAAGACAATAAGAGAAATAAAATAATGTGTAAAATTAGGTTTCCTTTTTGGAACCTACAGAGCCGGTATTTTTACATTCTCAAAGCTGAACTGAAAGATTTTGCGAATACACTTGAACAGATATTCTAAAGAAGTAATCAAGCATTTCACTAACTGTACAGCACAGGTATAGAGAGATTTAATGATAAAAGGAAATATTTTGAAAATAACTGAATTTACCTGTTGTAACAACTGTGCTGAACAGKCTGCCAACAAGGAGACTGACCAGAAGCAAAATTATGTAAAGATAAAGCGCATATGTTTTTGGTTGGGATATTCCTATTCCTTTACATCAGAACCATTTGAAGAGACAATGTGCTCAAGCTGAGAGTTTCTCCCACTCCCTCCTTTGTGTAATCTTTTCAGTGTGTCTACCCCATTTACAGAGCGTGTGTGAGGTAAGTGGCTGCATGTGTGGAGTTAGGGAGCTGAGTGTGAGTGCCAGAGGAGGGAGGGGGGAGGTGGAGGGGTGCCCGAGGAACTTATATCTCTCAGAGCATGGCCCAATTCATTACACCGACTGACCCTAAACACACAGTCAAGCGTTCCATGCGGTCATTACACACTGGCCACCAGGCAGCACAACATTGACCTCACATGGGACTTCCTCAGTGGTGAGTTTACATCACCACAATATCATCTTGCATTACTACAACCACCAGAGCAATGCAGACTGTAATGTCCAGTAGCACAGAAACAGCATAACCATAAGCTGCTTTCATTACACCTGGCAATGACCTCACTTAACTCCTCACGTTTCCCGGAAAGTGAATAGATTTGTCCTAATATCGAATTCAACGATATCATTTTTTTCCTATTTTMGGGGGAAAATACACAATACCTCCGAAATAGTTTGTTATCGGGCCATTTATAAACATTAGAAGTCATTATAATATAAATCCAGGGTAAATGTTGAATTTTGTGATTAAAAAAAAGAAAAATATGTATATTGAAATAACTTCTCAAATAGTGCACATTTTGTCAAGAACAAGGCCTTTCTCTGTCATGTTTGTCTGCACACCTAATCTGTTGATCTTGTGATTCTTGTTTCTGCTATTAGCATTAAGTGCTCCGTTTACGCACTTTCAAGCTGTTCCAAAGCATGAGCTACTTCCCCAGCTGTCTGAACCATATTTAAAACACCCCAATTTGAACCTTAAAGAAGTACATACACATGACTGGGGAGTGATTCCAGGCTCCTTGCACAAACTGGATGTTGTTCCCTTCATGAGACTGTGTTTCCATGGGATAACATCGACACATATGTACACATCCACGGAACATCCAGGGCAGGGCTTCCCTCAGTGCAATACACAATAGTGTTGTAATATGGTGTAAAAGTTCTAGGAGATATGCTTTCCCAGGATCTGCATTTAACCTAAGAAGAATAGCTAGCTAGTTTGATATTATCCATTAACCAATCTTCATATTGTGCAATTCCTCAAATTAATAATTGTCCCTTGTTGTCTTTTTCTTGGAAATCTTACATTCAAGTCACTGCTTGCTAAATCAAGTTCGAAGGAGGCAAGCAATGTGTTTACAAGTTGGTGAAGTATATTTTACGTATTTATCTGAGTGGTGATAATGACGATATAGTATTTTCTTAAATGCTATATCCACCAATTTTTCACATTTGTGTTAGCTTATGGGTACCTTCATGTGTGTCAAATATTTATTTTCTCAGATTTTTTATTCATATATTTAGGTGGGTATTAAAATGTTTTTTTTGTTGGCAACATATCTATATATCCATTGTTTAGCTGGAATGAAATGTTCACATACTGTATTATGTGGTGGTCTTACCTAGCTATCTTAAGATGAATGCACTAACTGTAAATCGCTCTGGATAAGAACATCTGCTAAATGACTAAACTTTCAAATGTAAAGGTTTTACATACAGATCTCAAATTACTGTATTGATTCATAAAAAAATATATATGTTTATATTGATGTCACAAATGTATCATTTGTACAGTTTGTTGTTTTTATGTAGTTATTTGTTACATTTGACTGTGTAAAACCTAGCAGTACTACTTATTTCTCTGAGAGTGAGGTGGCCATATAGCGTTTTGCAAAAAAACATGATTATTTTTCTCTTGAGTTAAACCATCAAGTGATAGATTTCCAACAAATACATGAATGTCATTGAAAAACCCCTGACATGATTAGATAGTGAAAAAAACACACCAATCTCTTTCATAAGTTATCTAAAGGGGCAATCTGTAGTTGCTACATCCAGTTTTGGACTTATAAATTAATGATATACAGTGCCTTCGGAAATTATTCAGACCCATGGACTTTTTTTACATTTTGTTAGGTTACAGCCTTATTCTAAAATTTATTAAATCGTTTTTTTCACTGTAGGGGTGGTGCCAGGTTTCGTCCCGACGTGACGCTTGGCATTCAGTCCAAAGAGTTGAATCTTGGTTTCATCAGACCAGAGAATCTTGTTTCTCATGGTCTGAGAGTCCTTTAGGTGCCTTTTGGCGAGCTCCAAGTGGGCAGTCATGTGCCTTTAACTGAGGAGTTGCTTCCATCTGGCCACTCTGCCATAAAGGTCTGATTGTTGGAGTGCTGCAGAGATGGTTGTCCTTCTGGAAGGTTCTCCCATCTACACAGAGGAACTCTAGAGTTCTGTCAGAGTGACCATCGAGTTCTTGGTCACCTCCCTGACCAAGGCCCTTCTCCCCCGATTGCTCAGTTTGGCCAGGCGGCCAACTCTAGGAAGAGTCTTGGTGTTTCCAAACTTCTTCCATTTAAGAATGATGGAGGCCATTGTGTTCTTGTGGACCTTCAATGTTGATGAAATGTTTTGGTACCCTTCCCCAGATCTGTGCCTCGACACAATCCTGTCTCGGAGCTCAACGGACAATTCTTTCGACCTCATGACTTGGTTTTCTCTCTGACATGCACCGTCAACTGTGGGACCTTATATAGACAGGTGTGTGCTTTTCCAAATCATGTCCAATAAATTGAAATTATCACAGGTGGACTTCAATCAAATTGTAGAAACATCTCAAGGATGATCAACGGAAACAGGATGCACCTGAGCTCAATTTCGAGTCTCATAGCAAAGGGTCTGAATACTTATATAAATGTGATATTTCTGTTTAAAAAATTATATAAATGTGAAAAAAATTCATAAAAACCTGTTTCGCTTTGTCATTGTATTGTGTGTCGATTGATGAGGGAAAAAAATATTTTATACATTTTAGAATAAGGCTGTTACGTAACAAAATGCGTAAAGAGTCAAGGGGTCTGAATACAACTTATAAATTCTTCATAAGCTTAGTTCAACTGTCACACCTCATGAATAAAAATATTTCAATTTAAGATTATTTACCAGAGTGCCGTCCTATTTCTGTTCTTTTGGATTATATACGGAGGATCCAGCACCCAATTTAAGTTTATATACTGTGAGGTGGAGTCATGCACCTTGTTTATCTTTTCATATACCCCATGAGATCCCACAATATAAGCTTGTTTTTCTCCAATGTTTGTAAATATTGTAAATGTAAAGAAATACTGAATGGCCTCAAAACATGGTTAAAACAATACATGTAATATAATGGATGGCCAGTCCTTTCATTCATATCTCTGTCTATTAATCTGAGAGTGGCTACATTTCTKCAGGCCCATCCCTCAGCTTTTGATCAAAACAGAGYCGGGYTGCCTACTTTGTTGTTGTTTCAACTGTAAAACAATAAAAGCTAATTTACCAACATTTCTGAAAATTGATATATAGCGTTTTGAAAAGAAACCCCACAAGAGATAAGCATCCATTGATAATGCTACAGCAACTTACATGTAACTGGTGTCTGGCTCCAGGCAGCGAATGATCATGCTCACGGAGGAGGTCAAGAGGTCAGGGATATCCCCAAGCATCACACACGGAGACTTGGCCCCAGACAGGATGTCATCCACAAAGCTCAACATCGTCTCTGTACGGGAGGAAATCCAATTCATCAAATAATCAGTGATATCATGTGTTGACAAGAGAGGATATTTGAACCTGCAAACATCACAAATAGTAATTCATAGCAACAGTTCTTGAAGGAGACTAGACAACGTTTTCGTATAGTACTTTGTAATTCTTCAAATCCATAGGCTAATATCTAAGGCTTTTACATTTTCAGTTTGGGGCACATTAGGAACATGTATGCGTACTGTCAGCCGCCAACACAACGTCTTCACAGAAACACTACTCTGTGAGCTCAAATAATATACAGTGCATTCGGAGGGTATTCAGACAACTTCACTTTTTCAAAATGTTGTTACGTTACAGCTGTATTCTAAAATGGATTCAATATTTTTTTCCTCATCAATCTACACACAATACCCCATGATGACAAAGTGCAAACAGGTTTTAAAAAAAAAAAACTGGGGCCTCCCGAGTGGTGCAGTGGTATAAGACACTGCACCGCAGTGCTAGCTGTGCCACTAGAGATTCTGGGTTAGAGTCCAGGCTCTGTCGCAAATGGCCGCGACCGGGAGAACCATGCGGCGGCGCACAATTGGCCCATTGTCGTCCAGGTTATGGCGAGGGTTTGGCCGGCAGGTATGTCCTTGTCCCATCGTGCACTAGCGACTCCTGTGAGGGGCCGGGRGCAGTGCACGCTGACACGGTCGCACAGGTGTACGGTGTTTCCTCTGACACATTGGTCCGGCTGGCTTCCGGGTTAAGTGGGCATTGTGTCAAAGAAGCAGTGCGGTTGGGCTGTGTTTCGGAGGACGCATGGCTCTCGACATTCGCCTCTCCAGAGTCCGTACGGGAGTTGCAGCGAATAGACAAGACTGTAACTAGAATGTAACCAATTGGATACCATGAAAAATTGTGGAGAAAAAAGTGTGAAAAAAATCATAATAATAATTAAAAAACAAGTATTAGGAACCTTTGCTATGAAACACAAAATTGAACTCAGGTGCATCCTGTTTCCATTGTTCATCCTTGAGATGTTTCTACAACTTGATTGGAGTCCACCTGTGGTAAATTCAATTGATTTGACATGATTTGGAAAGGCTCACACCTGTCTATATAAGGTCCCACAGTTGACAGTGCATGTCAGAGCAAAAACCAAGCCATGACGTCGAAGGAATTGTCCATAGAGCAGGATTATGTCGAGGCACAGATCTGGGGAAGGGTACCAAAACAGTTCATCAGCATTGAAGGGCCACAAGAACACATTGGCCTCCATAATTCTTAAATGGAAGAAGTTTGAAACCACCAAGACTCTTCGTAGAGCTGGCCGCCTGGCCAAACGGAGCAATCGCGGGAGAAGGGCCTTGGTCAGGGAGGTGACCAAGAACTCGATGGTCACTCTGAAAGAGCTCCAGAGTKCCCCTTTGGAGTTGGGAGAACCTTCCAGAAGGACAACCATCTTCGCAGCACTCCACCAATCAGGCCTTTATGGTAGAGTGGCCAGATGGAAGCCACTCCTCAGTAAAAGCAGTGGTGGAAAAAGTCATACTTGAGTAAAAGTATAGATACCTTAATAGAAAGTTACTCAAGTAAAAGTGAAAGTCAGKCAGTAAAATACTACTTGAGTAAAAGTCTAAAAGTATTTGGTTTTAAATATACTTATGTATCAAAAGTAATTGTAATTTCTAAAATATACTTATGTATCAAAAGTAAATGTATAAATAATTTAAAATGTCTTATATTACGCAAAGCAGACAGCACCATTTTCTTGTTTTTAAAATGTGTCGATAGCCAGGGGCATACCCCAACACTCAGACATTATTTACAAAAGATGCATTTGTGTTTAGTGAGTCCGCCAGGCCAGAGCAGTAAGGATGACCACGTGTTCTCTTGATAAGTACTTTAATTTTCCTGTCCTGCTAAGCATTCAAAATGTAACAAGTACTTTTGGTTGTCAGGGACAATGTATGGGGTAAAAAGTACATTATTTTCTTCAGGAATGTAATGAAGTAAAAGTAACAGATGTCAAAAATATCAATAGTAAAGTAAAGTACAGATACCCAAAAAGACTACTTAAGTAGTACTTTAAAGTATTTTTACTTAAATACTTTACAGCACTGAGTAAAAGGCACATGACAGGCCGTTTGGAGTTCACCAAAAGACACCTAAAGGACTCTCAGACCATGGGAAACAAGATTATCTGGTCTGATGAAACCAAGATTGAACTTTTTGGCCTGAATGCCAAGCGTCACATCTGGAGGAAACCTGGCACCATCCCTACGGTGAAGCATGGTGGTGGCAGCATCATGCTGTGGGGATGTTTTTCAGCGGCAGGGACTGGGAGACTAGTCAGGTTCGAGGGAAAGATGAACGGAGCAAAGTACAGAGAGATCCTTGATGAAACCTACTCCAGAGCGCTCAGGACCTCAGACTGGGGTGAAGGTCCACTTTCCAACAGGACAACGACCCTAAGCACACAGCCAAGACAGTGCAGGAGTGGCTTCGGGACAATTCTCTGAATGTCCTTGAYTGGCCCTGAGAGCCCAAACTTGAACCCGATCAAACATCTCTGGAGAGACCTGAAAATAGTTGTACAGAGACACTCCCCATCAAAACTGACAGAGCTTAAAAGGATCTGCAGAGATGAATGGGAGAAACTCCCCAAATAAAGAAAGATAAAGATGGGCCAAGCTTGTAGGGTCATACCCAAGAAGACTTGAGGCTGTAATCGCTGCCAGAGGTGCTTCAACAAAGTACTGAGTAAATGGTCTGGATACTTAAGCAAATGTCATATTGCAGTTTTTTTATACACTTACGGTCAAAAGTTTTAGAACACCTACACATTCAAGGGTTTTTCTTTATTTGTACTATTTTCTACATTGTAGAATCATAGTGAAGACATCAAAACTATGAAATAACACATATGGAATCATGTAGTAACCAAAAAGGTGTTAAACAAATCAAAATATATTTGAGATTCTTCAAATAGCCACCCTTTGCCTTGATGACCTTGAGCTTTGCACACTTTTGGCATTCTCTCAACCAGCTTCATGAGGTAGTCACCTAGAATCCATTTCAATTAACAGGTGTGCCTTAAAAGTTAATTTGTGGAATTTCATTCCTTCTTAATGCATTTGAGACAGATGAAACTGGCTCCCATGAGGACCACCACAGGAAAGGAAGACCCAGAGTTACCTCTGCTGCAGAGGATAAGTTCATTCGAGTTACCAGCCTCAGAAATTGCAGCCCAAATAAATACTTCACAGAGTTCAAGTAATAAACACACCTCAACCACTGTTCAGAGGGGACTGCATGAATTAGTCCTTCATGGTCGAATTGCTGCAAAGCAACCACTACTAAAGGACACCAATAATAAGAAAAGACTTGCTTGGGCCAAGAAACACGAGCAATTGACATTAGACCGGTGGACATTTGTCCTTTGGTCTGGAGTCCAAAATTGAGATTGGATGGGTGAACGGATTATCTCCGCATGTGGATTTCCCACTGTAAAGCATGGAGGAGGAGGTGTGATGGTTCTTTGCTGGTGATTGATTTAGAATTCAAGGCACACTTAACCAGCATGGCTACCACAGCATTCTGCAATGATATGCCATCCCATCTGGTTTGGGCTTAGTGGGACTATCATTTGTTTTTCAACAGGACAATGACCCAAAACACACCTCCGGGCTGTGTAAGGGCTATTTTACCAAGAAGGAGAGTAATGGAGTGCTGCATAAGACGACCCGACCAAATTGAGATGGTTTGGGATAGGTTGGACCACAGAGTGAAGGAAAAGCAGCCAACAAGTGCTCAGCATATGTGGGAACTCCTTCAAGACTGTTGGAAAAGCTTTCCAGGTGAAGCTGGTTGAGAGAATGCCAAGAGTGTGCAAAGCTGTCATCAAGGCAAAGGGTGGCTATTTGAAGAATCTCAAATATAAAATACACTTTTGTGGTTACTACATGATTCCATATGTGTTATTTCATAGTTTTGATCTCTTCACTATTATTCTACAATGTAGAAAATAGTGAGAAAAAAAAAAATTTTTACTCTAAAACTTTTGACCAGTAGTGTACATTTACAAATATTTCTAAAAGCCTGTTTTTGCTTTGTGATTATGATTGATGAGAAAAAAAAACAAATTTAATACATTTTAGAATAAGGCTGTAACTAACAAAATGTGGAAAAAGTTAAGGGGTGTGAATACTTTCCAAATGCACTGTACCATGCTTGTTCTCATTAAGGAGTGGCAGGAAAGGTGTTTTTCCAGCTGGGTTGCATGTGTCAAAGGGCATTTGCTATGGGGCTATGCATTTCAGCTCACTGGGAAAGATACTCTCTGAGGTGGTCATCCTGTATGACCTCCCTGAATCCTGCTCAACCCATATGGGTCACCAACTGGTAAAAACATTGGGTCAGGTAACAGTGAAAACATCACCGAAAAAAGACCGCTGTCACTGAGAAATATTTTACTTGCACAGAGACCTACAAAGGAGCGTGGTTTTAAATGCAGAAAGATGGAAATGAAAAGTGACATTGTGAAGGATTGTACCACTTAGCATATTAATTGCTAGAATTGGAATATCTGTCTAGCGTAAAGAAAGTACTGTTTAGAGCCCATTGGGAAGGGACGGTGGAAATACATTACGTTGCGCTTAAGTTGTACTCGCATATTTTTTCTTTTTTTAACCTTTATTTAACTAGGCAAGTCAGTTAAGAACACATTTTTATTTTCAGTGATGGCCTACAGGGGAACAGTGGGTTAACTACCTTGTTCAGGGGCAGAACGACAGGGATTCTATCCAGCAACCTTTCGGTTACTGGCCCAACGCTCTAACCACTAGACTACCTGCCTAGTGGTTAGAGGGTTGGATGCTGTTTTGTTCTAAGAAAACAAATGTAAAACGTTTCTATTCTTTAATGGGATTAAGAATAGAGTAAGAGTCCATATTTGTTTAAATTTGCACTTCATGACAACATACTGTAGATAACCATCTGTCATATACTTTGAGATATAAAACCACTCTAAAACTACTTTTGATGCTTCCTCTGAAGGGTTGTCTCTCAAAAAGATACAACAATTGACTAAAATAATAAAATATGGCTATGCGCAGACCTGATTGTTGACATCGTAGCCATGACATTTTTCAGATATGGTCAAATGGAGAACAAATACACTGCTCAAAAAAATAAAGGGAACACTTAAACAACACAATGTAACTCCAAGTCAATCACACTTCTGTGAAATCAAACTGTCCACTTAGGAAGCAACACTGATTGACAATAAATTTCACATGCTGTTGTGCAAATGGAATAGACAAAAGGTGGAAATTATAGGCAATTAGCAAGACACCCCCAATAAAGGAGTGGTTCTGCAGGTGGTGACCACAGACCACTTCTCAGTTCCTATGCTTCCTGGCTGATGTTTTGGTCACATTTTCGTGACATTGTCAGCTAACTTATCTACTGTATAGTGTGCAGCAAATTCACACTAGATGAAGAGAAGAATGCAGTAGGACATTCTGGCATTTAAAGCAGACTTTAATTTATTTATTTTTTTGACACACTAAAACMTTGTATTCTTGCACCCCCCAAAAAGCTGGCGGACATATTTGGCGGGTAGATGGCAAATGTGCCACCGATAAGTTTGATAACTATAAAATGTTTTGACAAAGACGCACAGTTGCCGAAAGCAGTAGGCCAATACAACAGAAGGGAATGTTCACAAAGTAAGATGATGTATCAGTGTTTGCTTGCTAACTAGCTAAAATTAGCTTCTCACCATCAGTTGTTTAGATGAACAAATAAACTATTTGTGAACTCAGGAATGTATAAGTTATGTAGACATGTTTTTAAATATTGAATTGGTGATCTTGCTAGCCAGCCAATGAGAAATGAAGCAAACAAATAAAAAATGAAAGAAATGCAGCTAGCAGCTGTTGTGTTTGCCAGTCCGCCAATGAACTGTGTGAAGGACCAGGGTTGTTCGATATTCAACCTGAAATAAACACTTTAAATCATTCAGTGTTAAAATGGGAGTTGTTGGAAAAGACAACTGTTTTGAGTTGGTAGACGGCTAATAGAGTCAACAGTCTCACACGGTTTTGAAACAGCAGTAAAAGTGCAGTAACTGCAGTCGACTGGGGTATTTTGGACGCAGTAATTGCAGAATAGGGGGCATTACAAGCATTACATTACATATTCGCATGGCTATGTAATAATAATGTGATTGTCCATTTAGCAAAATGAAATACACAAAGGTTCAGATATTGCGGATTTGGGGATTTTTACCCATGAGGCCAAAGAGGACGCTTTTGGTCATTGACTMCAGGAAAGGGTTAAAACATTCATGCTATCTTAATCGAATTACATAGGCCTGCCTACACACAACATGCAACTGTACAACATTGTGTGCAGCCCTTTTATGGACATCAGAATTGAAAAGCGCTATTGGCTTCCTGATTTTTGACAGACAGCAAAAATAAATAGATATGGCTTTAGTCCTGACAGGTACTTTCTCATACCACTTGGATTGCTCGTAATAGCTATCAAAAGTGATCTATTACTTCATATCAGGCTATTCACTGCTTAGCAATGCCAAGTTATGATCCTTCTAAAGTTATCCTTCAAAATAGTGTTTTACATGCACCATCTCTTTATAAATCTAACATTCTGCCCAAAAAATGCTACACAACAAGACTCCCATAATCCTCTATTCATCATGGTCCAGAATCTGAGCTTAATCATATTTCTCGTTGTAAGAGAACTGGGATAGTGGGATCAACCAAAATCTTGTGGTGTTAACAAAATATTTCCGTGACATTCTTTAGGACCAGGGCAGTTGCATTTCTTTTTCACTCTCWTCCCCTGCAGATAACCCTCCATTGACATGATCCAGTGATTGAAATAACCATCACTGTTGCCATAGAGAGCAATAGTAATGGGGTATTTTTGTAGGCACTAACTCCGTTGGCCAAAGCCTATGGGGAAATGACTGTTTTTTTGGGAGGGTTTATGGATAAACAACGAAAATAAGGTCTGTGATAAACATCTTATACATTTTGTTCTATGATATGATCCTCGTCAGCTAACGTTACTTTTTTTGTGAATTTATATCAAAACAAGCACATAAAGGCTTAATTCATAAAAGGTCATGTTAACGATAGTATCTCATGGAACAAAATGTATAAACTCTCCTAAGCCTGTGTTAACCTCAAGACCTTATTTTCGGTGTTTATCCCAAAACCCCATTCTGTCCCCATTAATTTCCCCCATAGGAATGGCTGAACGAACCAGAGGTAACTCATTTTAGTTTTTTAGGACTATAAGCTGTCGAGCTCTATTGCCAATGATCGTAATTAATTAAGTCCACCATACTGGGAGTGATTGCTTGATTGATAATTTTCCATGCCTTCTCTCACACTCTTCTCTTGTCTAGATGGTCCATATGGGGAATCCAGTCGTAATTAGGGACCCGATGTGAAGAACGCTCAGCCATCTTCAGCACCTGTCCGATTAACTATTGGAGTAAATTATATTGGCTAGAGGAACCAATTCTGCAAAACTGACTGCAAAACCTCAGAAGCTGAGTCAACCCATAATTCACTTAAAACCTTTTGGAACAGTGGTTTCTCTGAGCAATCAGATAATGCTAATGTAAACAACCACAGCTGAATGACAATCATTTGTATGTATTCAATTTACTTTAGACAGATGACAATGTGTCATTATTTAGCAAAGTTTGTCAAAAATAGCAATGCTAATGTTAGCTAGCTAAAATCTGGTGGTCTCCCCTCAATCTTAGCAAYCTAGTGAATGTTATACTGCATCTGAAGTCAATCTGGCGACATCACAATGATGACAAAAGGTTTTCCTACTAATTATCTGAACGTTTGTCTTTAAAGATTCACTATGCAGAAATTGCTCCGGCATTTCCTGTTTGCAAAAATTCTAATAGTTTGCCTAACTTCAGTTTTTGTGACGAAATAAGCAAGTATAGTGTAGAGAATCATTGTACCATCTAAACCGCTGTGAAATATATTTTCCATAACCAAAGATATTGTATTTTCAGTTGTCTGAAGCTAGTGTACAAAATTGAAAGTAAAAGATGCAAAAACTAAACTTAAGAACGGGAAGCATATAAACAGTGCACATAGAACCGATCTACTGCTTCTTAGACCTGCTTTCAATGGCAATGACAGATCTATAACTCARATTTCTATGTGAATTTGGTCAGGTCGCCCAAAAAGGGACATATTTTGCAGCTTTAAAGGAATAGCTGCCTCAAACATCATGGTTCTGTACCTTTGTGTCTATCTTTAAAAGTAGCCTAGTAGTTGGAAAGATACTATAAAGCACAATGTACTGCAGGTGTGTATTACATATGCAGAGGGATACATGAGGGTATGGATAATCTAAAATAACTCAACTAAGTTCAAATCCATTGCGAGTGGCTAATGATCAGCGTTGTGCTGTCTATGCTAAACTGTGTGGGAACATGCTCAAAATAATGAGCTAACGATGAGTCCACTGTGCTGTCATTGTCCAAGGCCTCATTATCTTGTCAACTGGTCGAAATGTAAGAATCCTAAGCGGTATGAAATAATCCTCTCGCAATTTTATTTTGAATTGCTTTAACCAGAGGTTCACATGCAACCTGATCTAGTCACATGCGAGGCTTCTATACAAATCACCAAGTATTGTGTGATTTTCGATGAATTCAGAGGAAACCAAAGTGCATTTATCCCTCTCACATCAGCTGAGGCTGACAATAGATTCTGACTAGCCCATCATATCTTGTAGAGAGACAGAGTCAGATAGCATGTGAAGTGGTATTCCTGGAAAAATATATTTTACTAACATATGTGATTTGAGACATTTGCATAAGAAAGTTATAGATGGACCAGGACCATGCCAACCTGACATATTTTGCATAAGGGAATACATGTGTAGTTGCTTTCATACCCATTCAACACATTTATTTATTTATCAAATGTATTATAATGGGAAAGAGCTACTGAGGAGTAGTGACTAATCCGAGTCTGACAAGGGAATTCCTGGGTTGCACCTCCGTCACTCGATAGCATCATGCCATTGTTATGAACGTTCTCAAGTCGCTCTCTGCTATAGTAGTGCCCAAAAGTTGACTGATGGCCAGTCATTCTGAATGAGGGTTAAGGACTGTTTCATTAGTGGCCTGGAAATACGATGACATTGCTGAAGTAAGAAAATATTTTGTAGGAAACAATTTTGCCATTATTTTTATGCAGTCAAATTTACTTTAGCTGGCAAAGTTAGTCAAAAATAGCTATCAATGCTAACATTAGCCAGCTAAAATCCGCTGGTCTCCCCTCAATCTTAACTAACTAGCTAACGTTATACTGCACCTAAAGTCATTCTGGCGACATCACAATGATGACAAAAGGGTTTTCTACTATTATCTGCCTCCTTTAGAAATGCAATTGTATTTCCAAGCCACTGTAATGCACTTTTGATGAAATCTTCATCAGCATCAATTGACAATACAATACAACTTTATTAATCCCCAAGGGGCAATTAGTTTGCATTGAGTAGAATGCTCAGTCAGGCGTCAGTCCTAAAACAAATGTTCAAAACAATATTGTGACAAAAGGTGCATCCCATGAACAGATAGGCTAGATGACGATGAAGAAGCAACACGAGAGAGAGTTTACTTTGGCACATTAGATATCAGTAGTCTGGTCCTGGAGCATTTTAACAATGTTTCCCACGTGAATCCACTTGGATTCTGTACTAAAGTGTCACATTTAATCTCCAACTCAAGTCTCAATCGTCGCTACATGAACATAGACATTGATTCTGCTAAGATGCAGATTCTGAACGCGTCACTGTCCGCAATTTTTTCATAAAAGAGAGAAAAATAAATGAGTGATTTAAAGGGAAAGACGGGGAGTGAAAGAAAGACCTAGGGCCTGAACACACACAAACAGAGACTCTTTTGTTTAATAAACAGGTAAACAATTAAACCTGAAAATTCCCTAATCCATCACATAAGTTCCCCCATGTCCAAAACGCTGGGAATTTTACCAGTTCTATTAAAACAGCAACTGCTAGGTACCAGCAGACTTGGCAGCTCCGTAAAGACTCAACAAATAACATCTGGCTCTTGTTGTCTACTTTGATTAACAAAAGGCAAGAGATGGACAACAACAGTTTGTAGAGCATTGCTTCTTGGCACTTCCTGGCTAAAAATGATTAACAGACTTGATCTCCCACATGGAACGTATTGTCTTTTTCAGAGAAACAGAGGAAACAAAGCTCTAATTGAAGTAGGGGGGAGGTGGTGTCATTTTTAAAAGTGAAGTTGCTTGGATAGAGGGAGGAAGAACATTTCAATCTGCGTAGACTTTCTCACAAAAAAGCCTTTGATAAGAACACTGCCTCTGCCATTTACGTCATAGAACCGCTTACCGCTTACAATTTATACTGTATTGCCTTCGATTATGGCCTTAGAGATGTGATAAATTGCCTGTTCTTGAAATCCGGCAAAATATTTCAACATTGAACTGAAGCTGATAGAATTTGAACTTGCATGTGTTCCAAAGCTGAATCTGAAACTGCCAAACCCCAAATATGATGTGAAAAAGATTTAAAAAGGGCAATGACACTGTTGGAGAGCATAACATGAGTGTTAGATGAAACCCAGTTGATATCTGATTAAAGACAATGTATAACATAGCCTAATGCATAATGTTTTAGGGTCTCACTTTACGTAAAAGTGAATATGGTCGAGAGGAGACTGAGAGGGGGCAAACACCTTATACAATCTTCTCAAATTGGTTGATCTGTTTTTGGTCCTGGATTGTGAACTGAATATGTATTGGTCTTCTCATCTGTCTAAAGAGTACTTTACTAATGTCATACAGTAGATCATAAATAAGAATCACATTATCACCACTCAATATTAAACATATGTTTATGACAAACCTTTCAATCCTTAAGAGTTCTGTGAACAGTTAGAAATAATTGTATTTCCTCTGGCTCAAACAATTCCCGCCATGCATAGAGCCTCACCACACTTGCATTAATTCTGTTTTTGAGTGGCTTCAACAGCAGTCTAAAGCAGTCTGAACCATTTACCACATGGTAGCATGGCGGGACTGACATCTGTGTGTTTTGCTCATGACTTTTGTTTGCATATAACACATGGAGGTTTTGATGGTGCGGTCCAACTCCCCGCTCTGTTGTGAGGACGCCMTRGTCTCTTGGCTCTCCTAATATCCCTTCTGGACCACTGACTTTCAACTTCATTTGTAAAGTAAATATTTGTCTGGGAATAMAGTGCGCTGTTGCCACTTGTCAGAGCTCGGCCTGAAAGTGGTTATGAGCTTAAGGGTTGTTTTTGTGGCATTGCTATGTTTGACATCTCTCACCTCATCAATGTTAGTTGTATGTTGTGATTGTCATTTCGCTGTAAATCTCCAAAGAAGTAGATCATCATGACTAAACTCAAATAAACTAAATAAAAGCTGTTACTCTTTATCTGTTCTGGAGCCACAACATAGGTTGCAATAGTGGACCGTAAGAGAAGAGTTTCAATGAACCAAAAAGCAGACACACGTCATTTTCACAAGTTAAACATATAGATTATATGTCAAATCAAATCAAATTTTATTTGTCACATGTGCCGAATACAACTGGTGTAGACTTTACTGTGAAATGCTTTCTTATGAACCCTTCCCAATGATGTAGTTTAAAAATAATAATAATAATAAAAGTCAAATAGTAACAAGAGGAATAAAATACAATATACAAAAATGTAGCTATATACGGGGAGTACCAGTACCAAATCAATCTGCAGGGGTACAAGGTATTTGTGGTAGATGTGTACATAAAGGCAGGGTAAAGTGACTAGACATCGGATTAGATAATAATATGAGTAAAATAGAGAACAGAGTAGCAGCAGCAAATTATGAGTGTGAAAGTGTGTATGTGTGTGTGTGTGTGTGTATGTAGTGTATGTGAATGTGTGTGGGTTTTATGTGGGAGTGTCAATGTAGTCTTTGTGAGTGTGTATAAATAGTGTGTATATTTAGTCTAGTGAGTGTGCGTAGGGTCAGTGCAAGATAGAGTCAGTGCAGATAGTTTGGGTACCATTATTTTACTATTTAGCAGTCTTATGGCTTGGGGGTAATGCTGTCTCGGAGCCTGTTGGTCCGAGAGCCGGTACCGTTTGCCGGACGGTAGCAGAGTGAACAGTCTATAGCTTGGGTGGCTGGAGTCTTTGGCAATATTTTGGGCCTTCCTCTGACACCGCCTGAAATAAAGGTCCTGGATGGCAGYGATAACACTGTGTACTTCAATAAAGACCTTAGCCCCTTYACGTCTCATGAACTCTGTCGGAGTTTGTCCCTGCCCAAGTGAGGGGCCAGTGTCTACGCTACTCACAGCTGGACTTTTGCTCTCTGCGTATGTGTGGGTCTATGAAGCCACCTAGATCCCYTGCCAGCCTCCGTAATGCACCTGCCCTAGCACCTGACCTTGCCCAACATATGAGGTGAGCTCAACAGCCGACAAAGCGCTCATGGAAACATTCCTTGGGTATGAAACCTTGCCTTCCACCACGGGCATGCATCCCTTTCAGGGGCTCTCTTGTCCTGCTGGGGAGGAAGTTTGGCACTCCGCCCCAAGCAGCACATGGGTGCACGTAATCTGTTTACGGATTGGATGTCATGTCCCACTGACCCCTGAGTAAACCCTGTCGTTATTGGGTGATCAAAGCAGTGACATCAGCCTGGCTGGGCCGGCTGTTTGTTTTCACATGGAGTCTGGCCCAGTTGTGATGACTGAAAGCAGACTTCCGATTTAGTCAGCTTCAACATCTGGGAGAGGGGTATGATGTCAAGTTGTGTGCCTGAATCCCATTATGTGTGAGATTAGCACACAACCAGCCCCTGTCAAGAGGGCCAGACTACAGTCATTAGCTATGATATATTATATGTATCTAGCTATAATATAGGGTAATGTAATCCGAGGCTATGGGGGAGTGAAAGTGACCACTGTACAGTACAACGTGAGGAACACCCCATTGTTTTGTGTAAATGAAGAAAACGGTTGTCTGGGTTCTCTTTTGAAAAATGGAAAAATGTGAGTCTCTACAAAAAGAGGGGTAAGATTCTGTAGTCATCTCTTTTTACATTCCATGGAATCAGATCTTTCCAGTAAACACCGCAAAGAAGCTGTTTTGAGTTTCATTCAAATCCAGGCCTAACAGAGATGAAGGGCTTAAGTCCACAGAAAGACAAAAAAACTGGTTTCCCTTCCAGTAAGTCTTAGCCCTTACAAAAGCACCTCCTCATCGATCACTTTTTCACAATCCCACATTTGGACTTGATATAACATTGTTCTTTTGATTTTTATGTGGCCACAACATGTTTGAAGTTGGGGTTTGGGATGGGCAGTATAGCCTGGAGAGAGGGGAAGCCATAAACAACTTCTAAACAAACTGGACAGATGGGAAAAAGGAAAGGAAATATCCCCTCTGGACATGGATGAATGATTCCAAAGCCTGAGGGCCATATAGCCAATCAAACAAGAGGATCTGTGTAAAGACACATTACGTGAAACGACAATAAGTTTGGTTGAAATGTGTCACTGTGGTGTTGCATCACCAGGATAACTTGGGATATGCAGCAGGTGCAAAACTAATCAGATAATTCATCAAAAATCTAACACAGACAAATGTTTCAATCGATAGAAAGAAAACATTCCCATCTGCACATCTTGATGGATTTGTTCTGTTTTGGCTGGTGGCTCCATGCAATCAATGTCACTTTTAATTAATACTAAATGAAACCTGTTAGCATCAAGACAAGCTAGATGATACCATATTGATGCCATAATATATTATGGACTTATATTCAAGTCCAATATTTTATTATACAAATAAAACTATAGAGACAGTGAACAACATAAGAGTTTTTCGTCTAACAAAATGCATATGTTAGAAGTGTAGCTATAGGATTCGATCATATTACATTATGAACAATTCCATAGCGCAACATAAGGCATTTTCGCCTAACAAAATGCATATGTTAAAATTGTAGCTATAGATTTCGATCATATTACGTTATGAACAATTCCATAGTACACAGTATGGCCTTGAGCATAAGGCAACAGTATGTGTATCACATTAGATGCCGGGATAAAACAAGCCTGGATCTGTGAGATAAAATGGAGAGCATTTCCAGAGAGAAGAGGCCCAGAGAGGATCACTGGAGTTCTAGTACGTTCATCTGAAGGTTATTCACCACATTCTTTTTCGGGGGGTTTAATCTGACAGGAGACTGAATGCTTAAATCAGAACCACTCCTCCCGACAACGTTCCTTCCAGATATCTTTCCCTTTCTCCTAGGTGGTCCCAGATCTGTACTGTCTGCATACCTCCATTCCACTACCCATGTTTGACATTTAAGGTGTGTGCTTTGAAGCAATCAATCAATCCACCAATCATTCCATAAGGATTTAAAAACACTAAAAACTAAAAGTTATAGTGTTGAGTGATTTGTACTTCATAAGTCATTTTCAGTATGTCAGACTCATCAGTTTCATTGGTCAATCATTTTTCTCATCATATGTTTGTCAGAAAAGCAACCTATTTCAAGCTTAACAACGTTCAGGTGCTCTAAGTGAATGCAGGCCACACTACTATTACCATTGATCACCATCTTGTGGTTACATGCAAAACTACAACAGGAAAAATGTAAATCATTCTAAGCATCTAGCATTTGCTGTGGTAACATATAGTTTGAAGTTGCCTTTCCTTGCCACTACATTACGTAACCATACACAGCTGTTTGTGTATTTAAACATGGGCATAATGTATGAAATTAACATAAATACCATAATTCCTCAAGGGATGTACCTGTCTCCACTTTGGAGTGGTCTGTCCTCTCTGTCACCTTCTCCTGGCTGATGAGGTAATCAACAATCCGCACCCCAATTAGTGGCTCAGTGTGATTCCATTCCATGATGACCAATGAACTGCTGGGCTCATAGGAGTGGGACAACCTGAGCCTGGTAGAGAAATAAAGAGAGTGACACCTAACTCCACAAATCATGACAAGACAAGCTCATCTTTAGATATCAATACATACAATCTTATTTGTGTTTATAAAGTTGTGTAAACTGATTGTTTTGAGTGACTAACCTAGGCTGGGGGAGAGGGGCACATGTTGGCAGGCCGTCCGTCCCGAATGCGTTCGAGTCGCAACGGCACCAGTCATCGATGACGTCACCTTTCCCAGAACACCACAGCATGCTCATCATGGCCTCCTGCAGTGCCTGCAAAGAGATAGGATGGAGCAAACACTGTCAATATCACACACAACCTGAGCCTTGGCATCAATATCATCTGCCCCTCTAGGGGGTCATGCAGTCTTCCTCTAGTTTAGCGATTCTCAACTGGTGGATTGGAGGTTTTGAATGTGTCAGTTTTTCTTTAATAAAAAAATACTTAAATGACTAAAACCAGGTAGAAAGTGATGAAATCATTTAGTATCTTAAAAGCATTTCTTTAATCACAGTATATCAATATAGAGCTATTAGCAGCGCTYTTTAGCGTTTTTGGTTGATGTTGTGGTCTCAAACCAGTGAGCTTAATAACATTCTTAATCAATAATTATTTCCTATTTTACAMTGTCATATAATTGCTACATTTACTATCAATAAAGCATTAKAAATAGTTTTCCAGATTGTATTTTGGCGAGGAGTTTTCATGATGCGACTGAGAAAACCTGGTTCAGTTTGGGTCCCGAGGCAAAACTAGTTCAGAACCACTGCTCTAGCTTATCTTTTCACAGTTTGACATACTGATGTAGGCTTATGTCTGGTATACACTACACGATTTCCCAACAATTTCAAGTCAAAGAGCAGCACATTTTGCGACCGCCATTGCCAAACAACTAGCTTATGTGTTTTGCTGTGGTACACTCCCAAAACAAGGGGTTCTCTCACTGCATGATTAAATGTATAAATTGACATCAAATTATTGGTGGTGAATGTTCTTTTATGCTCTGAATAAAATAATTGGAAAAGCACATCTTAGGTTGTTTGTTACAGGTGCATGGGAATCATTTTATGATATCTTCAAAGACAAAACAATGTGCATACTGCTCTTGGCAGTATCACTTTAGTTTATTTACGATTTTAGGAATCCACTCTGATCATGAAGATTTGACTATGTCTGCATAAATCGGTGAAAAAGAGAGTAAACCAAGGTTTTCAGTGCCTGGTAGGTCTCGTTGTTGGAGACCAGCTCGTAGAGCGGGGTGGCCTTAGTGATCTGGAGCAGGACAGGCTCGGCTGGACGCCCAGGCCCAGGGCTCATATGGCAGAGGTGGCAGGAGTACGGGCACTGGCCCTGGCTGCTGCAGTCCATGCGAACCCCCACCGCCATGCGCTTGGCACCGGAGTCCAGCAGGCTGGCGATGTATGCTGGGTAGGTCAGGGTCCGGGGCTCCTTGTCACGCTCCTCTGACTCTTCTGATGGGAAATTCCCTGAAAAGGGCATAGTTATAGTTACTGTGGGCTTTGGATATTAGGATTTATTGACATAACTGAATAACACATATTGTTACAAACAACATTTAAAATCTTGTCAGCATTTACAAAATAGAGAAGTTATAGGTGTTATTTTTCAATACAAATGTGAGTTATCATCACGATTCAGGTTGGGATATATCCACACATTGCATTTCCCTCAAAACTGGCACTGCATTCCATTCTATTTATTATGCTGTTCTCTCAAATGCACTTTGGGCAGTGCTGGCCTGCTGGCATCTTCAAAGACAACTCTGAAGAGCAAGTTGCGTTATTAAATGCAAAGCTTTGCCACTTTTTCTCTTAAAAAGCATTCAAATTACCATTCCTTCATACTGCTGAGTCGTGTGCATACACAGGCAATTTAAAAGCTCAACAGGCAACTGAGGAATAGCCAGTAGCGGGGTGCTGGCTTTGATGAAATGAGACATGGCTTTATGAGCCAACCGGGTAAGGGGGAGAAATACACACACAAAGTCACCCTTTACACTCCCACATAATGTAGTTCATATCTTAGAATGGGATCGAGATATAAAACTAAATCAGAATACACACCTCACTTTGTTTGTATATCAATGAATAAGAGTAGATGGCCATCACTCAAACAAGAGGACACATCACTGCCCTCAGTTCAAGCTTTCAGGGCCAAGTGAGTTCTAACGTGCTACAACATCATTCAACTTCCATAATCATTAGAAACGATCAGAAAGATGGGGTTTGCCCACTTATTCATAGATCACATTGCCCTTAAAGTGTGACACACATGACAATGGTGGGCTTGCCATGGGCGTTTGGTCCGGGCCTGGGTGCAGTTTGAGTGATTAAGCTCAGCTATGAATGTACTTTATATGCTGCTGATCAACTAGCAGGGCATGTCAGTCGTCATCAATTCGTGACAAGCTGGACCTCTGGTGGGTATGTCCCAAATGACACCTTATTCCCTATTTTGTGCAGTACTTACTTGCACTATAAGGAATATGATTCCATTTGGGACGACCATGGTCAGGCCTGAGGGGGTACGGTGGCCCTCTGTGGGTCGTGACAGTGCATGATTAATCAAAGAGAGAGGGTCTGTGCCTGGAGCCATAGCATGCACTCTGTCCATGTCAAACACAGCTGCTGAGAGACTCAGGTCACGTCTGACCGTTTTCACGTGACATGCAGGATGTTAACGGTGGCAGTTTTATAAGGACAACTTGAGTTAGGAGATTGGCGTTGACTTTTAGGCTTTGGAGTAAAATAGTGGATCAATGCTTAAGGAAATCGACTCAGAGAATCACTCTGGATATATAAATGATTTTGGAGAACCAAAAATACATTAATACACAACAATACATATATTTTAAACACTCTCTCTTACGTGCACACACACACACGCACTTAAATATGTCATGCACGCATGCACACATACACCATTTTGCTTTGACATGCTGCTCTACCTCATCAACCAGACAAACATAATGAATATCAAGATAAGGCTGCAAAGACAAATCACTTTCAAGGAAAGGAGAAAACATCCCATTAAATTCCATACATTCCATACAGGGTCTCGGGATGAGAAAGCAGAGGAAAATCCTGTCATCTGCAGCCCACCTTGAGCACGTCTCTAGGAAAATAAGAAACTTTTAATCTAAATTGTGTTGGATGCTTCCCGTTTCTGACAGTCAGATTGGTACCAATTACAAGATGTTGGCAAGGTGAGGATTTGAAGATTATTTGACACAGTATAGACCAGACAGAATGTGTTATCACTCGGAAAAAGTTGGTGTTCAGGACGGGTGTTCAGGACTGTTTTGCTAGCACAGACTGGAATATGTTCTGGGATTCTTCCGATGGCATTGAGTAATACACCACATCAGTCACTGGCTTCATCAATAACTGCATCGATGACATCATCCCCACAGTGACTGTACGTACATACCCCAACCAGAAGCCATGGATTACACGCAACATCCGCACTGAGCCAAAGGGTAGAGCTGCCACTTTCAAGTAGCGGGACTCTAACCCGAAAGCTTATAATAAATCACGCTATGCCCTCCTACGAAACATCAAACAGGCAAAGACTCAATACAGGACTAAGATCAAATCGTACTACATCGCTCTGATGCTCGTCGGATGTGGGAGGATTTGCAAACTATTACAGACTACAAAGGGAAGCACAGCCGCTAGCTGCCCAGTGACACAAGCCTACCAGATGAGCTAAATTACTTCTATGCTTGTTTTGAGGCAAGTAACACTGAAAGAAGCATGAGAGCATCAGCTGTTCCAGATGACTGTGTGATCACGCACTTCATGGCCAATGTGAGTAAGACCTTTAAACAGCTCAACATTCACAAGTCCGCAGGGCCAGACGGATTACCAGGACGTGTACTCCGAGCATATGCTGACCAACTGGCAAGTGTCTTCACTTGCCAGTTGGCAAGTGTCTTCATTTTCAAAATCTCCCTGTCTGAGTCTGTAATACCAACATGTTTCAAGCAGACCACCATAGTCCCTGTGCCCAAGCACACTAAGGTAACCTGCCTAAATGACTACCGACACGTAGCACTCACGTCTGTAGCCATGAAGTGCTTTGAAAGGCTGGATATGGCTCACATCAACACCATTATCCCAGAAACCCGAGACCCACTCCAATTTGCATACCGCCCCAACAGATCAACAGATGATGCAATCTCTATTGCATTCCACACTGCCCTTTCACACCTGGACAAAAGGAACACCTATGTGAGAATGCTATTCATTGACTACAGCTCAGCTTTCAACACCATAGCTGACCCATAGGGCTCCTGAGTGGCGCAGGGGTCTAAGACACTGCATCTCAGTGCTAGAGGCATCACTACAGACACCCTGGTTCAAATCCAAGCTGTATCACAACCGGCCGTGATTGGGAGTCCCATAAGGCGGCGTACAATTGGCCCAGCGTCGCCCGGGTTTGTAGGTCGTCAACTGACGTGCCTAGTTGAATAAAGGTTAAATAAAAAWAATTGTGCCTTCAAAGCTCATCACTAAGCTAAGGACCCTGCGACTAAATGCCTCCCTCTGCAACTGGATCCTGCACTTCCTGACGGGCCTCAACCAGGTGGTAAGGGTAGGTAACAACAAATCTGCCATGCTGATCCTCAACATGGGGACCGCTCAGGGGTGTGTGCTCCCTTTTCACTCATAACTGCATGGCCATCATTAAGTTTGCAGATGACGAGACAGCCTATAGGGAGGTGCCAGAACAACAACCTCTCCCTCAACGTGATCAAGACAAAGGAGATGATTGTGGACTACAGGAAAAGGACAACCGAGCATGCCCCCATTCTCATTGACAGGGCTGTAGTAGAGCAGGTTAAGAGTTCCTTAGTGTCCACATCACCAACAAACTACATGGTCCAAGCACACCAAGATAGTCGTGAAGAGGGCACGACAAAACCTATACCCCTCAGGAGACTGAAAAGATTTGGCATTGTTCCTCAGATCCTCAAAAGTTTCTARAGCTGCACCATCAAGAGCATCCTGACTGGTTGCATCACTGCCTCGTATGGCAAGTGCTCGGCCTCCGACCACAAGGCACTACAGACGGTAGTGCGTACGGCCCAGTACAGACTGTTCTCTCTGATACTGCACAGCAAGCGGTACCGGAGCACCAAGTCTAGGCCCAAGAGGCTTCTAAACAGCTTCTACCCCCAAGCTTCTACCCCCAAGACCCCTGAACATCTAATCAAATGGCCTACCCAGGACTATTTGCATTGCCCCCCCCCCCCCCCTTTTTACACTACTGCTACTACCCTGTTATATCTATGCATAGTCACTTTAATAACTCTACCTACGGTACATGTGCATATTACCTCAATTACCTCGACTAACCAGTGCCCCCGCACATTCACTCTGTACCGGTGCCCCCTGTATAAGCCTCACTATTGTTATTTTCTGCTGCTATTAATTATTTGTTACTTTTATTGTTTTTTCTTAGGGTATTTTTCTTAAAACTGCAATGTTGGTTAAGTTGCTCACTGTATTCGGTGCATGTGACAATGAAAATGTGATTCGATTTGATTTAATTTTTCAAGGGATGCAATACTTTTCCTCCCACATAGAGAAATACTCTCAGATCAACAGTAGGTGATGCTATAGTCAGTGTTTCTAGCAGCATTGCAGGATATAAAAAATATGACTGATCATATCACTGCAGATTCTTTTGTTCACCATACTAAGGGACGAAATAATAGGGGAATCTTTTACATTTTGTGGAGAATAGATGCTAATAAAACATTGTTATTATGATTCCAGCTGACTTACGCATTACAGAATTAAAATAGACAGTAAAGCTACAAAGGCAACACAGAGCACTGGTGGGAAAATCATATCAAAGAGAGTTTAAAAATATCATATTGATACTGTTTGAAAAAGATCACTAAAATTGACTACATGCAGTGAGCCATGTGGGCCCCCAGAAAGCCAAACTCTTACACGTGCAACCCGACCAGGAACAGAATACATTGGAGCTCTAAACAAATCTCTGTGACGGGCAAATCTTCCCAGGCAGACATTGCTTGTCCTTGATAATTCACAGCGGCACACTTTGCTACACCTATTTTTTTATTTGAACCTTTATTTAACTAGGCAAGTCAATTAAGAACAAATTCTTATTTTCAATGACGGCCTAGGACGTGGTTAACTGTCTTGTTCAGGGGCAGAACGACATATTTTTACCTTGACAGCTCGGGGATTTGATCTAGCAACCTTTCAGTTACTGGCCCAACGCAGTTACTGGCCCAAGGCTACCTGCCGCCCCATACGCAGCTAAGCAAAATGCAATAAAGCAGATACCTACTCTGAGTGGCAATTCACTGGGATATTCAACCTGATTGCTAAGACAGTGGTTGTGAATACCTTTTTCCCCACCAGTCAATACCCACCTACCAAGCAGGTGTGGAAGGGTAGAAGCTCTCAATTGGACTACTGTACATAGGCCTAAACCATATGGATGGCTGGGCTAGTATAACAGAATGGGGTATTTACATACTAATGCCTTCAGTCACTCCAGCCTACTTGGCCAGCGAACCTTTCAAGCTTTCTGAAGTTTGATTTATCTCTGCACTTTAGCTGGCTGGGCTGGCAATGTGCTTAACTAACAGCCTTCTCTGGCCCTTAATAGAAGCTGTAGCCACGGCTCTTTGCCGCGCAGGTGAAAGTGCCTACGTTTATTTACCCTGCCCACGGACGCACCACATTAAAGTGACATCTTGTTCATGGACTTTGAAGGGGACTAACGCGTCTGTCGGTCCTCAAATCCCACCAACACCTCCCTATACTTTGGTCTGTTAGGTTGGCCTGAGTTTGCAACGGTCTGAATTGAAGGCAATTTACTGAGGATTCGCCTCCAGGTGAGACATTATACTGGGGTCGCCTCACAGCTGTACAAAGAATACGTGCACAGTGGGAAGAATTTTTTGATATATTTTATTTTATATAGGAAATTATATAATTGTATTATATAATTCTCAATAACAGGCAATGATATAGTATTTTCCTATTGCAGAGCTTTGCTAGGAAATATTTATTCAGCCATCATGTCTCTATAACCCATTACAAACAAAGGCCTGAAACTTCATAAAACCATTGTTAGAGATGAGAGAAACAGCAGTGTACGAGCCACCTCAGAAGGTAAATGGATTATCCATACCGATATTAGTCTATTTGAGTGCCAAGATATACAGATCCAGAATATTAACAACTCCCACCATGGAACTGAACTTGATTTATGTTGCCATTCCTGACATTTCATTGGGTTTATTTTGCCCAGCTTGTGTTTTACAGGTTCACAGGGGAGAAAATACGGAAAGCAGTAGGAAACATAAGACCATAAAAGTCAAGGATGCAGTGTTTTTTTTTCACAGATAAGATCAATTTGACTGGGTCTGACTGACTGTAATATAATATTGTATGTTATGGGCTTGTCTGACTTAAATCTATACCAGAGGCATCCATTTCATAGCAAGCTGAGAGAGAATCAAGCCGAGGCAGCCCCATAGCAACAGACAGCGATACAGTATAATCAAATGTTTGCAACTCGGTGTTAGTGTCCCTGGGAGCTGCTGCGGATCTCAACAGTGGTGTTTTATTTTTTCCTCACCAGCAAGGTGCAGTCGTAGGCCTTATCAGTCCACATGAGGCTGGCAGCTGGCATTCTTTTCATGGACAGATTACACGGCAACACTACATTCACCCCCACAGTATCATTTACACTTTTGGCGGGCGCAGCGACCTTCATGGGTGCTGGCTTGCTGCAGCCATCCAAAAGTTTTAGCTACCTCCACTAATTAACTGAAAGAAAACATTGTAAAAAGGAAACAACAAAAAAATAAGCAATTCAATGGAATTCCAAACTGTGCATCCTCCCGGAAAACAACCAAATAGAGATGTCTATAAAAGCAATATACTGAGGTAGTACAACAACAGATCAATGTAAGGATAGGTTGCATTAGAGCTGGGTGACATTGATAAAAATCCATATTGCGATAAATTGCCTGAATTGATGCAATAACGGTAAATAGAGCGATACCTTTAACAATGTGCACCACATTTTTTATTGTATCATCCTTTAACTACTACTAACTAGTAGTTAACTACTAACTACTACTACTAGTTTGATGGTTGTAGCCATCAATTGTCCCATTAAGAATCACCCTTATTAGCAAACTTATTTCATTTCCAAACTTCACATTTCTTTAGTATAGACTTCTTATCGCAATGAACGATATCAGAAAACCTTCCCCATACAGCAGAGAAAAAGTTCTCTCCTGCTTAGACAGAGAGAAATATGCATAGCTCTGGGAGGAATCTGCTCATATTGTGGAAATGTCTAGATCACTTTTCATTAGAGGTTGTTGGTTCATGGGTCATTAAAACGTTAGGTTTTCAGAGGCTGACATTGATGTGCTGTATGAGTATATATTTTGAATCACTCTCATAATTTATTATGGCATCTAAGTGACAGGAAAAAGCTTCACGGGAAGCTTCAAAGCTTCCTTAAATAACGGCTGCAGTAAACTCCAGTCTGTACAAATTCATCATACTTGACTAAGGGGTTAGTCTATCCTTTGTTCTGCATAAGACATAAAGTAAGACAAATGAATTATTGGCGTAGAGATTCGATTTAGAGAGGCAGTATATTTGCTGATGGTCCGGAAGCACACAGTTGTCTCCCTGATGGTCTTGTCTGTTACTCAGAGGAGGAAGCCATCGCCATCCTCTTTGGGTGAAAAGATTAATTATAAAAAGGAACTCACAAGGGTCCCATCTGTCTGACCTCCAAAATGAGTAATATGGGCCAAGCGATGACTGCTACATCAGGTCCCTATCTCAAGCCCCTATTCTGTCAAGCACACTCCGAGGTCACCCTGTGTTGACATCGCAACCGCCCTGCACAGCTCGTCCTCAATCTTCACCAAAGCTTAACACCAACACCCACCACCACCACCACCACCACCCCAGCCCAGTCAACCCTGTTCTCTACTCCCCTATCTCTCCTGCCTTGGTGGATTTCAGTAAAGTGTTGTTATGTGATAGCTAGCCGGCCGAGATATCTCTCTCTCTCTCTTTAGCTTCTATGTACAGCAGACAGTGTACCTGGTGTAAGCTCTATCAGGTTATATATATAAGTATTAGGTCACATTCCTAAGTGTTTCAGCTTGGCCACAGAGACAGAGAGCAGCCGAGGCGATCTGTAGAATAATCTCGTTGTGGAGGATGAATCAATTTCAGGCAGGAAATATCAGTAATCAAACTGATAAAATAGGTTCCCTGTAATTACCATCTGACTTCTGAGCAGCTAGTTAAGCCAAGAGGGAGCACCTGGAAAAAAAGTCAATTAATATCTATCAGCAGCAAACTGATAGAATCCAAAATTAGAGAGCGAGAGAGAGCGAGAAAAAGAGAGAGAGAGAGAGAGAGAGAGAGAGAGAGAGAGAGAGAGAGAGAGAGAGAGAGAGAGAGAGAGAGAGAGAGAGAGAGAGAGCTCTCACCCGCCACACATCTGTCTTCCCCCTGAACCTGACCAATCTAAACTAGTGGGTATATCTTACAGATGGTTGAGGTTCCACTTCAGCGCTGTTTTAGTGCCAGGACATGACAAACGAGCTGTAAAGGCTAATTTTAATTGCTATTACAGAGCTTCATTCACACATGCGTTTGTAACATTGGAGAAGAATGTACTCTAGACCTGTGCCTTTGCTTGAGGATTGAACACTGGTCCATATGATTAAAGCCATGCCTCATTCAGTATTTGAGTTATGTAGAATGCTTTTCTAACAGCTTTAAACGGCCACAGGACATGTCACTCTAACACCTGATAACGGCGACACAGTATCAAATCGGAAGGAAGATGGTGGCCTCAATTTCCTTCGTGCAAACATTTCTGATGTGGTTGTGCACATAGAGGCATGGCTTACAGGACATTCCCAGTGTAAATGTAAAACCGCTTACATTGCAGAGGCAATAGGCTGTCTTAGCCACTTTACATTGAACAGACAAATCAATAGATACAGCGACTGTTTACCTCTTGTCAATTGTCCCACATGATTCAGTCTGTATCAGCAGAAAAACGAAGAAATGACACTGGTGTCATAGCTGATTTCCTAAATTTTGGACAATGATGTAGTATATCCTGAGTCCAGCCCTGAGATCAGCTGAGTGTTCATTAGAGAGTCATATTGAGTGAGAATAAGTTAAGTTGCCAACTTTTCCAATCATGCATCGGTCAGGGTGCAGACAGGCACTCCCAAATTAAAACCTACCCAATGTCATTACGGCCGCGTAGAAAACTATGATAAATTATTACTTGTCAGTGAGGATCACAAACAAGGATGCACTACTCCTACTTTGAGATATGACAGAGTTGAGTTGCAAGGGCAATCAGGGCTAATGTTTTCTCAGTCACGAGTCGTGACTCACAACTATGTGAGGAGTATTTATTTGCCAGTAGCGCAAAAGATACATTGTGTTGACAACTCAACCCAGCTGTGTTCTTTCAAGAGCTGCCAGCAAAACGCTTTATCGATATCATTACAGAGCACATGGAGATGGTTCAAGGTTCCTGAGACTCTTTTGATCTGTTTTACCATACATTTTCCAACACCGCAGGTGGAAAAATATAAAGATTTCCCAGGGCTTCTAGCAGCCAAACCTCCATTAACACAAAAAGGTCTATAGTATGGCAGGTATTTGTTAATTATTTTTGAGTGTGTAGTGAACGTTGAACCACAGAGATTCTAGTGATGTACCTGCTCACTTTRTGCTTGAAATCCACTGGCCTTGGAGGAGGTAGCTACAGTATCTCAGAAACATCTCCAGACTCTGGTTATTCCATCTTTGCCCTCCATTGGCCTGCCATCCATTTAGAGGGGCTGCTATATTATGCTGCTCTATGGAGCAGACATATTAGAATATTGGTCACTGATCGCTGTGACACTAGCTCATAAAAATGTCCATCTTCCTGAATCCTGTCTTTCTTTCATTCAACTTTCAATCACTCTGGTCCTGGAGAGAATCCATATATCCCAGTGTCCTGTCAAGACTTTTCACTTTAGAGAGCCAGAGGTGATGCCTCAAGTTGCAGTCATCACAGAGCCATTTAAATGGTAGTATGTTTTACTTCAACGCTGTGATAATTCTCTCATTAATCCGGCCAATCACACAGGAGTTTGTTAAAGGCCCAGTGCAGTCAAAAAACGTGTTTCCTGTGTTTTATATATACTTCCACACTAGGAGGTTGGAATAATACTGTGAAATCGTATTTTTTTTTATAATGTCCTTTTAGTGTAAGATTTCTTTGAAAAGATCGCCTGCAATTTCAGCATGTTTTGGTGGGATAGAGTTTTGGCCTGCCTGGTGTATATTACACTGAACAAAAATATAAACGCAACATGCAACAATTTCAAAGATTTTACTGAGTTACAGCTCATATAAGGAAATCAGTCAATTGAAATAAATTCATCAGGCCCTAATCTATGGATTTCACATGACTGAGAATACAGATATGCCCACTGTTGGTCACAGATACCTTTAAAAAAAAGATAGGGGTTTGGAAAGAAAGCCAGTCAGTATCTGGTGTGACCACCATTTGCTTCATGCAGTGTGACACATCTCCTTCGCATTGAGCTGATCAGGCTGTTGATTGTAGCCTGTGGAATGTTGTCCCGCTCCTCTTCAATGCCTGTGCAAAGTGGCTGGATATTGGCAGAAACTGGAACACGCTGTCGTATAAACGTCCATCCAGAGCATTCTAAACATGCTCAATGGGTGACATGTCTGGTGAGTATGCAAGCCATGGAAGAACTGGGCCATTTTCAGCTTCCAGGAATTGTGTACAGATCCTTGTGACATGGGGCCGTGCATTATCATACTGAAACATGAGGTGATGGCTGCATATGAATGGCACAACAATGGGCCTCATCTCGGCATGGTCTCTGTGTATCAATAAAATGCATTTGTGTTTGTTGTCCGTAGTTTATGCCTGCCCGTACCATAACCCCACCTCCACCATGAGGCACTCTGTTCACAATGTTGACATCAGCAACCRGCTCGCATACACAACGCCATGCATGCTGTCTGCCGTCTGCCTGGTACAGTTGAAACCAGGATTCATCTGTGAAGGTGGCCATCAAAGGTGAGCATTTGCCCACTGAAGTCGGTTACAACGCCAAACTGCATTCAGGTCAAGACTTTAGTGAGGACGATGAGCATGAAGATGAGCTTTTTGAGATGGTTAATGACAGTTTGTGCCGAAATTCTGTGGCATTGTGTTGTGTGACAAAACTTTTATTGTCCCCATTACAAGGTGCACCTGTGTAATGATCATGCTGTTTAATCAGCTTCTTAATATGCCACACCTGTCAGGTGAATGGATATTTTTGTTCCCTGTAGTTAAAAGACCAATAAGAAAGAGTTCCAAACCTCTGCCAATAACAGCTAGATTTCAGGTTTTCCACACCCAACTCAGACCACTTCCAGGAAGTCCTAGCAAAATTCTTGCTTGAGAAATTACTCTTTGCTCAGAAGCTATTTTTGTTTATTTTTGACCATTTCAATTAAAAACAATCACAGTAAGGTACTTAATTGTTACCCAGAAATAATTTGATATTGAGATAAAAATGGCTACAGTGGACCTTTAAGATTATACAATATGACAGGGCATTCAAGACTTCAAGGCTGAAAATCTCAAATGGCTTTTTATCAGTTTATTTCCTTATGCTTGTCTGGCATTGTCGTCTCTTGCATATCCTCCTATTGAAATCATACTATCTACATTCACTGCTCTTTCCTGCATTTCTTGTCTTGTGTTTTAGTAGGTACATATCTACCCAATGATTCAGCAGCCAAGAAGTTGAAACTCATGTCACCCCTGTGGTCCCCAAACCCCAGTGTTGCTATGGCATTGGTGCTCTCCCTGGGAGGGGGGTCTCCTGCACCACGCTGGGAGTGTGTGAAGTGTGTGGAGGCTCCACTGTCCCTGGGTCATCCGGGTTCACACCGAACCGGCAGTGATCCAGAAGAGCAGCTCACAAGCCCCCTCTGGGCCGGGTTCAGTCATGGGTCATTACACTCTGGAGACAGCAGAAATTTACAGCTGAGATGTGAACAACCTGCTCTCCTCTTCCTCTGACATGTCGTCGTCTGCTGCCTTGATGCCAGATGAAACGCAGGAACCTTTCCTTTCCTGCCTGCTGCTTCCGCACCTCTTTTCAGAGCAATTCACTGTTGCTGTGACGACTAGCTACTTAAATTTGTGACTCATTGATCTTGCCCGCTTTTATGATTAATAAATGTCAGTGTAATGTATGCAAACAACACATACAAAGGATAGCATGCATATTTACAACTACACATTTATTTGAAAGTGTATCTCACATAACAAGAGGGAATTGAATTCCAACATGGATCCTTGCCTAGAAGCATGAAATCCTTACATCTGTTCATCCAACATTCTGAAAAGGAAATCATGACATTGTCATCAGGTGGCCTTTTCTGATCTATTTGTTAACCCTTACKCCTCTGTGCTCATCAGCAGATCCAGCTTTGAACGGAGGGAAAGTGCCCCAAATGTGTGAAAAATATTTCATATTTTCAAGCCCCCTCCGATGGTTCAAAATGGCTGAACAGCGGTTAAAAAGTGGGACGTTTCCACCTTCCACAGACCTCCATGTCAGCTCATTCTGTCACAGATCAATATCAGCATGCCAGAGCCATTTTGCTTATGCTCTGTTGGCAAAGGCCATAACAGCCTCTGACTCGCCATTTCCCCCGACGGTGAAAAAATCCCCCCAGACATCCATTATTCACCACGGGTAAAAAAGGGAAACCACCTACTACCTTGCAGTATATTTTCACCTCATGATGGGAGCTGTGTGTCTGTTTAAAGATTCCCTGTCCGTCTGGTGCTACAAATCAGCATTTGAGCCGCCTGTGAAAAACATATCTGTTTCATGTACATTAATATTATTAGAGAGCGGAGCAGTGTATGAGGAAGCAGGTTGGTGATGAGGCTGTGGTGGAACACTGGAGCAGCCAGGACAGGACAGGGGGATGAGAGTAGGTTTGTGTCTCAAATAGCACCCTGTTCACTATATAGTCCACTACTTGTGTGAGCCCTGGTGAAAAGCAGTGCATTATATAGGGAATAGGCTGCCATTTGGGACGAAAGCTAGGGGAAGCTCAGACATCTCCGGGTAGGGTGGGTGGGGTGGGGGGGGGGGGGGGGGGGGGTCTCCTCCTAGAATCATTGCAGTATGTAAGTGTGGCGTCTTGCCCTCGGGCTTCCGTTCCCCTTCCCTCCCTAGAGACGCAATTAACAAAGAAATTACAGTGGAACACATCGCCCAAAGGCTTGTTTCTAACGCCGCTAAAAAGTGCTAATCACTTTTTTCATTACAGTAGAGAGAGAACGAGGGAGAGGGACAGAAAACGGAAACGCAGGGTGTACAGTGACGCAAAACTCCCAAGCTCACCCAATTTTGAAACGAGATTTGCATTACCATTATTGTTACCTGAGGTATGTAAATGCATCAGGCGCTGGCTTCATTTTTCCTGAGTTTGAACTCTAATTATTGCTTGATGCTAATTAATCATAATAAAGCTGCATCTCTAATTTAGTCATTCATTCTATACATGGATTTTACTCATGATTTGAAGTAAGTAGCTCTCTCTCTCTCTCTCTCTCTCTCTCTCTCTCTCTCTCTCTCTCTCTCTCTCTCTTCAAAACAAACTGCCATTTTCCATTACACGTCGCGATGGAAATATTCCTTTCAAATGTACCACTTTCCCTATCCCTTGTTTTCTTTAACGTTGTGGTCCATTATACTGCCATTAGTATCTCGTGGACAAATGAAACAGTGAAAATCTGTTAAGACTCACATTTAATTTTTGGATTACGAGCAGCAGTAGTTCGTGGTTTTGGGTTTTTGTCATTAAGTATTTGGATGAATCAGGATTGGGAGAAGGCGGTGCTTAAACTGGTGCGGTGATTTTCATATAGTAAAAATTAAAGAAAACATTTTTTTGGGGGGGGCCATGATAAATACGTGTGAAATTAGCGTACGGGAAGGGTTTGGCTTTTTTACTTTTCACAAAGGTAATCAAAATTGTTAACGGCATTCCCCKCAAAAGTAAAACGGTAAATTACAAACTTTCGAGAGAATTTTACTTCTGGGTAACCGAGATTATACTGCCATTTATTTAGACTGCTTCCAGTGATAGAATACAAAATAAAATGGGAGAATATGATTCACGAGTACTACAAAAATAAGGACCTATCGCTCCATTGTCAAAGGAGAAACAATGTATAGCTTCAATTCCCATATCACAGGGTGTGTTTTTAAATGTCTAAAGAGGAGCAGCAACTCTACTGGAGCTGGATTTTCCCAAAGTGTCAGCTGGTTAAACCATATGAGACTGCTGCTCACAATTACTGCAATTCTACAGAGGGACCACTTTTTCCCCACTGTTACAAAGCCTTCTGTTCTTAAACAAACCAAAACTGGCCAGGCAAATGTGGTRGTGGAAGCCAACCATCAACCAGTGGCCATTTTCCCCTCCCTCTCAATGTCCATCCATCTTTGTTAACAGAGGTTTATGTATTCCTCACACACCAGCATTCAACTTCACTTCTGAATCCTGTATTAAGATTGACTCTTCAATCCAGGAGATCGATGCTATCACTTAGGGCCTGACTGCAGCTCCTGATTACATGTCCTCAACTTACAGAGCAGCAGTGGTAGCTAAGGAAACAGCCGGATGAACCTTTCCTTCCATTGGCTCTGCATCCTGCRGCAAGCTCCACAGTTTACTGTGCTCATAGGGATTACTGCTACCTTTACACTTAGCAAGGGATTATTCAGCCTTGGAGGAGGCTTTGCAAGTCATCCTTGTGGAAATATGAGGAATTTTCTTCTTAGATCATTTGGAAAAGCACTACGATATTGAGAGTTTGTTCCAGGTATTGGATACTGCTGTGGATGAGCGTATGCTAATGATGTGGAATTACATTTTTAAGAAATCAATAAGGAGTTCTGTTGATTTTATGAGTCCGTTTTCCAGTCCAGGTTCTTGGTGAGGGCTGGTTAGCATGAGCCTCCTCTTGGTTTTAATACAGAGGTTTCAGCTATACTGTAAAGTCCATGGTTGTATCCCAAAATGCATCCTATCCCATATATAGTGCAATACTTTTAAGAGTAGTACACTATATAGGGAATAGGGGGCCATTTGGAATGCACAGATAGTGCCCCGTCATGCAGTGAAAATACGATTAAAGAAAACCGAGGATCAATTGGCATCAAACCAAATACGTTTAGATATCAGTCAATGCTTTACCTCTGATCCGACATTAAAGGGGAGTTAGCGTCTAAGATAGCACACTTTGTTCTGACAGTATTTTGTTGAATAAGCTGCATTCATGGTAACTGAAACACTAGGGCTAGACTTCAAAAACCTGGAAAATACAGTCAGCTAGCGATTGACATTATCTCTGAACCATGGCAAGGAAAAATATGTTCTTTTTACATATACTTCACACCTCCGCCTCCTTCTGATTCTTTTCTGATGCGGTGGTGCACCTCAGACAAACAATGAAAAAACCTGACAGGAATATACCCTGGGTGACTGAGAAAAAGATTGTCAGGAGCATCAAGGGCTCTGCAGCTATTTCCCTACAAATCAGTGATTCTACTTGGTTTCTTTATTGTCTGGGCTGATCTTCATCAAACTGGCTAATGAGTTCCATTGGAACTCCTTTCAAGAGTTGATTCGATTCCAGTAATAAATGAGGTGTGTACTCAGCAGGATAGTATCCTCCGATGGCTGCTCTCCATGGGGCAGCACCACCATGCTCAGAGGATGTCATTTTCATTACCTGCCATTTCACAGTGGAAGGGGGGGGGGGGGTGCTCTCATGTTTGGAATGGGAGGTGGCGACGGACCAAGTGCACATGTGTTGTTCCCTCCTGTAACTACTGCTTTATATACCACAACAACACCTTGAGGTGGTGAGAATATTCGGCACTTATCACATTAATATTTAATGGCTAAGAAGCTAAACAGTACATTGCACAGCTGGCTGTTGTTCATGGACAGAGCATCAAGAAGTAGGCCTAAGTATATAATTGATCATCTATTCAATTCACCTTCTCTCTCTCCATATCTTGTTTTTCTGACAAGAAGGAAATATGGATTTAATTGTTGTCATGGAGAATGTCAAATAGTCACACACTCCTGGTTTAGTATCCTCCTGTTATAGATCTGCTGCAGTAGTCATCAAGAGAGTAAATCCTATGATCAGATTCAGTCAGCCCTTCATACTTTGCATTTAACCTTGGTAAATGGAAAGCTGATAGAGGCTCATGCGCTGGACCTGCAGTTTATGGCCGAAAATATGGCACGGCAGTTAATACTGCTGAAGCAGAATTTCCCTACTGAACAAGTGTTGGTGTCCAGACACAACAAACCACAACAAGTAATGAACAGCACAACGAACAGAACATGGGTACTGTGGACCAAATGGCAAACTTACAAATGAACAAGCACATTACAAATTATGTGTGTTTTTGTGGAATCGGTTTGGTGTTATTATTCAAGTGATTTGTTGCCTTTGACAGGAGCAGCTGGACCCCAGGTCCAGGCTTAGCACTGTGTGATATCTTTTGACTGCAAGCAGCGGCAACCCAGAGCAACAGGACACATCGTTACAGAGCAAGACTTCCTGCCGTTATTTCCTGCATATGGGTGGGAGAGGGGGATGGAGGGAGGGATGGAGGGATGAACCCATCTCTTGATGTCCCGCTGCACTTCTCCTTGCATCCTCCCATCCTCCCTTTTTTTAACATCAAGTAACAAAGAATAACTATACAAGACTAAAGCTTAACACAACTAAACCCCTTATTTGGAGAGGGAGCTATGGGGGAAATGAGATTTAATGGTTGAATTGAATCCCCTTGCGTGGAGGAATGGGGAAATCGAGTTATAATTAGGTGAGATTGACAGCTTCTTTGAGGTAATTAAGCACAAGCTGATGAAATTCCCAGGTGGGAGTAAAACTGTGGCAGCTTGTGTTGCTGGCTGGAATTAAAATAATGATCTCATGGCGAGTGGAGACCAAGACAGAGTAAGTGTCTTTCTTGCTTATTTGTAAGTCTAGTTGTTTATGGTTTCACCACTTTGATGTGACCTTAGAGCAGGGATGGGCAACTGGCAGCCCAAGGCCTGTGGATCAATTTCCCTTAAAAATGTAAATAAAAATGTATCTTGTTATGTCAGTCAGCAATAGTCACTTAATTAGCCCATGTCAGCGACAACATTTTTTATTGGTAAATTAGTCTAAACTTGTAGTAGTCATGGTCGAATTACCGACCGGAGAGCCCTTTGTTAGTCACTATCACTCAGACATCACATTGAATAATGCAAACATTTCTCTCTACCCTATGGCAAAGTGTGAAGAATAGCAGGAAGTGAACTGTAAAACTGCAAATTATTCTATCCGCCCCATGGCAAAATGTGTAGAATTGCAGCAAACATTTTCTCTATACCCCATGGCAAAATGTGTAGAATTCCTGGAAATTAACTTTCCATTAAGGGGGCCGCTAAAATGTTTTGCTCGCAAGGCGGGGTTTGGGGGCAACCTTTTTCACTTAGGCCCCTAAAAAGGCTTGATTGCATGTGTGTGTATGGATGTGGGGACGCAGACCCGCGAGCCACTGCGGCCCCTCATGATGAGTTCAGTTTTTTTGTGGCCCCCACCCTAATCAAAGTTGCCCATCCCTGCCTTAGGGCAATGCAAGCCTCATCAACTTACAGGTTTATGATGGAATAATGGTTAGGCATGACAATATGCATCCAATTATAGGTTTTATGCAATTAGTCAGTCTATCTTGACTCAGTTCATGACCAAATGGCTTTATAAGGAGATGAAAATACATTAAATTATCACACTAATCCATAACAAAACACCAAACAACTTCATGGACATTAATCTATAAGGATTGTAAGCAGACACATTCACTATCAAGGTCTTCTTTGCTCTTCAAAAAGTATACATTAGTAGCCATTTACCCATATAGTCAATATCCAATAAAAAATGGATGAACAGCAAATAAGTACACGTGTTCTTCCCATCCGTATATCCTATCACTCTGCATTTCCTAAACTTCATTCAATGGCTCTTCCTTCATGTTGTTTACGGAGCATGTGACAAATACATTTGATTTGAGCACTAGGTTATATCCTGTATACACTATTCTGCCTGCTGTTGCCTAAACAACAACCACATATAACACATGAGGAGTGTTCTAGGGAGAGGGGAAGGGTATTTACACTATATTTACAAAAGTATGTGCACACCCCTTCAAATTAGTGGAATAGGCTATTTCAGCCACACCCATTGTTGACAGGTGTATAAAATCGAGCACACAGCTATACAATCTCCATAGACTAACATTGGCAGTAGAATGGCCTTACTGAAGAGCTGTGACTTTCAATGTGACACTGTCATAGGATAACACCTTTCCAACAAGTTAGTTCATCACATGTCTGCCCTGCTAGAGCTGCCCTGGTCAACTGTAAGTGCTGTTATTGTGAAGTGAAAACGTCTAGGAGCAACAACGGCTCAGCAGCGGTGGTAGGCCACACAAGCTCACACAATGGGACCGCTGAGTGCTGAAGCGCGTAGCACGTAAAAATCGTCTTTCCCTCGGTTGCAACACTCACCACCTCAACACCATCGAACACCTTTGGAATGAATTGGAACGCTGACTGCGAGCCAGGCCTACTCGCCCAGCATCAGTGCCGACCTCACTAATGCTCATGTGGCTGAATGGAAGCAAGTCCCTGCAGCAATGTTCCAACATATAGCGGAAAGCCTTCCCAGAAGAGTGGAGGATGTTATAGCAGCAAAGGGGGGACCAACTCCATATTAATGCCCATGATTTTGGAATGAGATGTTCGACGAGCAGGTGTCCACATACTCTAGGCCGTGTAGTGTACCTACACTACTGTACAGTAGTAGCACTCCTCAGCTGTTGTACAGTCGTGGCCAAAAGTTTTGAGAATGACACAAATATTAATTTTCACAAAGTCTGCTGCCTCAGTTTGTATGATGGCAATTTTCATATACTCCAGAATGTTATGAAGAGTGATCAGATMAATTGCAAAGTCCCTCTTTGCCATACAAATGAACTGAATCCCCCAAAAAACGTTTCCAKTGCATTTCAGCACTGCCACAAAAGGACCAGCTGTGATTCTGTCAGTGATTKTCTCGTTAACACAGGTGTGAGTGTTGACGAGGACAAGGCTGGAGATCACTCTGTCATGCCGATTGAGTTCGAATAACAGACTGGAAGCTTCAAAAGGAGGGTGGTGCTTGGAATCATTGTTCTTCCTCTGTCAACCATGGTTACCTGCATGGAAACACGTGCCGTCATCATTGCTTTGCACAAAAAGGGCTTCACAGGCAAGGATATTGCTGCCAGTAAGATTGCACTTAAATCAACCATTTATCGGATCATCAAGAACTTCAAAGAGAGCGGTTCAATTGTTGTGAAGAAGGTTTCAGGGTGCCCAAGAAAGTCCAGCAAGCGCCAGGGCCGTCTCCTAAAGTTGATTCAGCTGCGGGATCGGGGCACCACCAGTACAMAGCTTGCTCAGGAATGGCAGCAGGCAGGTGTGAGTGCATCTCCATGCACAGTGAGGCGAAGACTTTTGGAGGATGGCCTGGTGTCAAGAAGGGCAGCAAAGAAGRCACTTCTCTCCAGGAAAAACATCAGGGACAGACTGATATTCTGCAAAAGGTACAGGGATTGGACTGCTGAGGACTGGGGTAAAGTCATTTTCTCTGATGAATCCCCTTTCCGATTGTTTGGGGCATCRGGAAAAAAGCTTGTCCYGAGAAGACAAGGTGAGCYCTACCATCAGTCCTGTGTCATGCCAACAGTAAAGCATCCTGAGACCATTCATGTGTGGGGTTGCTTCTCAGTCAAGGGAGGGGGCTCACTCACAATTTTGCCTAAGAACACAGCCATGAATAAAGAATGGTACCAACACAACCTCCGAGAGCAACTTCTCCCAACCATCCAGGAACAGTTTGGTGATGAACAATGCCTTTTCCAGCATGATGGAGCACCTTGCCATAAGGCAAAAGTGATAACTAAGTGGCTCGGGGAACAAAACATCGATATTTTGGGTCCATGGCCAGGAAACTCCACAGACCTTAATCCCATTGAGAACTTGTGGTCAATCCTCAAGAGGCGGATGGACAAACAAAACCCACAAATTCTGACAAACTCCAAGCATTGATTATGCAAGAATGGGCTGCCATCAGTCAGGATGTGGCCCAGAAGTTAATTGACAGCATGCCAGGGCGGATTGCAGAGGTCTTGAAAAAGAAGGGTCAACACTATTGACTCTCTGTATCAACTTCATGTAATTGTCAATAAAAGCCTTTGACACGTATGAAATGCTTGTAATTATACTTCAGTATTCCATAGTAACATCTGACAAAAATATCTAAAGACACTGAGGCAGCAGACTTTGTGAAAATTAATATTTGTGTCATTCTCAAAACTTTTGGCCACGTCTGTAGTTCACATGGACTTGATAATCAATGCAAGGACAAGCCCCTGGGATGACAGTGGAAGTAAAAACATCCCGGGGCAAGGTGAACACACGCTCTCTAGCAGAGAGAGAGCGAGAGAGAGAAAGAGAGACACAGCGCTAAGGGCCATTGAAGATTGTGGTAGTAGGCACTGCCCAAGAGTAGCCGCCGCTGGATAGGTTAGCACTGGCCCCTAGCTACAACTAGACCTCCCTCTCTGGGGCCTGTAGCTCCATCTGCATCCCATTGGAAGAGAGAGATCCCTGCTAAATATTCATTTATCTCTCTGCCTGTTTCCTCGGATGCTAATCCATTTCTGAAATAGCATTGGCCTCTTTATATTTTCAGGGCTACTCCCTGAATCTCTGCTCTTGTATCGGGGGATCAAACATTTTCTGACTACTAAGCTTCCAGTACACAGCCAGATCGGTTTATTGGACAAAGCCATGGATACAACCTAGAAAGATGGAAAGAAGCTTTGGAGAGAATCAATGTTTGTAGGATCAGGTCTGTTCCCATGGGGGGCCCTTATCTCTCTATGGGTCTCTGGGGTCAGGTCCAACATGGTACTGAGGTCCAAGACACGTAGCACATGTTAAACCAGCATCAGGTCATGTTGAACGTCTGGGATTGACCTTTGGTTTGCTGGGTATTGTTACACTCAAAGGCTTAGTCAATATCACACGGGGATGGATAAAATACTAAACACACATTTGCATCTCCAATCATTTTGCATAATTATTCCCACACATCTTGCCCTTGCCATATACAGTAGCTCATCACAGCCCAAACCGCCATGTCTGGGGTAATTAGAAGAGCTCTCCATGCTCTGTTTATTCATGCAAATCAAATCTCAATGCATACACTTAGTAACATATACTGCACACACCAGAAAACAAAGGGCAAAATMAGTTTGTCAAGAATAGAGAAGAACATAAATATCTTTATTTAACTGCAGAGCTGCAGATGAATATTCTGAAGCCTTTAAAACGTATTATAGCTGGGGGCAGTATTGAGTAGCTTGGATGATTAAGGTGCCCAGAGTAAACTGCCTGCTACTCAGTCCCAGAAGCTAAGATGTGCATATTATTATTATTATATTTGGATAGAAAACACTGAGGTTTCTAAAACTATTTGAATGATGTCAGTGAGTATAACAGAACTCATATGGCAGGCAAAAACCTGAGAAAAAAATCCAACCAGGAAGTGGGAAATCTGAGGTTTGTAGTTTTTCAACTCTTTTCCTATCGAATACACAGTGTCTATGGGGTCATATTGCACTTCCTAAGGCTCCCACTAGATGTCAACAGTTTTTAGAACCTTGTTTGATGCTTCTACTGTGAAGTGGGGGCGAATGAGAGGTGATTGAGTCAGAGGGCTGGCAGAGTGCCATTAGCTGACCACACGCGTTCACGTGAAAGTTAAGCTTGCGTTCCATTGCATTTCTACAAACAAAGGAATTCTCCGGTGGGAACATTATTGAAGATTTATGATAAAAAACCTAAAGATTGATTCTATACATCGTTTGACAGTTTCTACGGACTGTAACAGAACTTTTTGACTTTTCGTCTGCTCGTCATGAATTTGGATTACTGGGCTAAACGCGCGAACAAAAATGAGGTATTTGGACATAAATGATGAACTTTATAGAACAAATCAAACAATTATTTGGAACTGGGATTCCTGGGAGTGCATTCTGATGAAGATCATCAAAGGTAAGTGAATATTTATAATACTATTTCTGACTTCTGTTGACTACACAACATGGCAGATATCTGTTTGGCTTGTTTTGGTCTCTGAGTGCTGTACTCAGATTATTGCATGGTGTGCTTTTCGGTAAAGATTTTTTGAAATCTGACACAGCGGTTGCATTAAGGAGAAGTTTATCTAAAGTTCCATGTATAACACTTGTATTTTCATCAACATTTATGATGAGTATTTCTGTAAATTGATGTGGCGCCTGCAAAATCACCAGATGTTTTTGGAACACTGAACATAACGCGCCAATGTATATGTGAGATTTTTTTAATATAATATGAACTTTATCGAAAAAAACATACTAATGTATTGTGTAACATGAAGTCCTATGAGTGTCATCTGATGAGTATCATCAAAGGTTAGTGATTAATATATCTCTATTTCTGCCTTTTGTGACTCCTCTCTTTGGCTGGAGAAATGGCTGTGTTTTTCTGTGACTAGGCACTCACCTAACATAATCGTTTGTGGTGCTTTCGCTGTAAAGCCTATTTGAAATTGGACACTGTGGTGGGATTAACAAGAAGTGTATCTTTAAAATGGTGTAAAATACTTGTATGTTTGAGGAATTTTAATTATGAGATTTCTGTTGTTTGAATTTGGCGCCCTGCACTTTCACTGGCTGTTGTCATATCCATCCCGTTAGCGGGATCTCAGCCATAAGAAGTTTTAACAGTGCTGCTTTCCCTACACTGGACTACATGCAGACATCACGCTTATCTCCTGAAGCACAGAGAGGGAGTCAGTTCTGCTGTCCTGTGCCACTGAACTGAACTCTGCACTGATCTCTGGGGAACACCACCATCCAAACTCAAGTGCATAATTGCTAAATACATATACCTTTTCTTGTGCTCTCATTTTCATATTCCTCCTCATCAGTGTGGAGTCTATAGGTGGGCCAGAACCACAAGCATTAATATTCACAGCACTTCCTTCAGCAGTCATCCAATCTCACCAACATATGTGATTGGAATCTAATGCAAGCTGCACAATACAGAATGCAATTAATCACAGGGAGCTCATCCCTTGGACCGGCACCATATAAGGGGAACTTTACCAATGTTTTGTACACCGGAATATAATAAATAGTGTGTTCTTGTGCTGTAGGTTTATTAGTGCTTTTTCTTGTATAGTAAGCTGCTATGATTGTAATGACTAGCAATGTGACTTAAAAATACTTTGTATAATTCTTTGCTGACACATCCAACTTGAAAACAGTAAGTATGTGTGTTGCAGTAATTGGACAAGGGGAAAGTACACATAGAGAATTATGTATACTGGTCTAAACTTAATGTATATTATTTTCTAAATTTTCTAAATGTACATTTGTAGCCAGTACAAATTGTCCAGCAGACAAATTAAGACTACCGCCTCAGCTCACATGACTGTTTTGTTGATTGTGCCTAAGGCCCATACAGAGTTAGGGGGGAAAAGCTTTCTAGTTCTCTGTCCCTTTAAATTATTTTAAAGCTAGGTTACATTTTTACATTTTAGTTATTTAGCAGACGCTCTTATCCAGAGCTCTTATTCAGATGGGACAACCACATATCACAGTCATAGTAAGTACATGTTCCTCAATTAAGTAACTATCAGCAAAGTCAAAGCTAGTAAGGTGGGGGAGTAAAGAACAAGTGTTAGTTCACAAAAGGGGAGGGGGTCAGAAATGGAAAATGAAGTGGGGGCTGTGAATGTTTTGACCCCTAGTTGCACCACACTTCCCCAAACCATCTTGCTGTTCAATGTATACATTTATGTTTCTTAAACTGTAGTACTTTGTTGTAAATGTATTTCTGAAACTTTGTGTGCTGCTATTTCAAAACTAATAACACATATGGAAGTATGTAGTATGTCTTGTTAAAAGTTAATTTGTGGATTTTCTTTCCTTCCTAATGCGTTTGAGCCATTCAGTTGTGTTGTGACAAGGTAGGGGTGGTATTCAGAAGATAGCCCTTTTTGGTAAAAGACCAAGTCCATATTATGGCAAGAACAGCTCAAAAAAGCAAAGAGAAACGACAGTACAATTTTAAAGAACTTTAAACGTTTCTTCAAGTGCAGTCGCAAAATCCATCAAGCGCTATGATGAAACTGGTTCTCATGAAGACCGCCACAGGAAAGGCAGACCCAGAGTTACCTCCGCTGCAGAGGATAAGTTCATTAGAGTTAACTGCAACTCAGATTTCAGGCCAAATAAATGCTTCAGAGTTCAAGTAACAGACACATCTCAACATCAACCGTTCAGAGGAGACTGCGTGAATCAGGCCTTCATGGTCGAATTGCTGCATAGAAACCACTACTAAAGGACACCAATAAGAAGAAAAGGCTTGCTTGGGCCAAGAAACACAAGCAATGGACATTAGACCYGTTGAAATCTGTCCTTTGGTCTGATGAGTCCAAATGTGAGATTTTTCGTTACAACCGCCGTATCTTTGTAAGATGCAGAGTAGGTTAACGGATGATCTCCGCATGTGTGGTTCCCACCATGAAGCATGGAGGAGGAGGTGTGATGGTGTGGGGGTGCTTTGCTCGTGACACTGTCAGTGATTTATTTAGAATTCAAGGCACATGTAACCAGCATGGCTACGACAGCATTCTGCAGCGATATGCCATCCCATCTAGTTTGCGCTTAGTGGGACTATCATTTGTTTTTCAACAGGACAATGACCCATAACACACCTCCAGGCTGTGTAAGGGCTATTTGACCAAGACAGAGAGTGATGGAGTGCTGCATCAGATGACCTGGCCTCCACAATCACCCGACCTCAACGCAATTGAGATGGTTTGGGATGAGTTGGACCACAGAGTGAAGGAAAAGCAGCAAACAAGTGCTCAGCATCTGTGGGAACTCCTTCAAGACTGTTGGAAAAGCATTCCGCATTCCTCATGAAGCTGGTTGAGAGAATMCCAATAGTGTACAAAGCTGTCATCAAGGCAAAGGGTGGCTACTTTGAAGAATATAAAATATGAAATATTTGTTATTTGTTTAACACTTGGTTTCTACATGATTCCATATATGTTATTTCATAGTTTTGATGTCTTCACTATTATTCTACAATGTAGAAAACAGTCAAAATAAAGAAAAACCCTTGAATGAGTAGGTGTGTCCAAACTTTTGACTGGTGCTGTATATAGTATATATAAACTCACCAAAAAAAGAAACAACCCTTTTTTAGCATGTTTCCCATACTTGTTCAATGAACCATAAACAATGAATGAACCTACACCTGTGYAATGGTCGTTAAGACACTAACAGCTTACAGATAGTTGGCAATTAAGGTCACAGTTATGAAAATTTAGGACACTGAAGAGGCCTTTCTACTGCCTCTGAAAAACACCAAAAGAAAGATGCCCAGGGTCCCTGCTCATCTGCGTGAAACATGCCTTAGGCATGCTGCAAGGAGGCATGAGGACTGCAGATGTGGCCAGGGCAATAAATTGCAAAGTACTGTGAGACGCCTAAGACAGCGCTACAGGGAGACAGGACGGACAGCTGATTGTCCTCGCAGTGTAACAACACCTGCACAAGATCGGTACATCCAAACATCACACCTGTGGGACAGGTACAGGATGGCAACAACAACTGCCCGAGTTACACCAGGAACACACAATCCCTCCATCACTGCTCAGACTGTCCACAATAGGCTGAGAGAGGCTGGACTGAGGGCTTGTAGGCCTGTTGTAAGGCAGGTCCTCACCAGACATCACCGGCAACAACGTCGCCTATGGGCACAAACCCACCGTCGCTGGACCAGACAAGACTGGCAAAAAGTGCTCTTCACTGACGAGTCYCGGTTTTGTCTCACCAGGGGTGAAGGCCGGATTCACGTTTATCATCGAAGGAATGAGCGTTACACCGAGGTCTGTACTCTGGAGCGGAATCGWTTTGGAGGTGGATGGTCCGTCATGGTCTGGGGCGGTGTGTCACAGCATCATCGGACTGAGCTTGTTGTCGTTGCAGGCAATCTCAATGCTGTGTGTTACAGGGAAGAGTGGTACCCTTCCTTCCCTCATGTGGTACCCTTCCTGCAGGCTCATCCTGACATGACCCTCCAGCATGACAATGCCACCAGCCATACTGCTCGCTCTGTGCGTGATTTCCTGTAAGACAGGAATGTCAGTGTTCTGCCATGGCCAGTGAAGAGCCCGGATCTCAATCCCATTGAGCACGTCTGCGACCTGTTGGATCGGAGGGTGAGGGCTAGGGCCATWCCCCCCAGAAATGTCCGGGAACTTGCAGGTGCCTTGGTGGAAGAGTGGGGTAAGATCTCACAGCAAGAACTGGCAAACCTGGTACAGTCCATGAGGAGATGCAGTGCAGTACTTAATGCAGCTGGTGACCACACCAGATACTGCGTGTTCATTTTGATTTTGACATCCCCCTTTGTTCAGGGACACATTATTCCATTTCTGTTAGTCACATGTCTGTGGAACTTGTTCAGTTTATGTCTCAGTTGTTGAATCTTGTTATGTTCATACAAATATTTACACATGTTAAGTTTGCTGAAAATAAACAGTTGACAGTGAGAGGACGTTTCTTTTTTTGCTGAGTTTATATACATTTATATAAGTATTCAGACCCCTTGACTTTTTCAAAATGTTCTTAGGTTACAGCCTTATTATAAAATTGATGAAATCGTTTTTTTACCCTCATCAATGTAAACACAATACCCCATAATGACAAAGCAAAAGTAGTTTTTTTTTTTTTTGCAAATGTATTAAAAATAAAACTGAAATATAACATTTACATAAGTTTTCAGACCCTGTACTCAGTACTTTGTTGAAGCACCTTTGGCAAGGATTACAACCTTGAGTCTTCTTGGGAATGACGCTACAAGCTTGGCACACCTGTATTTGGGGAGTTTCTCCCATTCTCCTGTTCTTCTCTGCAGATCCTCTCAAGCTCTGCCAAGTTGGATGGGGAGCGCTGTTYCACAGCTATTTMCAGGTCTCTCCAAAGATGTTAGATCGGGTTCAAGTCCAGGCTCTGGCTAGGCTTCTCAAGGACATTCAGAGACTTGTCCTGAAGCCACTCCTGCATTGTCTTGGCTGTATGCTTAGGGTCGTTGTCCAGTTGGAAGGTGAACCTTTGCCCCAGTCTGAGGTCCTGAGCACTCTGGAGTAGGTTTTCATCTAGGATCTCTCTGTACTTTGCTCCGTTCATGTTTGAGTTGATCCTGACTAGTCTCCCAGTCCCTGCCGCTGAAAAACATCCCCACAGAATGATGCTGCCACCACCATGCTTCACTGGTTTCCTCCAGATGTGATGCTTGGCATTCAGGCCAAGGAGTTCAATCTTGGTTTCATCAGACCAGAGAATCTTGTTTCTCATGGTCTGAGAGTCCTTTAGGTGTCTTTCGGCAAACTCCAAGTGGGCTGTCATGTGTCTTTTACTGTGGAGTTGCTTCCGTCTGGTCACTCTACCATAATGGCCTGATTGGAGTGCTGTATAGACGGTTGTCTTTCTGGAAGGTTCTGCTATCTCCATAAAGGAACTCTAGAGCTATGTCAGAGTGACCATTGGSCTCTTGGTCACCTCCCTGACTAAGGCCATTCTCCCTCGATTGCTCAGTTTGGCCGGGCGGCCAGCTCTAGGAAGAGTCTTGGTGGTTCCAAACTTCTTCCATTTAACAATGATGGAGGCTGCTATGTTCTTGGGGACCTTCAATGCTGCAGAAATGTTTTGGTTCCCTTCCCCAGATCTGTGCCTCGTCTCGGAGCTGTACAGACAATTCCTTCGACACCATGGCTTAGTTTTTGCTCTGACATGCACTGTCAACTGTGGGACCTTATATAGACAGGCATGTGCCTTTCCAAATCATGTCCAATCAATTGAATTTACCACAGGTGGACTCCAATCAASTTGTAGAACATCTCAAGGATGATCAATGGAAACAGGATGTACCTTAGCTCAATTTCATGTATCATAGCAAAGGGTCTGAATACTTGTGTAAATAAGGTATTACTGTTTTTTTGCAAAAAAATCTAAAAACCTTTTTTTGCTTTGTCATTATGGGGTACTGTGTGTAGATTGCTGAAAATAAGGCTGTAACGTAACAAAATGTGGAAAAAGTCAAGTGGTCTGAATACTTTCCTAAGCCACCGTATATATGTTTTTTTTTAACAACGTTTCAGCCTGAAGCCTTTGTGAAGGGTGAGCTGGTGTTACAGGAAGGGGAACCGAACAGCAAATTAACAATTAATAGAATAAGTGGTGTATAATGTTTTTTAGTTTTTCTTKATTTTTTTAACCAAATTATTGTCCTAAATATTGAATACATTACGGTAGCTTGATGATGTACCTTTTAGCGATATCACTGTTGTTCATTTTCACTTGGTAATTATACATTGAAATACAAGCTGTGCCTCTAAACAACCACAAATATTCTTGAGTGATGAGTGCTTGCTAAATCGTGTCAACTTCCAGCTTTCCTATAAAAAGAATGTCGAGTGATTTTCACATTTTGACACGAGGAAGGTGCTAACAGAATTCACTGACAAATCATCAAGCTGTTCAAGAATTATCTTCAGGTTAGCAATTGCTTACCACCACARACCACCACAGACTGAAGCTGGCACTAAGACAGCATTGAATGAGTTGTATTCCGCCATAAGCAAACAAGAAAACGCTCACCCAGAGGCGGAACTCCTAGTYGCCGGGGACTTTAATGCAGGGAAARTTTAATCTGTTTTACCAAATTTCTATCAGCATGTTAAATGTGCAACCAGAGGGGAAAAAACTCTGGACCACCTTTACTCCACACACAGAGACGCATACAAAGCTCTCCCTAACCCTCCATTTGGCAAATCTGACCATTATTCCATCCTCCTGATTCCTGCTTAGAAACAAAAATTTAAGCAGGAAGCACCAGTGACTAGATCAATAAAAAAGTGGTCAGATGAAGCAGATGCTAAGCTACAGGACTGTTTTGCTAGCACAGACTGGAATATGTTCCGGGATTCCCCCGATGGCATTGAGGAGTACACAACATCAGTCATTGGCTTCATCAATAAGTGCATCGATGATGTCGTCCTCAAAGTAACCATACGTACATACCCCAACCAGAAGCRATGGATTACAGGCAACATCCGCACTGCGCTAAAGGCTAGAGCTGCCGCTTTCAAGTRGCGGGACTCTAACCCAGAAGCTTATAAGAAATCCCGCTCTGCCCTTCGACGAACCATCAAACAGGCAAAGTACAGGACTAAGATCAAATCGTACTACACCGGCTCTGACGCTCATCTGATGTGGCAGAGGTTGCCAACCATTAGTGGTTTGCCTAGTGGTTAGAGCGTTGGACTAGTAACCGGAAGGTTGCTAGATCGAATCCCTGAGCTGACAAGGTAAACAATCTGTTGTTCTGCCCCTGAACAGGGCAGTTAACCCACTGTTCCTAAGCTGTCATTGAAAATAAGGAATTTGTTCTTAACTAATAATACTACTAACTAATAATAAAATCCAGACTGGTTGCATCACTGCCTGGTATGGCAACTGCTTGGCCTCCGACCGCAAGTCACTACAGAGGGTAGTGTGAACGGCCCAGTATATCACTGGGGCCAAGCTTACTGTCATCCAGGACCTCTATACCAGGCGGTGTCAGAGGAAGGCCCTAAAAATGGTCAAAGACTCCATTCACCCTAGTCATAGACTGTTCTCTCTGCTGCGGTACAGGAGCGCTAAGTCTAGGTCCAAAAGGCTTCTAAACAGCTTCTACCCCCAAGCCATAAGACTCCTGAACATCTAATCATTGGCCATCCAGACTATTTGCATAGCCACCCTCCCTCTTTACACTGTTGTTATCATCTATGCATAGTCACTTTAATAACTCTACCTACGCATATTTATTACCTCAACTAACCGGTGCCCCCGCACATTGACTCTGTACCTGTACCCCCCTGTATATAGTCTTGCTATTGTTTTTTTACTGCTGCTATTTAATGACTTGTTATTTTTATTTCTTATTCTTCTCCGTATTTTTTTCAACTGAATTGTTGGTTAGGGGCTCGTAAGTAAGCATTTCACATTTCACAAGGTCTACACCTGTTGTATTTGGCGATGTGACTAATAAAATTGGATTTGATGATGATACCAGCCAACATACTGTGAGCTTGCCATCTTGTATTAGCTTGTTTTAACTTGAGCCCACATCCTCACGATGGCATTTTCCATAGTACCAACCACGAGTGCGTAGGAAGGACATGGAGGGCAGCAGTGTTTCCACTGCAGTCATTTAGCTGGAACATGACAAAATATTTTTTCCAATGCGCACTTTGAAGATGCTGGAACAGTCCACATGTATTTTTCCTCAGCAAACGAAATGAGAAATGAATAGAAAAACTATTCTACTATAGGATTGTCGGWTTTATCTATTGATCTAGGTGGCTTGTTGTTGTGTGTTCTATACTAAATAAATATTCCTGTCGAGGCGCATTCAAGTTACAGTATGAGTGCTATAGGGAGGAAATTCACAGAATCAAATATACAGTGCCTTTGGAAAGTATTCAGACCCCTTGATTTTTTCCACATTTTGTTACGTAACAGTCTCATTCTAAAATTGATCAAATATTTTTTTCCCTCATCAATCTACACACAATWATCCATAATGACAAAGCGAAAACAGGATATTTCTTTCTTCAAATTTATAAAAAAACAAAACAGAAATACATTATTTACAGAAGTATTCAAACCCTTTGATATGACACTCTAAATTGAGCTCTGTTTCCATTGACCATCCTTGAGATGTTTCTACAACTTGATTGGAGTCCACCTGTGGTAAATTCAATTGATTGGACATGATTTGGAAAGGCACACACCTGTCTATATAAGGTCCCACAGTTGACAGTGCATGTCAGAGCAAAAACCAAGCCATGAGGTCCAAGGAACTGTCCYTAGAGCTCCGAGACAGGATTGTGTCGAGGRACAGATCTGGGGAAGGGTACCAATTTCATCAGCAATAAAGGTCCCCAAGAACAKATTGGCCTCCATCATTCTTATAATGGAAGTTGGAAGTTTGGAACCACCAAAACTCTTCCTAAAGCTGGCCGCCCGGCCAAAATGAGCAATCGGGGGAGAAGGGCCTTGGTCAGGGAGATGACCAAGAACCAGATGGTCACTCTGAAAGWGCTCCAGAGTTCCTCTGTGGAGATGGGAGAACCTTCCGGAAGGACAACCACCTATGCAGCACTCCACCAATCAGGCCTTTATGGTAGAGTGGCCAGATGTAAGCCACTCCTCAGTAAAAGGCACATGACAGCCCGCTTGGAGTTTGCCAAAAGGCACCTAAAGGACTCAGACCATGAGAAACAAGATTCTCTGGTCTGAATGAATCAGAATAGAACTTTTTGGACTGAATGCCAAGCGTCACGTCTGGAGGAAAACCTGGCACCATCCCTACGGTGAAGCATGATGGTGGCAGCATCATGTTTTTCAGCGACAGGACTGGGAGACTAGTCAGGATTGAGGAAACATGAACGGAGCAAAGTACAGAGAGATCCTTGATGAAAACCTGCTCCAGAGTGCTCAGGACCTTAGACTGGGGCGAAGGTTCACCTTCCAACAGGACAACAACCTAAGCACACAACCAAGACAAGCAGGAGTGGCTTCAGGACAAGTCTCTGAATGTCCTTGAGAGGCCCAGCCAGAGCCCGGACTTGAACCCGATGAACATCTCTGGAGAGACTTGAAAATAGCTGTGCAGCGACGCTCCCCATCAAATCTGACAGAGCTTGAGAAGATCTGCAGAGAAGAACGGGAGAAACTCCCCAAATACTGTAATCGCTGCCAAAGMTGCTTCAAGAAAGTACTGAGTAAAGGGTCTGAATATTTATGTAAATMAGATATTTCAGTTTTTATTTTAATACATTTGCAAACATTTKTAAACCTGTTTTCTCTTTGTCAATATGGGGTATTATCTGCACATTGATGAGGATTTGTATTTATTTGATCAATTTTAGAATGAGGCTGTAACGTAATGTTAGTTATGTACTGTTTATTTACAACCTAATGGGCAACTAGGAAAAGCTCAAACCAAGTTTATTCACRCACTGTGTCAAACAGCTGTAAAGACAAAGATATGTTCATATATTTATATAAGATATGATAAGTACATATATTTATACCCTCCAGAGGGCAGAACCAACTCCTTGCACATCTAGACAGCCAATACATATTTGTTGCTAGGCAGGAACTGAAGTGATGGCTCTTCTTTCTCACTTCATCTGATCTGACCTCGGCTCAAATTTCTCACTCCTCCCCAACTCATGGCTGTCCTACCTTATCTTTTAACTGAAACCAGACCGTTGCACTTCTCTCCATAGGATACCTGAGATTTAACAATAACATGTTTTTCCTGCACTCCCCTTTCTAACTCAGTAGATTTCCATACCCTCAGTTCTGAAATGGTAACATGAATATTGATATTTCATTTGTCAAGTTTAGAAGTTAGTACACAACAGTTACAACACGTGGGAAAAGGGAAGGGGTCTGACTACTTTCCAAATGCTCTGTATGGGACAAGCATAGGCTATATGCATGGTATATGTTAAAGTAATTGCAACAAAATATTTTACCAATATATTATTTGACTCATTTCTGGCGGTGGAAATTATATTTTAGATGGTGTCTGCATACATGTATTTTCATTCATTTTAGAGTAGAATGACCCCCCTTGAACCCACCTAACCTATGCCTCCCACTGCAACAACTTTTCCAGAGGATACACTGGAAGATTAAGACGCAAGCTTTACACATTCTTTTCCTAGGACTATTCCCTTTACTTCAATAAGGCCAAATGTCTCAGAGTATCTCCTGTCTGTAAAGAAAAAGATCTAACAAGTGTGGACGGACTATGRGGACTTCGCTGGCCAATCGCTGGCCCTCTGCCAGTGGGGAAATATGTATGAACCTTGGAGTGATGCAGATTCAAGACCCACAGAAACTACCATGCATGGTTCATGAACTCAAAATGAAAAATAAAAAAAGATTCTGATTTCAACAAGTTTCAACATGTTTTCTAAGTAACTTTCCCAGTTGCTGATCTTACTGACCTGCCTACAGCTATTGGATATCAGCTCAAAGAAAGTTCTGGTTTCATGTTGAGAAAACAGCTATGGGTAAGAATTTCAAAGAATCAGTAACTAAGAATAATGAGATTATTAAATTAACAAGCCTGCTAATCACAAGCGTGTAATCAATTTTTTAATTATCACATGCCGAATACAACTGGTATAGACTTTACCATGAAATGCTTGCTTATGAGCCCTTCCCTTTTATACAAATAAAATAGTAACACAAGAGGATTAAATTAAATACACAAGAATGGAGCTAAATACAGGGAGTATCAGTACCAGATCAATGTGGAGCTATATACAGGGACTACCAGTACCAAATCAATGTGGAGCTATATACAGGGAGTACCAGTACCAAATCAATGTGGAGCTATGTACAGGGAGTACCAGTACCAGATCAATGTGGAGCTATATACAGGGGCTAACAGTACCAAATCAATGTGGAGCTATATACAGGGAGTACCAGTACCAAATCAATGTGGAGCTATATACAGGGAGTACCAGTACCAGATCAATGTGGAGCTATATACAGGGAGTACCAGTACCAAATCAATGTGGAGCTATATACAGGGAGTACCAGTACCAAATCAATGTGGAGCTATATACAGGGAGTACGCAGTTTACTAGATAATGTGGAGCTATATACAGGGAGTACCAGTACCAGATCAATGTGGAGCTATATACAGGGAGTACCAGTACCAGATCAATGTGGAGCTATATACAGGAAAGTCAGTACCAGAACATGTGGAGCTATATACAGGGAGTACCAGTACCAGATCAATTGGAGCTATATACAGGGAGTACCAGTACTAGATCAATGTGGAGCTATATACAGGGAGTACCAGTACCAGATCAATGTGGAGCTATATACAGGGAGTACCAGTACCAGATCAATGTGGAGCTATATACAGGGCCAGTTACCAGATCAATGTGGAGCAATATACAGGGAGTACCAGTACCAGATCAATGTGGAGCTATATACAGGGAGTACCAGTACCAGATCAATGTGGAGCTATATACAGGGAGTATTAGTTACCAGATCCATGTGGAGCTATATACAGGGAGTACCAGTACCAGATCAATGTGCAGAGGTAGAAGGTATTTGAGGTAGATATGTACATGAAGGCAGGGTAAAGTGACTAGGCATCAGGATAGGTAATAATAACAGTAAAATAGAGAACAGAGTAGCAAGTGTGTTGGGTTGCGTTGTGTGTATGTGCGTGAATGTTTTGTGTGGGAGTGTCAATGTAGTGTGTGTATTTGTAGTCTAGTGAGTGTGGATATATAGTCTAGTGAGTATGCGTAGGGTCAGTACACATTGTTCAGGAACCGTTCATTTTATTTACATGTTTTATTTAACCAGGCAGGTCAGTTATGAACAAATTCTTACTTACAATAACGGRCTACCCCGGCCAAACCCGAACGACACTGGGCTAATTGTGTGCCGCCCTATTGGACTCCCAATCACAGCCGGATGTGATGCAGCATGGATTCGAACCAGGTACTGCAGTGATGCCTCTTGCGCWGAGATGCAGTGTCTTAGACCCCCTGCACCACTCGGAAGCCCTTAACTGTTTAGCAGTCTGGCTATTTAGCAGTCTTATGGCTTGAGGGTAGAAGCTGTCTCGAAGGGCTCCCGAGTGGCGCAGGGGGTCTAAGGCACTGCATTTCAGTGTTAGAGGTGTCACTACAGACCCTGGTTCGATTCCAGGCTGTATCACAACCGGCAGTGATTGGGAGTCCCATAGGGCGGCACACAATTGGCCCAGGGTTGTCAGGGATAGGGTTTGGCTGGGGTAGGCTGTCATTGTAAATAAGAATGTGTTCTTAAATGACTTGCCTAGTTAAATAAAGGTAAAATAAAAAAGCCTATTGGTTTGAGCGTCGATGCTCAGGTACCATTTGCCGGACGGTAGCAGAGTGAACAGTCTATGGCTTGGGTGGCTGGAGTCTTTTTCGGGACTTCCTCTGACATCGCCTGAAATAGAGGTCCTGGATGGCAGGGAGCTTGGCCCCAGTGACATACTGGGCTGTCCGCATCAACCTCTGTAGCACTTTGCTGTCAAGGGCAGTGCATTTGCTATATCAAGTGGTGATGCAGCCAGTCAAGATGCTCTCTATGGTGCAGCTGTAGAACTTTTTGAGGAGTTGACAGCTGTTAGTCATTCAATCTCAAGGTTGACGTACTATACAGATGAAGTCAGAAGTTTACARACACCTTAGCCAAATACATTTAATCTCAGTTTTTCACAATTCCTGACATTTAATCCTAGTAGAAATTCCCTGTCTTAGTTCAGTTAGGATCACCACTTCATTTTAAGAATGTGAAATGTCAGAATAAAAGCAGAGAATTATTTATTTCAGCTTTTATTTCTTTCATCACATTCCCAGTGGGTCAGAAGTTTACATATACRCAATTAGTATTTGGTAGCATTGACTTTAAATTGTTTAACTTGGGTCAAACGTTTCGGGTAGCTTTCCACAAGCTTCCCACAATAAGTTGGGTGAATTTTGGCCCATTCCTCCTGACAGAGCTGGTGTAACTGAGTCAGGTTTGTAGGCCTCCTTGTTCACACATGCTTTTTCAGTTCTGCCCACAWATTTTCCATAGGATTGAGGTCAGGGCTTTGTGATGGCCACTCCAATACCTTAACCTTGTTGTCCTTGAGCCATTTTGCCACAACTTTGGAAGTATGCTTGGGGTCATTGTCCATTTGGAACCCATTTGCGACCAAGCTTTAACTTCCTGACTGAGGTCTTGAGATGCTGCTTCAATATATCCACATCATTTTCCTCATCATGATGCCATCTATTTTGTGAAGTGCACCAGACCCTTCTGCAGCAAAGCACCCCACAACATGATGCTGCCACCCCAGTGCTTCACGGTTGGGATGGTGTTCTTCAGCTTGCAAGCCTCCGCCTTTTTCCTCCAAACATAACGATGGTCATTATGGCCAAAAAGTTCTATGTTTGTTTCATCAGAATAGAGGACATTTCTCCATATGTGAAACAAGGATAGAGACTATGCTATGCCCTTTATCCCATAGGCAAACTGTAAATGAGCAGTCTCCCTCTTCCTCTCAATGACAAAGATGCAGTGGTCAAATAGGCCTGTAGAGGGAAATTTTGGAGCGCAACATCGCCAAACTGTGGGTCGGAGGAGGAGGGAGGGAGGACTCAGGCAGGAAAAATGTGTCTAGATGTATTTTTTTTTTTTTTTTTGGTAACCATTTCACCCTGAATGAAGAGACAGTGTTTTTCCTGCCCTCTCCTTCGATTAAAGCATTCATTAGGTAGCCCAACTCAGACAGGAGTTGCCCTCATTAATTTTGACATGCATATCAGCTCTGCTCATTATGATCAAATTACTGCTGATTTTCTGAGTGGTGGAAATATGTCGTAAGACAATAGGAAAAATTGACATATTCTGAATCTGCAGCAGTTTTATCTTAAGGGAGTAATGATGACACCCTGTAATCAGACATATCAATCGTTTCATTTTAACACTAGGCATACTGAGTAAATGTACAAAGAATGTACAGGATATATTTATATGACTGGCATCCACTACTTCATATGTTTGACCCAAGCTGTAAAACCCCATGGTTTATCTGACAAAACAGGGTTAAAGGGATACTTTCTGATTTTGGCAATGAAGCCCTTTATCTACTTCCCCAGGGTCAAATTAACTCATGGATACCAATTTATGTCTCTGCGTGCAGTTTGAAGGAAGTTGCTAAATAGCGTTAGCGCAATGACTGCAGTTACCATAGACGTCCAGTCATTGCGCTAACACTAGTTAGCAACTTCCTTCAAACTGCACGCAGAGACATAAAAATGGTATCCACGAATTCACCTGACTCTGGGGAAGACGATAAAGGGCTTCATTGCCAAAATCCTGAAGTATCTCTTTAAGAGTGGGTGCCAAATACTGTGTTATTTCACAAGCACAGACACATAGGAATCACTTCAGCATGCATGAGCTATGTGAAAATCCATGTCACTTCTCATAGAGGGGCTATATTTGAAGCTTTGCAGTTTGTAGCAGTCTGGATCATCCCAGTGTCTGTTTGAGGAGGCAGAAAAATGTATATACCCCTAGGACAGAAAGCMTATACTGTATTTTATGTCAATAATGATTAATAATTCAGAATGCAAGAAGTAGGGAATAATATTCTGTGACTTTGTTGAAGCACAACAGTGTGTTGAACTCACTAGCACAGTTAAAATGAATTCATAAACTTCTATATTACACTTTAGAAGGAATCTCCTGGCTAATAAGATAAGATACACTATTAAATGGGTCATACATTTGATGCATGACTGTGCTTTAATGCAACATTTAAATATATGTGAAATCATGTATTTATATACCCTCTCTCTTTTTGCCTCAAGACCCCGAAGGGAGAGAGAAATCCATACACGATGAGCTAAACCCACAGCTCATATATCAGTGTCAGCCAATCAGAGCCCTGGATTGTGTTGATAACACATTGCTCAAAGTGCTAGTGGCCTTGATGAAAATCTTCGCGCAGTGCTCTCATCACTCTTCATTTGCTGTGGCACCAGAGCAGTTCAATGGAACTAGCTGCTCCCCCCCCKCACACACACACACACCATTATCAGTAAACAAGGCACGTCCAAGACATTTCCACATAACTATTATTCCCTCTAAAAGATGTTTCAACATTTTTTGCAATTCCTCAACCATGGACTTGAAGTGCTTCAGAATACTGTACTCCATGTATTATTTGAGATATGACTCCTAATTAAACCATGTAGGACACACATGATGTACAGTATAAGAGCACTATGTTGTGCATGGAGCTTGACTGGAATGATCCGCATTCACAACATAAAACGCAAGCACTGATTATCAAAGCAGAAAAATCGATTACATTATGAAAAGTGGATTGGAAACGCTGTGAGATAAAATGTTTACACATTTACAGTGTTTTTATTGCTTTGGTGCAATTTTCACAAGTATGGGGTACATTTTCACAACTCTTCAAAACAGTCAAAACAGATCATCAAAAAGACAGTTGTTTCCAAACTCTTAGCACATTTCCTGTTGACTAAATAAAACACACAAAATCATACAATCACTTTTTCACCAAACTTAATCAGTGTTTCATCTAGAAATACATGTTTCACATTGCAATACTGTACATGTTCATAAAAAGTAATTGCCTTTCTCAATGCAATGCCCACATTTCTTTTGATTATCTTCTCTTTTGTTAAAATACATTTTGCTATTACTTAATCCGACTGCTCTTAATTGATGATCACTTAAACGTTTGGTAAACCTATACATTTTACATGTCAACTGGTCTGTCTACTACAGATTTTGAGAATCACATAATGGAAATCTGTCTGTAAAATAGAAACACAAAGTATGATATATACTCCAATGTACTACTATGATGACGACTATTATGATTTTACTTCACAGTAAGTTCACATGGCTTTACTAAAATTGCATTGGCCAATACAGCACTGTAATACCATAATCTATGCCACTGGCATGTGACCGCAGTGGGAATCGAACCCACAACTCTGGTGTTGCTAGTGCCATGCTCTTATGAACTTATGAATACCATCCCTATGAGAGAACCACCCTCCTTCAGGCTTGGATTCGCCATGCCAAAAGCATGTTTACTGCGATTTCGATGAGAACCTATGGCCAGATGCTCAAGACAGGCTTGATGCAAACTAGTGCCCCCTAATCATTATGTTTCTTTCATTTCCTTCATTTTATTACATTGTGAAACATGTCTTCACTGATCACACATGGGATAGAAATTATAGAAATGTTCAGTCCATTTTAATGGGTAGTGCAAGTGTATTGCCTAATGTGAAAACAGCGTAATGTACTGTCATTTACAGAACTGTTGCATACTACATTCAAAGGGCAATTTTGAACATGTATCTTACAATTTTTGCTATTGGATTAACTGGTTGTTAAAATAACTACATTGAGAAGATATCGTTATGTTGTGTTTTGGTGATTATTTCATTTACTGTGATTATTTCACAGTAAATGTATATTTTGGATCAATGCTTGTGTGGTGAATGATGTCTACAAATGAAATGAATGCACAATGGAAGTTTTTGAATGTAAGACTGGCTGTGTTACAAGTGTTACCAGTTTGGAGTTTTCGGTTTTGTTCTAAGAGTTTTGAAAATTCACCACAAACTTGTGAAAATCGAAAAAATAATAATAAAATATGACTAGGAAGCAATCAACTATAAGCAGCAATAGCCTGTTAATGGTTGTTTGTGTTAATGGACCTACACTACTACACTAATGGTATTTGAAGTAATCAACACATGTATGCATCTGCGTGCAAAACTACAGTATCAAACGAATCCTGTTGAAATAAATACCAGTTACGTGTACTGGGAGTAAATAAACATTTTTTGCCTGTCGAAAATGGAGCGCCAGAAAGTAATAATATGTTCCTTACAACTGTTACTTATTTATAAATGCACAAGGACATGCACATGGATATAAAGTTTCTTATTATACTTGATATTGTTCTGTTGAAATTACTTAATAATCCTGGCTTCTCAATTTAATATGTTTAAGGGATTTGGCTTGGTCTGTTGATGTGATTGTTCATTAACGATAAAACTTAGTCCACGTCTGCATCCCAAATGGTACCTACCCTATTCCCTACATAGTGTACTACTTTTGGCTGGGCCCTGGAATAAAACTTGGTCCAAGTCTGCATACCAAATGGTACCTACTCTATTTCCCACATAGTGCACTACTTTTGGCCAGGACTCAACCAAAACTAGTACACTATGTAGGAAATAGGGCACCATTTGGGACGCTAACTTGGACTAAGTTTTATCATTAACGAACAATCACATGAACAGACCAATCCAAATCCATTGCACGCATTAAACGATTAATATGCACAACACTGTCCCTTAGCTCCTCGTAGCACAAATACAATAATAAGTAATGTGCCTCAGTGATGTGCCTTGATCAGTAATTAAAAGGGATTCAACAAGTGGGAAGATTGCAAAGCAATGCATTTACACAGTTCTGAAGGCATTGTGAACGTCATGAATTTGCCACTAAGATATCCCAGTTGACTTTGTAGATATATGAAAGCTTAGTGGGAACGATATTTTTGTCCCACTCCCTCATTAAATTACATAGCAACACAGTGTCAATTGAGTAAAGCTCTTTAAAACACATGCTATCTTTCAAAAAGGAAAGAAACTCTGGCTAGCAGTCCTCTACAGCCAGACAGTTTGACTTTTAATGAACTGTTAATGAAGTGCAAGAACATTGAGTTCTCCAGTTAGCTCTGCATTTGTTAGACACAAGCACTTACACAGTTATTCTTTATGATTTATAGTTCCAAGACTTGTATAATGAATATATTCAACAACCAGTCAAATGCTTCTATTTTGATTTAGCTGTATAACAGCAAACTTCAATGATCTGATCGGATGCAGGAGCAGGAAAATTGTGATAAAGTCAAAGGAAGGGGAAAAAAGAAGTCACAATTCTTAAGTGTAAAGGTCACCAAAAGCCCCTGTGAGCTGTTTGCTCATCTATGTTAACTCAAAGTCCAGAGGGTGTTGAGAGGAAGTGCCCTTCAGCCGAAGGACAAGCAGAGATGAACATTACTCTGAATTAACTCAAGACAACGAGGGCAGACATCTTAAACTGATGTCTTGTAAAAAAAAAAAACACTCCTCTACTCTGTAGGACTAACAATAACAATAGGAAAATAGGAGTTGGGTTGCCAGAAACTCTCCTGTTGGAATCAAATCAAATCAAACGTTATTTGTCACATGCGCCGAATACAAGAAGTGTAGACCTTACCGTGAAATGCTTACTTACACGCCCTTAACCAACAGTGCAGTTCATGAAGAGTTAAGAAAATATTTCCCAAATAAACTAAAGTAAAAAATTAGAAAAAGTAATACAACATAGCAATAACGAGGCTATATACAGGGGGGTAGCGGTACCGTGTCAATGTGTGGGGGTACAGGTTAGAGGTCATTTGTACATGTAGGTGGGGGTGAAGTGACTATGCATAGATAATAAGCAGTGAGTAGCAGTAGTGTACAAAACAAATGGGGGGGGGGGGTGACCTTGATGACATTTTAAATGTATTGTCAAGGGGATGACCTTGAACATGTCTACTAAATGTGTGATGTCGGGTTTAACTTCTCTTAAACCGAGAGTATAGGCTGATGAAACAGATAATGTTAACCAGGATTAAAGCAGACTGGGTTTGGGCAATTACAGTACATAATGGATAGGATCTTGTTTTGTGTTTGTTTCAATGAGAGTGCAGCAGGAGGGATTGGACGGCCTCTTGGGGTTAAAATTCAAACTGGCTGACTTAAACTGGTATTCATATGATATATTTTAGGCCACTGCTCTTATGATGATATTACAGCCTTAGATTGTTTTTCTGCTGAGAGAGGAAATTGTGCCTCACACAGCCTAGGTTTGAGATTAAACTTTGTGTGTGCGTGCGTTCTAACCTAGCGAAATGTATATGTCATTCAAACCATGCAAAATATTTGTTCAACTTTGAAGGCCCAGTGCAGTCAAAAATATATATATCTGTGTTGTATACATATTTCCACACTATGAGGTTGGAATGATATTGTGAAATTATGATATTGCCCTTTTGGTGTAAGAGCTGTTTGAAAAGACCGCCTGAAATTTTGGAGGGATGGAGTTTTGGCTTGCCTGGTGATGTACATTAAATTAGGTAATAGACCAATAAGAAAGAGTTCCAAACCTCTCTACCAATAACAGCTAGTTTTCAGTTTTCCCTCCCCACTCAGACCACTCCCAGACAGTTGTGGCAAAATTCTTTCTTGAGAAATTTCTCTTTGTTAAGAAGATATTTTGTTTTCTTTTTGACATTTTTTATTTAAAACAATCTCAGTAAGGTAGATTACAAGACCAAAAGTATGTGGACACCTGCTTGTCCAACATGTCATTCCAAAACCATAGGCATTAATATGGAGTTGGTCCCCCCTTTGCTGCTATAACAGCCTCCACTCTTCTGGGAACACTTTCCACTAGATATTGGAACATTGCTGCGGGGACTTGCTTCCATTCAGCCACAAGAGCATTACTGAGGTTGGGAACTGATGTTGGGTATTTAGGCCCTCAGTCTGCGTTCCAATTGATCCCAAAGGTGTTCGATGGGTTTGAGGTCATAGCTCTGTGCAGGCCAGTCAAGTTCTTACACACTGATCTCAATAAACCATTTCTGTACAGACCTCGCTTTGTGATTGGGGGCATTGTCATGCTAAATAAGGAAAGAGCCTTCCCCAAACTGTTGCCACAAAGTTGGAAGCACAGAATCGTCTAGAATGTCACTGTATGCTGTAACGTTAAGATTTCCCTTCACTGGAACTAAGAGGCCTAGCCTGAACCATGAAAAACAGCCCCAGATCATTATTCCTCCTCCACCAAACATTACAGTTGGCACTATGCATTCAGGCCGGTAGCGTTTTCCTGGCATTCAACAAACTCAGATTCATCCATCGGACTGCCAAATGGTGAAGCATGATTCATTTCCTCTGCTCCAGAGTCCAATGGTGGCAAGCTTTACACCAATCCAGCCGACGCTTGGCATTGCGCATGGAGATCTTAAGCTTTTGTGGGGCTGCTCGGCCATGGAAACCCATTTCATGAAGCTCCCAACGAACAGTTCTTGTGCTGATGTTGCTTCCAGAGGCAGTGAGTGTTGCAGCCAAGGACAGACAATTTGATAAACTGACTTGTTMGAAAGGTGGCATCCTATGACTGTGCCAAGTTGAAAGTCACTGAGCTCTTCAATAAGGCCATTCTACTGTCATGTTTGTCTATGGAGATTGCATGGCGGTGTACTCGATTTTATACACTTGTCGGCAACGGTTGTGGCTGACATAGCTGAATCCACTAATTTGAAGGGGTTTCCACATACATTTCTATATATAGTGTACTTAATTGTTACCCAGAAATGATTTGATATTGAGATAAATAAATACAAATATTGGACCTTGTTAAGACCAGGGGTTGGAACCGTTTCAGGGAACAGAACCGAAAACCGGAAAATAATTTTTTTCGAGGAACAAAATCAGAACCCGGGAACGAAAGTGATCTATATTATTTTAAAACAGAACCATTATTTTTGTCACGCCCTGGCCTTAGTATTCTTTGTTTCCTTTATTATTTTAGTTAGGTCAGGGTGTGACATGGGGAATGTATGTGTTTTTGTATTGTCTAGGGAGGGTGGTTTTATGGTTTAGGGGGTTAAGTAGAGTAATGGGTTTGTGTTTAGTGTAGGTGTCTAGCTGTGTCTATGGTTGCCTGAATGGTTCTCAATCAGAGACAGATGTCATTAATTGTCTCTGATTGGGAGCCATATTTAAGACAGCCATAGCACTAGGTTAATGTGGGTAATTGTCTATGTTCTATGTTGCATGTGTGCACTTAGTTCGGTTTAGCTTCACGATCGTTTGTTTTGTTCATTTTGTAAGTGTTTTGTTTTTTCCCTTCATTAAAAGAAGATGTATTTTCACACACTGCGTTTTGGTCCTCTCTTCCACATCAAGACGATCGTGACAGAATTACCCACCAAACAAGGACCAAGCAGCGTGTCAAGCAACAGCGATCGCAGGATTACAGGAATTGGGAAGAAATTCGGACAGGCGAGGACCCTGGGCAACACCGGGAGAATATCGCCGCCAAAGCTGAGCTGGAGGCAGCGAAAGCAGAGAGGCGCCGGTATGAGGAGGCAGCACGGCAGCGCGGCTGGAAGCCAGAGAGGCAGCCCCAGAAATTTCTTGGGTGGGGGCACTTGGAGCAGTCGGCGAAGTTGAGGGGTGAGTCTGAGATTGTCGAGGAGTTATTGGACAGATTGGAGGAGAGTGAACGGAGGGGAGATTATGAGACATTCGAGGAGTTGTTGACGAAATTGGAGGAGAGTGAAGAGAAGAGAGCTTGTTGGTTTGGCAGAGTATGCACGGCATTCGCCCTGAGGAGCGTGTTAGCTGTCCGATGCCACCTGTGTCAGTTCCTCGTACTCAGCCTGAAACTTGTGGTAAAGTTCCGGAAGATTTGATGCCGGCTATACACACCAGGTCTCCAGTAAACCTTCACAACCGGGTGTCCTGTTCCTGCTTCTTGCACTCATCCTGAGGTGCGTGTTCTCAGCCACGGTACCACCAGTACCGGTACCACGCACCAGGCTATAGTGCACTCGACAGTCCAATACGCCCTGTTCTCTCTTCCGCGACTCGCCCTGAGGTGCGTGTCCTCGGCCCAGTACCACCAGTGCCAACACCACGCACCAAGCTTCCTGTGCGTCTTCAGAGTCCTGTACACACTGTTCCTTCTCCCCGCACTCGCCTTGAGTGCGTGCGCTCAGCCCGGTACAAACAGTGCCGGTACCGTACACGCACCAGGCCATAGTGCGCCTCGAGAGTCCAGTGTGCCCTGTTCCTGCTTCCGCACTAACCCTGAGATGCGTGTCCGCCAGCCCGGTACCACCAGTTCCGGCACCACGCACTAGGCCTAATGTGCGTCTCCAGGGTCAGTTAGCCTGTTCCTCTCTCCGCACTAGCCCTGAGATGCGTGTCTTCAGCCCGGTACCACCAGTGCCGACACCACGCACCAGGCATACAGTGCGCCTCAGCCGGCCAGAGCTGCCCGTCTGCCAAAGCACCGTCTGAGCCGCCGTTGTCTGCCAAGCAGCCGTCTGAGCCGCCCGTCTGCCATGCACCGTCTGAGCCGCCCGTCTGCCATGCACCGTCTGAGCCGCCCGTCTGCCATGCACCGTCTGAGCCGCCCGTCTGCCATGCACCGTCTGAGCCGCCCGTCTGCCAAGCACCTGTAATTGCCGC